>NC_056729.1:1989052434-1989361184 GCF_019279795.1 Protopterus annectens | reverse complement strand
TCTCACCAGGGAAGACCTCACAGTGGGGGTGCTGCAGTGGTCCCCATATTGGTAAACACCACATCCAGGATGTTGGCACCCCTTGTGGGGGTGTCAACCAGCTGGTCCAGGGCACTGGAGTTAACGAAGTCAAGGAACCTTTGGGCAGGTGAGTTTGAGTCAAGTAATTTGCGCAGTCAATGGATGGGTAGTTAAAGTCGCCCAAAACCATGGTGGTTGGATGTATCTTGATAGACTCAAGAGATCCAAATAGGCAGAGTGGGTGTCCTGATTCATGGAGAGGGTTCTGTAGCTGGCAATGACTTGAATAGGTGTCCTACCAACAGTTAATTGCACCTGAAGTATCTCCAGGGAATCATAATGTTTAACCATTCTGGAGGTGTATTTATCTTTAATGAATATTGTTACACTGTCTCCTTTAGTTTTCACAACTTCAGTTGGTGGTCTGAAAGTTTGGAAGGAGGTGTAACCCAGTATGGCTGGGGTGCTCTCAACAGCCTTGAACAAGATCTCTGTGACTGCACAAATGATGGAGTCATAACAGTACTTGTTATTGAGAGACTTGAGTGCATGTATGATATGGTGGATCCTAGTGCTTAACAGATAGCTGACCATGACCTTTTCTTTATCCAGCCTAGTGAGAGGGACATTTATGTGTCTCATGATGGAATCACCTATGACTAATATGTTAGGTTTTGTGTTTTACCTTAAGGGCTTGACAGATGAGACACTAGTGCATGAGTTATTATGTGCATTGTATTCTGTGGAGGAAGTATTACGTCTAGCGTGCTTATGTTTGTGTTTGAGAGGTCTCTAGTGTTTAGGTATGTTTCTGGTGAGAACCTCCACATATGTAGATTTGTGTGATATGTGTTTGGGTAGAGTAGAAGGTGAGGTGTGCATGTTGACAACCTGCCCATTGTCAGATGTACTGACTGGTGTGTGAGAGAGCATAGCTTCAAGGTTATTAATATAGTTGCCACTCTCACATGTTGAGTTTGTGTGGACTAGGAGTAGAGGGTCATCAGTGAACATGATGCAGTTGCTACACTGCCTCAGGATGCCCATGTCAGCCAAGCTGGCTGGAGAAACTGTGGGAAATTGTCCGTCCATAGTGTTAGGTAAATTTATATAGTCAGGAAGAGGTAACACTTAGTAATGGCTAGTGGGTGAGAGGTGTGTTTGTACCTCTGAGGCTAGGCTTAGTGTTCCACCTGACAGTAGAGCAGGGCCGCAAAAGTCCTGAAGGACCACAAACAAAGTGCTAAGGGAAAATTTAACAAGTAAAACGTTTGCGTCTATAACTACCAATGGTAAACACTGCTATGCGGCAGTGTATGATGGTGTGCTGCATGCAAAAAAAGGTGCAAATGCAGGGCTTAAATAAAACAAGAAATAATCCTTTTAACTAATACTAGCCAATAAGGACACTGTCTCTGAGTTCTTGTCCAATCACCTCCTTTTAGATGGAACCCAGACAGCACTCTCCTCCTACATGAGTGCAGAAGTGCCTTCACCAACACAGATGGCTTGAATTTGATTCTCAGAAGTTACAAAATAGATCCAGAAACAGCAAACCTGGAACTGGGCTATGCTACAACTGAACTAGTACAGTATATAGTAAAATGTGGCAAAAAACAGTTCAGACAATTCAAACAGACAGTAGAATCCAAATACAAATTTAAAGTGCAATATAAGAGCAAAAACAGGTATTTATAGTTAATTGGAAGCAACGGATGCCTCAGATGTTTCAGCCCTTAGGGAAAATTCACATGTACATGTCTAATCAAGGTTTCATAGCTCAACAACAGCCTATGTATTGCTTTCATAAACCAACAATTATTATTTCTTTCTCCATCCACCCAATACTCATCACTTCTGAACAAGCCTTCTCAGTTACAGCCTGAGTACTTTTACAGTTACCTGTCTACTACATCAGCATGTTCCTGCTTTTACCACAGTCCTCTTACCCGAACAATTTCCCCAAAGCTAACATTCACATTCTACTACTCATATTCCAATCATTTCTGGATCTGTAAATAGTGAACATAAATAGAAATAACATCACATCCTATCATGTCATCAATGCAAACATTGCTAATCAAACATGTATATAATACATTTCAAATTATATGCATTAACATACATAATGCAGCATAGTACTAGTTCTGCCTGCTACTTTTTTTTCTTTCTTGTTCTCATATATTTGGTCGTACAAAATATCAGTGTATTAATTATTTATGTACACTATTGTACACAATATGTTCTAATTGCATACTGTTTCTGCTATATTTACCACACTCTTTATTTTTACCTCCAGGCTGTGGTTGAAATGGGCTCTCTCTTATTAGTGTACAATTGAAGTGAAAAACATAAATAAGCAAAATTAAAAGCCACCAGTTCTAGGTGAAATACTGTAGAGCAACAGGAGTATAGCAAAGGTAATGATAACCAGAAACTACACGTCAAGAAACATGTGCGTCTGTACGTCAAGTGAAGGTGATAACAGGCACGCAGCGGCTATGGAAGGAAAGCATTTTGAACCAGGCAGGAGAAAGACAGCATGTGCAGAAAATGAGGAAAGAAAATGATAAAAGAGACAGAGAAAGTGCTGCTGTTTCTCGTGGAGACAAATGCAAGCACAGAATGTAGCCAAAAATATAAAGGAGATGAAAGTGTGGCAACAAAATGCTGTATGGGGAAACATGGTTTGATTTAAATGGCAAGGTAACTCTTCTTCTTTCGGCTTGTTCCCGGTTAGGGGTCACCACAGAGGATCACCTGTCCGCTCATGATTGGCAGTAGAGTTTTACAGTGTCAGGTTGCCCGGTGCCCAACCTTCCACAGAAGGCACACACACACACGCACTCACACCTAGGGCCAATTTAGAGTGTCCAATCCACCTACAGCATGTCTTTGGGATGTGGGAGGAAACCGGAGCACCTGGAGGAAAGCCACGCGACCACAGGGAGGACATGCAGACTCCGCACAGAAGGCACCCCAGACAAGGATCGAATCGGAGAACCTCTTGCTGTGAGGTGACAACGCTAACTGCTGCACCACCGTGGCCACCCTTAAATGGCAAGGTAACTAATATATTGAAATTTGGCAGATACTTTGTCTGGTTGAGATATTTAAACTTTTTAGGAGCAACAATAAAACACATAAGGGCTGTATTATACACGGGCAAAGCCACTTTCACAAATTTTACTTCTGAAGCTGTAAAATATGTGATTTTATTTCCTTTGAAACAAGTTGCTAAGAAAAAACACATGTTCCCATGGTCACAACTGGAAGCGTTTTGACTGTTAATTATACAGCAAAGAAAATTATCCTTTTTATGTATACTTGATGTATCTCAGGATGATGTTAATTATTAAACAGCAACAACTTCTGTAAGGAGGTAAATGGATTCCAAAAATGCAAAAAAATTTAAAATCTAGAGCAAAGAAGCTCAGAATCCAACCGTCTTACAAAAAGCAGTAATTTATTAACAAGCAAAGCTTTCAATTTGTAAAAAAATATTTCTCAATTCTTAAAATCAATTCATCATCATCACTTGAATATGAGGTTGGTATAGTTAAGTAAAAGAGTTGCTGGCAGGCGATTCTACAAACAAAGATGAGAGCAGCTGATTACTTGATTATCTGCAGCAAAAAAAGCTTTTAATAACTTTTTCATCAAGTTGACTTTTCACCCATTTTTTTTATCCTGCTGAAGCTTTAACCACTTGAAATGTGGAGGCATGTTAGAGAAGCTATCTTACTCTAATTATGGTAATAAAAGCATTTAAAATATAAAGGACCATCCGTTAAATGTACTTTTTGTAAGCAAATTGGTCAAGGGTCAATTAAATAGGGATGAAAAAACAAAATGTATTTGTTATGTGGGGATATTGGGAAGTCTAGATTGTAGCATTAGCCATTTTGTACACAAGGAAAGGAACATTTTAAACAGAAAATCCACAATAATTATCAGTCTGAAAAAATATACTATCATTAGAAAAAAAATAAAGGGAAGATGAAGAAACAGAGGTATAGGAACTGAACAGACATGCAGGTAGGTAAAAAAATTAAGAAGCTGAAAGTAGATGAAGACTGATGTAGGTCAGAGTATACAAATGTCAGGAACAAAAAGAGAAATTGGAAAGAGAGAAATTAGCGAGAAATTAGTGAGATAAGTATTAGTAACTACTGAACAAAAGGTAAGAACACAGACGAAAATGTTGATTAAAATAAAGAAATTGTAGGATGAAGATTGTATCTGTGTATTTAAATTTTTTAAGGCAAAGAAAAGAAGAGATACTGCATTGCCATAACAAAAGAAAAAAGGCTTATATTAATATATATATATATATATATATATATATATATATATATATATATATATATATATATATATGGTTCCACTTGAAACCATCGAAGTTCTAATCGTCGAGACCAGAACATCGACGTTCAGAACATCGAAGTTTCAAACTGAACCACAAAAAACAAATAAACAGTCAAAAACTATTTTATGCAGGGGCTTCGCCCTGCACCATGGGGCTATGCCCCCCCACCCCCCATACTTTAATATTCCAACTCCAAGATCACACTACAGTGGGGTAAGGGAAATCTCCCGTTTATCTCTATGTGCGGTAGCGCTAAATGGGAGATTTCCGTACCCTACCTGCAATGCCAATACTCAGATGGCACACACACACACACACACACACACACACACACACACACACACACACACACACACAACATGCAGGGCACCTTGCCGCCCTGCATATACACCTGAAAATTACCAGTTTTACTTACCTGGCACTTACATTTTCAACCTTTGATGTTCTGAACTTCGATGTTCTGGTCTCGACAATTAGAACTTCTATGTTCTGAACATTCGATGGTTTCAAGTGTAACCATATATATATGTGTATGTGTGTGTGTGTGTGTGTGTGTGTGTGTGTGTATGTGTGTGTGTATACAGGATTGTAAGTTTATAGAAGATGAAGGCAAAAATTATGTAAATTCCAAAGAATGATGGAAATAGATGTTTTTATTTCAAGATGTATATGCTTAACACTGAGAAATGGGTAAAAATCTATAAAGAGGGAAGGCTGGTGATCATAATGAAATAAACAGCATATTTTATGCATGAATGCCTTTAGAAATAAAAAAAAGATAATTAAAAATTGATGGAAAATCAAGTGGTGGTAGAATAGCAATGAAACGATTACAATGTGATATAAGGTAAGGAAGTAAGAAAAATGTTAGACCCTTAACATATAAAATATATATTAAAGGTAAACTTTTATGAGATAGTAAGGCTATGGGAATATATTTTGGAGGAAGCAGATTAACAGAGGTAATATAGGCATAACAGTTGCAAAGACTTAAGACAGGAAAATGTGAAAAGCTAAAACAAAGATTCTCAGGACATGAAGAGGGGTACAATGAGAGTTGGTAGAGGATTTGTGTAATATTGACTTTCATTTCACTAAGGCTTGTTCTTTTCGTTGGTCATCAAGCCAGTGTCACGTTACCCCTTCACTCTCCTAGTTTAACTCATCTGATGAGCACTCCACATCATCCTGTGGGGAAACATCACCTATGCAAACAGGGTGTTTGATGAGAGGTGGCTCACCTTTAGGATGGATGAGTGACAAGGGTGAAGGCAACTCATTGACTGCATCACCCAGTAAGCCATGGAGCATGATCTCAGTCCTTCAATCCTCATATTCAGCTCATCAGTTCTATTTTGCTTGTCTTCTTTGCTCGGTGTTTTCCTCATTCCACTGACTTGTATTTAGGGATGGTCTTTAATTTTCTACATGCCTAGAAACTGCCTGAAGGCCCTACATCCATCAGAAGTTATCCAGTATTGACAGCAGATGAGTGAGTGCAGAGTTGTTGCTGATGTTAAGCCTTACTCCTTACCCTTGGCAGATGATGTGATCACTCATGTCACTGTGAAAACATGCAGCACCTTTGCCCTGATGTGTGTGGTCTCCCATGCATGTGCCCAGATTAACAGAGATAATGCACCCATGAAGTGCACAGTAAATAGTTTGGTAGCATCAAGCCCATATCTCCAGTCTTGCTGCTTCTGTGTATCTTAAGCCTCCACTTGCTAATGGCAAACACAACTGACTGATGATGCTATCCTTCCATCCAGGGTAGCATATTCTGCCTCGACCACTCACTCATATCATCTCCCACTGGGACTTCTATTTCCCAGGTCTGCTAACTGAACCCATGATTGTCTGCATCACAGTCAGGACTTGAACCCATGATTGTCTGGGTCACAGTCAGCATATTATCCCTCTTCACCAGACAGCCAGCATTTAGTAAGGATTATAATTAGATCTGGGAGCATTTAGAGGAGGGTGAGAAGAGTTTTATTGAATATGGTGAAAGTTTTGAAAAGCGTTTAGAAAGAAGAAGAGTGGTGTAAGGACATATTGCATATCAGTTTGAAACAGAATGATCTGACTATGGTTAAAGAGAAAGCAAAAGTTATTTAAGACGAGGAAGTAAAGGATATGAGAAATATATAAATAGCAGGAGTATGGAACAGTGGGCCAAATGATCATGTTGTCCCTTTGCTAATAGAGAAAAAGAAGAAATAAATAATATATGAATGAAAAAAAATGAAATGGAGCAGCACTCAGAGGCGATCTCTGCCTAACATACAAAGCTATGTCAAACCCAGAGCTTTTAGACATGCTCCACTTAAAGAAATCCCAATCCCTACGAGCTACACGCTCTAGGGACCTAAACCTCATCACCACAATAAACAGAACATGCTGGAGGAACAGATTCCTGTGCCAGAGACTTCCCTTACTCTCGAAAAAACTACCTATCTATATCAAACAAAGCTCCTCATTAGCACTCTTCAAGAAAAATCTTGATGATTGGATGGGAGATAGGAAATTCACCTCAGGGATAATTTCTGTGGCTCTGTTCTACAGGGGCACAAGAAAATAATTTTCTTGGGTGGCGAAAGCCAGGGTACCTTTTGGCTAGGCTTATATAGGCCCAAGGGCCAATAGCCTAGTACCTACCTATGAACCTATGAACCTATGAGCAATGACTAAGCAAGAAGACAAAATGCACAATGCGCATTAATATCAGAAAGAGAATTTTGAAGTAGGAGAAAAATGATTTGAAGCTGTTATAGAGAAAGAGCAAGTCATGGAGAGTTGGAAGGAGTATTTCAATATTAAGTTAAGACAATTTCAACATTAGATAGAATAGGCTAAGGATTTTATAAGACACGGAGAAATGACAAGATAAGCAGCTTTAAGATGTTGAATGAATGCTTGAAAGTGTCAAAGGAGAAGAGGAATACATAGTATAGAAAGAAAGGTGATAATACAGACATTAGGACTGAAAACGGATCACATTTATATATGCCGATTATAACATTTTGTCGAGAATCATACAAGCAAAGGTGAATAATAAGTACAGAAGCAGGTTTATAAGACAAGTCTGAAATGCAAGTAAAAGTGAAGGCTTTAATGAGCTAATATGGTGGCTTAGTGATGTAAGTGTAAATATAGGAGAAAAGAAAGAAATGTGGTTATTGCAGATTTAGAGAAAGCTTTTTCCTGCACTGACCATAAATATTTTAGAAGTGAATAGCATATTATAAACACACTGCATGTTGAATTATGGAAATATAGTAAAATTTAGTTTTAAAATGATAGTTCAAGGAATTATAGGACACAAATCTAAAGTGATGAATGAAATTAATTAAGATGGGGGCGGAGAGTCTACCAAGTTCATGTTTATTAGCTGATACTCATTACATTTTTCAGGTTTAGCCTTGAAGCACTGTCTGGTTAAGTGACTTACTCAGACTCACGGTAGGCAAATGGAGGCCGAGAAAATTAAACCCTAGACTACAAGAATCAGATAAATATCTCATGTCCTTAATGTTCTTCACTAATTGCCAACCATTCCAGAATTTTAATGAACACAATAAAAGCTTAATGCACAAAGAAGTTAGGTGCTGCACCAAAGTCCAGCTTACGATATAAAGCCAAAACGAAACAAAGAACGTCGCTGGACACTGCTGCTCCTTATTAAAACGTTTATTCAGTACAAACAGAATCAATAAAAGTGGTAAGCGCTTTCGGGACTACTCCCTTCCTCAGACAAAATTACACATGCAAACAATACTCCATTTAAAAAACAACTCACCCAATAAAATTCAAGTAAAATTCAACAAAAGACCCGCCTATTCTGAAGTGTGGGCCTTATTGGTACTGCTTCATTCAAGCCAGGTGCTCTTGTAGCCATTAATTCAACAATCCACTTTGATTCTGATAATTCAGTTTTATGCTTCAAATCACCCCCCCCTATTGGTAAGCCTAATGTTAACAACAGCCCTAAACAGAAAACTATGTGTGGGAAACTCTTCTATATGCCTACTGAGTGCATTATGTGGATCTTTATTCCTGATACTTGACATATGTTGAAAGATCCTAGTTTTAAACATTTGATTTGTCTTTCCCACATAAAAACAAGGGCAGTGTTCGCACTCTGCCAGGTAAACCAAATCAGTAGTGTTACAAATTGCCTTACCTTTTAAAATAAACTGCCTACCAGTTACAGGGTGAATGAATACTGAATTCTTGTTGTTAATATGGCCACAAGCTTTACATCTCCTGCAGGGTACTGTCCCTGCCGAAATTAGGGAGACTGGTCCACTGTTAAAGGGTTTTTCTCCACATAGTATATCTTTAAGGTTTTTATTCCGTCTATACCTAAAACAGGGTCCTTGTCCTACTACATTGTGCAAATTCACATCACTGGTCAAAATATTCCAGTTTTTTTGGACAATATGGCATATGTCCCCTATATTACTACTATATGTGAAAGACACCTGTGGTACTTTAAATGTTGTAGTCCTGTCCCTTAATTCACTTTCAACTGTACCCGTACGTTTTAACCAAGGTCGATATTTATTACACCTATGGCCCTTACTGTCACTAATAACTTTATTAACCTTGGCTCTGATACCCCCTGTCTTGCAGGCAACCTTTAAGTGTCAACTAACTCTTTCTCAAAATCTTCATCATCTAAACAAATCCTGGAGATCCTACTGACCTGTCCTTGCACTATATTAGAGTACGTATATCGTGGATGCATGCTATCATATGGGAGTAAACTATTTTTCCAACATTCCTTTTTAAACAACTTGGATTTAAAGCCTGCCCCTTCTTGTATTATATTCACATCCAAAAAGTCTATACATTCTGTAGAGGCTTTCATGGTAAATTTAAAGAATGTGGTCGTGGAATGTAGATGGTCTACAAATAGTTGCAGTGTATCTAAACTCCCATCCCATAAGATAAAAACGTCATCCACGAAACGTACATACATTTTCAAATGACTTCGCCAAATTTCATTATTCAATACAAATACTTTCTCCCATTGTGATAGCACAAGGTTAGCATACGTGTTGGAACAGGGGGTGCCCATGGCCACCCCCTGTGCCTGTCTATACATAGAATCACCCCCTATAAAAACATTATTCTCCAAAACTAAACCTAACAATGTTTTCACTAAACTAATCTTGTCACCTGTAGCCCCTGAATCCAACATGAGGGTGCCTACATTCTCTATGCCATAACTATTATCTATTACTGTAAATAAATTGTTAACATCTAAAGTGACCATCAACAATTTAGTACTATTGTGTGTGCCTTTCTCAACATTACCTAATTTTCTCAAAAAGTCCCCCATGTCCTTCAATATGTCGTCCACACTATCTACATAGGGTCTAAGATGATGTTCCACCCATATCGAAATGTTCTCAGTCACCCACCCCCTCCCCGAAACTATCGGTCTAAGGGGTGGGTTCTCCAGAGATTTATGTATCTTTGGGAGGGCTTTAAAAATGGGAGTTATAGCATTTTCTATCCATAAGAAGTCAAGCACCTCATCATTAATTTTCATGTCAAAATGTAGGGCTTTCAGAGCTGTATGAACCCTGTCAACCACTCTTTTCACTCCCAAGGGATTGATGCATATGTATGTTTTTTCATCTGATAAAAGTTGCTTCAGCCTACAGTTGTACCAATTTGCATCAAGGACGACCACCGCCCCTCCCTTGTCTGCTGGCTTTATTATAATTTCCTTATTTTTGCTTAAATTATCCAAACTTTCCTTCTGCTTCTGTGTCAAATTATAAAATGTGCTAAAGCTGCCTTGCTTAAAGTACTCTATAAGATCATTCTCACAGCCTCTAAGAAACAAGTTCATAGTGGGTGTGAGTGGGGGGACATAAACGCTAGGTTTCTTTAGGGTTAAACTGTAATCATTCTGTGAACCATACAACATCCTTAAGGTTAGGTTACGACAAAATAGCATGACATCCATCATAACCTCATTAAAAACACTGTTGTTACTGGGTATAAACGTTAACCCTCTGTTCAAAACCATCAATTCTTCTTCATTCAAGACATAGCTAGATAAATTATAAACAATACCATGATACAAGCTATAGTCAGTCAGTCCAATAACTTCCTTTTCCTGTCCGCCACTCGATCTTCGCTCGAAGATCTCTTCCATGCCCCTTCTTTTTCACGGGGGCGGGCAACATTTCCAAAAAATGTTGCTTTCCCCACTGCTCCTTCGGTCGTGCTCCCATAGCTCCTGTGGTATTACCCTCTTGCTGTAATCCCGCTGAAGTGGTCGCTATGGCGGGAATTCTATTCAGGGCATCAGAAGACTGCGTGGAAATGGTGTTACCAATAATCATTGTAGGTTCCTCGTGTTTATCTGGATTATGCATCGACACATCTAGTTGTGGTTCCATAGTTACAGATGTCAGCTTAACTGAAGGCATAACACCCCTCACACATCCATTTTTCTCTGCATTTGATGGTGTTTCAATCAATCGTGTTTGCTGTTCTTCAACAGCACTCGCCCGTCGGTTCATTCTAACTTGCTGGTTCACTCTAGCTTGTTGACGTATATTCTCCCCTCTACGTGAATTGTCATTGGCTGGCGTATCTCGAAACCTGGGCCATACGAAGATATTCCCATTCGAGAAATCTTCGTAATCTCTTTTTATTTTGCCCAATTTCTGTTTCTTAATTCTTTCATCACTGGCCATAAAGGTAACATACAACTGATTGATGCGTTCTTTGCTCCTATAATCAGTGTAGTTACCTTCTAGCCTGTGTTGAAGTTCCGTTATCTCTCTCTTAAGGCTCTCAACTTCTGGGGTGAAGTGTTCAACTAAAAGTTCCATATACTTGAAACTCGTACTCAGATTCAATGTTTGCCATTTTACTAAGAGATCTGGATAACGATCTCCTTGCGATGGCATGCATAGAATTCTCATCCCCCTAGGGACAATACCATACTCTATGCATGCTTCAAAATGGAAATTCTGCCATTGCAGACACTGCAGTTTATTAACTTTATATGACAAGTCTCTCTTCAAGTCATCAAGTGTTCTGTCTACCGGCATAGGTGTTTGGTTTACTGTGGTGCCATCTCTCTGATATTCAAACCCCAAATTCAAAAGCGGATTAGCCTTCTCTGAGTATATGTCGTAACTCCATTTAACAGTCTCTCCTCCAGGCATCTGCTGTTCTGTTGAGCATGATATCTCACCATTAACTTGTCCTTCCATAGCATGTACAGCACCAATCCAATATATAACAACAATGCACAAAGAAGTTAGGTGCTGCACCAAAGTCCAGCTTATGATATAAAGCCAAAACGAAACAAAGAATGTCGCTGGACACTGCTGCTCCTTATTAAAACGTTTATTCAGTACAAACAGAGTCAATAAAAGTGGTAAGCGCTTTTGGGACTACTCCCTTCCTCAGACAAAATTACACATGCAAACAATACTCCATTTAAAAAACAACTCACCCAATAAAATTCAAGTAAAATTCAATAAAAGACCTGCCTATTCTGAAGTGTGGGCCTTATTGGTACTGCTTCATTCAAGCCAGGTGCTCTTGTAGCCATTAATTCAACAATCCACTTTGATTCTGATAATTCAGTTTTATGCTTCAAATCACCCCCCCTATTGGTAAGCCTAATGTTAACAACAGCCTTAAACAGAAAACTATGTGTGGGAAACTCTTCTATATGCCTACTGAGTGCATTATGTGGATCTTTATTCCTGATACTTGACATATGTTGAAAGATCCTAGTTTTAAACATTTGATTTGTCTTTCCCACATAAAAACAAGGGCAGTGATATTTCAGCATATGTCAATATGGGGGGGGGGGTGATTTGAAGCATAAAACTGAATTATCAGAATCAAAGTGGATTGTTGAATTAATGGCTACAAGAGCACCTGGCTTGAATGAAGCAGTACCAATAAGGCCCACACTTCAGAATAGGCGGGTCTTTTGTTGAATTTTACTTGAATTTTATTGGGTGAGTTGTTTTTTAAATGGAGTATTGTTTGCATGTGTAATTTTGTCTGAGGAAGGGAGTAGTCCCGAAAGCGCTTACCACTTTTATTGACTCTGTTTGTACTGAATAAACGTTTTAATAAGGAGCAGCAGTGTCCAGCGATGTTCTTTGTTTCGTTTTGGCTTTATATCATAAGCTGGACTTTGGTGCAGCACCTAACTTCTTTGTGCATTGTTGTTATATATTGGATTGGTGCTGTACATGCTATGGAAGGACAAGTTAATGGTGAGATATCATGCTCAACAGAACAGCAGATGCCTGGAGGAGAGACTGTTAAATGGAGTTACGACATATACTCAGAGAAGGCTAATCCGCTTTTGAATTTGGGGTTTGAACATCAGAGAGATGGCACCACAGTACACCAAACACCTATGCCGGTAGACAGAACACTTGATGACTTGAAGAGAGACTTGTCATATAAAGTTAATAAACTGCAGCGTCTGCAATGGCAGAATTTCCATTTTGAAGCATGCATAGAGTATGGTATTGTCCCTAGGGGGATGAGAATTCTATGCATGCCATCGCAAGGAGATCATTATCCAGATCTCTTAGAAAATGGCAAACATTGAATCTGAGTACGAGTTTCAAGTATATGGAACTTTTAGTTGAACACTTCACCCCAGAAGTTGAGAGCCTTAAGAGAGAGATAACGGAACTTCAACACAGGCTAGAAGGTAACTACACTGATTATAGGAGCAAAGAACGCATCAATCAGTTGTATGTTACCTTTATGGCCAGTGATGAAAGAATTAAGAAACAGAAATTGGGCAAAATAAAAAGAGATTACGAAGATTTCTCGAATGGGAATATCTTCGTATGGCCCAGGTTTCGAGACACGCCAGCCAATGACAATTCACGTAGAGGGGAGAATATACGTCAACAAGCTAGAGTGAACCAGCAAGTTAGAATGAACCGACGGGCGAGTGCTGTTGAAGAACAGCAAACACGATTGATTGAAACACCATCAAATGCAGAGAAAAATGGATGTGTGAGGGGTGTTATGCCTTCAGTTAAGCTGACATCTGTAACTATGGAACCACAACTAGATGTGTCGACGCATAATCCAGATAAACACGAGGAACCTACAATGATTATTGGTAACACCATTTCCACGCAGTCTTCTGATGCCCTGAATAGAATTCCCACCATAGCGACCACTTCAGCGGGATTACAGCAAGAGGGTAATACCACAGGAGCTATGGGAGCACGACCGAAGGAGCAGTGGGGAAAGCAACATTTTTTGGAAATGTTGCCCGCCCCCGTGAAAAAGAAGGGGGCATGGAAGAGATCTTCGAGCGAAGATCAAGTGGCAGACAGGAAAAGGAAGTTATTGGACTGACTGACTATAGCTTGTATCATGGTATTGTTTATAATTTATCTAGCTATGTCTTGAATGAAGAAGAATTGATGGTTTTGAACAGAGGGTTAATGTTTATACCCAGTAACAACAGTGTTTTTAATGAGGTTATGATGGATGTCATGCTATTTTGTCGTAACCTAACCTTAAGGATGTTGTATGGTTCACAGAATGCTTACAGTTTAACCCTAAAGAAACCTAGCGTTTATGTCCCCCCACTCACACCCACTATGAACTTGTTTTTTAGAGGCTGTGAGAATGATCTTATAGAGTACTTTAAGCAAGGCAGCTTTAGCAAATTTTATAATTTGACACAGAAGCAGAAGGAAAGTTTGGATAATTTAAGCAAAAATAAGGAAATTATAATAAAGCCAGCAGACAAGGGAGGGGCGGTGGTAGTCCTTGATGCAAATTGGTACAACTGTAGGCTGAAGCAACTTTTATCAGATGAAAAAACATACATATGCATCAATCCCTTGGGAGTGAAAAGAGTGGTTGACAGGGTTCATACAGCTCTGAAAGCCCTACATTTTGACATGAAAATTAATGATGAGGTGCTTGACTTCTTATGGATAGAAAATGCTATAACTCCCATTTTTAAAGCCCTCCCAAAGATACATAAATCTCTGGAGAACCCACCCCTTAGACCAATAGTTTCAGGGAGGGGGTGGGTGACTGAGAACATTTCTATATGGGTGGAACATCATCTTAGACCCTATGTAGATAGTGTGGACAACATATTGAAGTACACGGGGGACTTTTTGAGAAAATTAGGTAATGTTGAGAAAGGCACACACAATAGTACTAAATTGTTGATGGTCACTTTAGATGTTAACAATTTATTTACAGTAATAGATAATAGTTATGGCATAGAGAATGTAGGCACCCTCATGTTGGATTCAGGGGCTACAGGTGACAAGATTAGTTTAGTGAAAACATTGTTAGGTTTAGTTTTGGAGAATAATGTTTTTATAGGGGGTGATTCTATGTATAGACAGGCACAGGGGGTGGCCATGGGCACCCCCTGTGCCAACACGTATGCTAACCTTGTGCTATCACAATGGGAGAAAGTATTTGCATTGAATAATGAAATTTGGCGAAGTCATTTGAAAATGTATGTAGGTTTCGTGGATGACGTTTTTATCTTATGGGATGGGAGTCTAGATACACTGCAACTATTTGTAGACCATATACATTCCACGACCACATTCTTTAAATTTACCATGAAAGCCTCTACAGAATGTATAGACTTTTTGGATGTGAATATAATACAAGAAGGGGCAGGCTTTAAATCCAAGTTGTTTAAAAAGGAATGTTGGAAAAATAGTTTACTCCCATATGATAGCATGCATCCACGATATACGTACTCTAATATAGTGCAAGGACAGGTCAGTAGGATCTCCAGGATTTGTTTAGATGATGAAGATTTTGAGAAAGAGTTAGTGACACTTAAAGGTTGCCTGCAAGACAGGGGGTATCAGAGCGCGAAGGTTAATAAAGTTATTAGTGACAGTAAGGGCCATAGGTGTAATAAATATCGACCTTGGTTAAAACGTATGGGTACAGTTGAAAGTGAATTAAGGGACAGGACTACAACATTTAAAGTACCACAGGTGTCTTTCACATATAGTAGTAATATAGGGGACATATGCCATATTGTCCGAAAAAACTGGAATATTTTGACCAGTGATGTGAATTTGCAAAATGTAGTAGGACAAGGACCCTGTTTTAGGTATAGATGGAATAAAAACCTTAAAGATATACTATGTGGAGAAAAACCCTTTAACAGTGGACCAGTCTCCCTAATTTCGGCAGGGACAGTACCCTGCAGGAGATGTAAAGCTTGTGGCCATATTAACAACAAGAATTCAGTATTCATTCACCCTGTAACTGGTAGGCAGTTTATTTTAAAAGGTAAGGCAACGTGTAACACCACTGATTTGGTTTACCTGGCAGAGTGCGAACACTGCCCTTGTTTTTATGTGGGAAAGACAAATCAAATGTTTAAAACTAGGATCTTTCAACATATGTCAAGTATCAGGAATAAAGATCCACATAATGCACTTAGTAGGCATATAGAAGAGTTTCCCACACATAGTTTTTTGTTTAGGGCTGTTGTTAACATTAGGCTTACCAATAGGGGGGGTGATTTGAAGCATAAAACTGAATTATCAGAATCAAAGTGGATTGTTGAATTAATGGCTACAAGAGCACCTGGCTTGAATGAAGCAGTACCAATAAGGCCCACACTTCAGAATAAAAGCTTAAGGAACAGAAATTGTCAATAGGTGAAACTTCAGAAAGAGATAGATATTGCATGGTATCATCCTTAAACAGTTTTATTTAGAAGAAGGATGAATAGGAATAAAAAAAAGTACTGTAAAGAAAATCATTGAAAAAAGGAAAAGAAAAATAAATAGGAAGGAACGCAAAACTATATTTTGCTCTGGGTAATATCTTATGACAGAGATCCAAATAAAAGCTTAGATGACATACAAAAACAGAAGAAAAGAGTGTAGGATTATGAATGATCTATAGCTATACACAAAACATAGAAACACATTTCCTGGAATGTAAAATCTAGGAGGGTTGTAGAAGGAAATGAAAAGAACTGTTAAATTAAACAATTAACTAAAAGTATTACATAAATAAGTAAAAGAATTACTTAAAATACAAAACGTTAAGGGATGAGATGGGTAAAAAGAATCATAATATGGAGAATGAAAGAGATGTGCGTTGTTATATAAAAAATGTGGAAGAGAAAATAAATAAGTATATGAATATTAATCTAACTTGATGCTTTCAATGGTAGGATAAGGGAATAGAAATAGTTTGGCATTAAGTTAAAAAGAACATTAATATAGGGTTGTACATTACGTTTCAACAGTTGTATACAATGTAGAATTTTAATAACAAATGCTATTTTCAACAAGGGAAGTGTGTTCTCTGGTAATTGCCTAAGCTGTGACCAAGTCATTTCAGTTTAAAAGGAATATAAGCACTTGAAAAGAGAATAGAGCCCACAACCAAGTTCGTTGACATCAAATGTGAATGTGCTGGGAACACTGAAGCACTTGGATCCCAAATGCTAAAAAACTACTGCCTCAAAGCCAGGGACTTGAGATTCTTGTAGCTCATATAGGTTGTTGCTTGCACTTCAACTGGAGTATGAGTTCAGACAACCAGATGTGGGGAAGGAGCAGGAAGGGGAGTTTAGGGTTAGGGAACAGAAGTGGGATTTTAGAGTTAAGGACCAGTAATGGAATTTTAGTGATTAGGTTGTAGGAAGGGCGTTTTTGATTTAGGGAGTGGGAGAAGAGTTTATTTTTATGGAATAACTGGGGCAAGTCGATTCAGGGTGCAGGGTTGATGTTTTAGGTTTAGGGAGCAATCAGGGACTTGTGTTAGGGAAATGGTGTGGAGATTAAGGGTAAGGGAAAATTACTTTGTTTGGGAACTGGGTAGAAGTTTAGAGATACAGTTTAGGTTCTTGTAACACTATATAGTTTTAGAAGGTCTGGTGTTGGGAAGGCTACATAGAAATGGAACAGCCAGCTGGTGGAAGTTCAAGCACTTAATATTTTGAGCAGTTGACTAAGTAAGTGTGTCACAAGCTACCAGCATCCAAGCACCTGTACTAGATTTGTATGTGCTACCTGTTGAGTAACTTACAATAGGAACCAAGATTCCATTGAACTTTCAATTAAAAAAAATAATGCAATTAGTTTATTTTTACACCAATGACAACAACATACTGCTAACTTCAGCTTGCTGTCTACTTGTGCTGTGAAAATTGGAACAGTGGTCCATAAACTCCAAATAAATTAATTTTACTTAAGATTTATATTTAAAAAGTCATCTTAGTAAATTCACTAAACCTTGATCATTTAGTTTCAGTGACATGAGTGATCATATCATGATTCTGATCTAACTAGATAACACTGTCATTTCAATAACTATGCCCTCTGATGTCAATTTAAACTCTTCTCAAATATAAATCTCCAAAAAGGAAAACAGCAAATATATTTTGCCAACCAATACACTTCAGTCATTAAATTAGTCTTTATGTACAGCTCCATATACAATCATGGATACATTTTACAGTTTATCATTGTTAATAGTGATTTATGCTCCTCCCCAACTGCTTATCCAAATGACATAAATTAAATGTTTCAGTTTCAGTCTTTTGATTTACATATTCAACATGTACTTTCCATCTGCATCTCTCTTCTGACATTATTCACAGATATTTTATTCTAACTACCCTTTTATGTTTAATTTCCATTTTAACCAGATCATACCAATATTCCTCTTATTATTAAAAATCAAATACTTACTTTTTTCTTGATTGCACATAATCCATTTTACATAGATCCTCCTCTCCAGTTGCTATTTGTCCTGTAGTTTCTTCCTTGTTTGAATTAATAATCAATGTAACCTGCAAAATAAATTATTGGACAAAAACTATCTTTAATTTTGGGTACATTAATATTTTCTGGCTAGACCAACATCAACAGAAATCAAAAATAACCATGTGGTCACCTTTGTTTTTATAATTCCAGTAATTAATCCTCTTAATGATATTTTTACTTGAGCTGATGTATTATTCTGTAATCCACATTTTAATTAAATGAATTTTATGTCAAAACATTCCTTCTTCATTATTTACCATAATAAGTTCCTATTCACACTGTCAAAGGCAGCTTCCATGTGTATAAAAGCTGGATGCAATAGAGGAGACATGTACCGCTGTTAATCTTAGTCAGTTTGCTTTCCCAAGTGACTCCTTCCTTGACGGGTATAATTAAAGATAATTCCATCCCACATTTTGCAACAGATCCTAATCCTTCTGCTTTCACCCTTATGCAAGACATTCAGAGAGGCAGTGAAGAAAATAAAGTTTTAAGTAGAGCAAAGTTTCCCAGCCTACAGAAGGATATGAATGCTAAAAATAATAATAATGGCTTTTCAACTGCCAAAATAAATTAACATAATGTTTTCTCAGCTTCAGGCATGCAGGCTCCTACAATTGATTGTTTTAACCATGTTATAAATCAAGATAATCATGTTGGCAATAGTAGAGTTAATAGAAATTATGCTGACTTTCTTAAAACGTGGCTTGATAAGCCATTCACAGGGTGTTTTAACAAACAACTAAACAAACTTGGACACAATGTTTAGGAGATTAACCTGAGTTATGGTGGTTGCCTAACTTTGAAAATTTTTTTTTTTTTACTTGAGAACAAGTTGCTTGAAATAAGAAGTTTGCAAATTGAAATATCTTACCTGCAGGAGTGGATAAATCAACAGATTATGCCACAGGTTCTATATATTAACAAATTTCCCAATTGAATTATCAAGGATTGTCTGTTTTCTTTCCAGAATTTGTACACTTATTCAACCAGTGTGACTTGGACATTATGTGATTGCTAATTACAAGGAATTTGAGTATTATAAAATATATAAGTAAAGAAATAACACATTTAAATAATTGTATTAAAATGTTTCATATTTTTTTTCAGCATGGAGAAATTTATGATAATGCTTTTCATAAAACAGAAAGGAAATGATTAGATCTTCTTAAAAGGAAAAGCAAAAAAAATTAAGCAAGATGGAGAGCAATATATGAGTAATAAGGCTTATTTGGTAAAAGAAAATAATATTTATTTGAGACAGGTGGATTAGAGATACCTGGTGGGGGGGTTAGAGATAACCCTTTAGGAGGTGATTCTAATTCTGAACATGTCTCTAGGCAAGAATTTTATAATGTACCAGAAAGATTTATGGAGGAAAGTTTTCCCATTCACAGGTGATCCAAAAGGATAGCCAACTGGTCATCACACTCTGGAGAGATGAATTTACTCACCCAAATGCGACTGAAGGAAACTGAAAGGGGGGAGGAAGAAGAAGGGGAGAGGGGGCAGAAGGAAATCATCCATACCAAACAAGATGTTTAATTTTAACTCATAAGGGGTTTAAAATAATTATAGTAACATTGAGATTACACTAAATCATTATTTCAGTTTGCTCCAGGAAGGCATTTTAATATTGTAGATACTTCAATTGAATTGAAACTTTTTAACAAGAAATTGAATTAATTTTTTGTTAATGGGAATAACATGGATAAAGAACAAAATATTTCAGGATTAGGAATGTGTAGAAATAAGAGTGTTTATAATCCTAGTTTGCATCCGACCATCCAACTTTTTGAGGAGGCCTGTATGGATGATTTAAACAAACTTCCAAGACTGGAACAGTCATTATATTATAATTTAACTAATCAAGAAAGACAAGTAATGTTAAATATGATACAAAATAAAAATAAAAGGCTGATGAAATCTGATAAAGATGGGGGCATGTTGGTCTTTGATGCCATTAATTATTCAGTGGCTATGATGTACCTGCTTCAAGATGGTAATACTTATGAACCAGTGTCTAAATATAAAATTAATATTGCATATGGAAGAATAGATTATTAGCTAGAGGATTTAAAATACTGGAAGTACACAAGAATATTCACCAACCCACTATATTAGAATGAGAACTAAATCTGCCCCATGGCTTTCAAAAGAAACCAGGCAAAAAATCCATCTCAGAAATAAATACTGGAATAAATCTCATTTAACTAAAAACCCAGTATACCAACAAAACTTCAGATAGCCGAGAAATGAAATTAAAAAAGCTATACTGTCTGACAAAAGAAACTACTACCTACAATTCCAGCAGACTCACCATAATAAACCACAAAAGTTCTGGGGGAGTATTAATCAATTATTACACCCAGGTCAATCCATCACACCAAACCCACTAGGCAGAGATCAGGAGAATCCCAAGCAGACTGCTAATGCCTTCAATACCTTTTTCACTGAGGCCATTCAAATTGATGCCAGTCAGCTTTCTACTTAGAATTTAACTATATCCAACTCTAACTCTAACCCATCCCCTCCATTTCTCTTTCAACCAATCACAACAACATATATTCTTACCCTTATCCAAAAGCTGAAACTGTGTACTTCAGCAGACCAACTACCCGCTGAATATCTACAAAAGGCAGCCAAATCCATCGCCTATCCCATTTCTATTCTCATCAATAGAACCATCAGTGAAGGACACATCCCTAAAATCTGGAAAGTATTCCATATTATCCCCCTTCACAAGGGTGGGAACTCTACTGAACTCTCCAATTACTGTCCCATAGCCCTACTTTCTCCCTTAGCAAAGATCATGGAAAATGCATCCACAGACAATTGCTAGACCACCTAATCCAAAATAACTTACTTTCAAACTCTCAACATGGTTTCAGACCTTCCCACAGCACTACTACTGCCCTCCTTTCCTTTACTGACTATATTAACAAAAAACATAACCTCAATATGCTTTCCTCTGCACTGTTTATAGATCTGTTTAAGGCATTTGATATGGTAAATCACCAGATACTTATAAATATCCTCAAATCCCTGCCACTAGATGCACTAGCTATAAAATGGTTCCAGTCCTACTTAGATAACAGACAACAGGCTGTACTGTGGCATAACATTCTATCTATCCATCTGCCCATTAACATTGGTGTCCCTCAAGGGTCCATATTAGGACCTCTCCTGTTTTCTATATTTATCAATGACCTTCACCTAGCAATCCCCCAAGCTACATGCATACAATATGCAGGTGATTCCACACTTATATGCTCAGCCACATCTATATCTGAACTTCACTCCCTTACCCAAAATGTGTTTAACACAGTTGAACAATGGTTTACACAGCGCTGTCTCCTTCTGAACCCCCAAAAAACTAAACTCCTCCTTTTTACTCCTACTTGTAAGTCCCCCCCAATAGACTTCATAGTAACATCCAATAATGGTACTCTTATATCCCCAGATCCAACTACCAAACTACTAGGTATCACCATAGATAACAACCTTAACTTCAACACACATATTAACAATACTCTAAAATCTGTTAATAGAAAATTAGGCTCTCTCTACAGGATCAAACCCTTTCTCTCTCCTGCAGCTAGAATAACTATTGCTCACACCCATCTAATTTCTACTCTCCTCTATGCCTTACCCATATATACTAATCTCTTTAAAAACAACCTTAATAAAATGGAAATCTCCTACAATAACATATCCCAGATTTGCTACAGGTAACCCTTTCAGAACCCACCACTGTTTTAATCTAAAGCAGCTTGGATGGCTTGAATTACAAAATCAGCTTAAATTCCACCAACTGACCATTGCCCATAAAGCCCTTTACCAACCTACCAATACCCCTATACTATCTACCCTCATTACCCCCTACAACAATCTAAAGACCTTACGATCATCACAAAAACTTGTAAATATTTGTAAATCAAACAACAGGGCTGGGGACTCTCTTTTCTCTAATACTGTTGGAAAATCCTGGAACCTTCTTCCTAACAAACTTTCCTCTCTTCCTTCTATATCACTCTTTAAAAGCAAATTGGAACTTTTCCTCAGAACACTCTGGCTGTGCCCCTATACTAAGCCTGACTGATAAACTAGCTCTTCTTAATTGGTTCAACCTACCCTCCCCTTCTCAGTAATCAAGTTCCTTTTCTTAATAACAACTTACCTTGTCCTTCTATACTATTACTTACATCTTCAGAATCTCATTAAGGAGACTACTTTTACTAATATATTGTATAATTTTAGCTCCTACTTTTTCTTTATGACTACTTGTATACTAATATATTGTATAATTCAGCTTCCATCTTTTTCTTTATGATTCATTGCAACTACATTTTGTATTGTATTAATTGTATCTGTATATTTTGTACCATGTTATGAACGAATGACCTCTTTGATTATTCTCTGTACTGCACCTGCAATGTTCATTGTATACATTAATTTTTGTATATGTGATTTTGTTTGTTTCCTCGGAGCTTATCTCCCTGGGCCTCTACTGAAAATGGACATATATCCAGTTAGACTAGCCCAGTCAACAAATGTAAAATAAATAAATAAATAAATAAATAAATATTGTTGATCCTCCGTGAAAATTATATGGTGCTGCTTAACGTGATGGATCTGAAGTCTTCTTAAGACACTCAGTCTTGCTGGATGGATTCTGCTGAAATCAAAGTCTGGTTATAATTGCATTTACAGTCTTGTTGCATACAGAAGCTTGCAGAATATACACTGATAAAAGAATATACTCTGCAGCACCCAACTCAGAGCAGTAACAGCTTTTTATAATAAACCACATGTACTAATGTTACAACTTTTAGTTATTGTTCTAATTTACTTCTCAATTAGCGTGGATGTTATAACATTTACCTCAGGACAAATGTGTCCCTACCAATGCCCCTAACATAACTGGATTAATACAGATCTTTATGTACAATTTTAGTCATGCACACACATATACATTTCCTCTTGGTATTCTATTTTACAGAATTGCTTATCCTGTAGAAACAATACTGATTGTTGCAGATGCTGATGCAAATGCTGACTTAATGATATTATTTTTAAGCTTCCTTGTTTAACAATGTCCTGTCACATTTTTGCTGAATTTATAAAAGGCCAGCGTTTCTGACAGTGTGAATATCCTGTTTTTTGTCTTTAGTATTCTATTTTGGATCTTTGTATAAGAACATCTGTTCTTGTACAGATGCTGATAAGTGCAGAAAAGCATGTTTTTTAAGGAAACACATTGTAGCAGTGTCATATGATAGAAACATGTCCTGTTGTCCATTCTTTAAAAAAGCAGATTTTACATTTTTGCTCTCAATGACAATGAAATGCATACATCTTGTTTTTAACTCTGTAAGGAAAGATGTACATTCAGCAGATTTCTTATTTTCCAAGTCACAGTCATTTAGTATGGATGCTGATCACATATTGCTAAACTCTATTTCTACATTTAAGCAAGCTTTATCTTATACCTTATGTTGCATATTTGTAGCAGTTACTTTCAACCTTAGTATATTGTTGAGCACACTCTAACACTCCCCTTAGACCAAATGTATCAGCACGAGGGTCTAAGATCCACTTTATAGGAGTCATGATAAATAGGCTTTCGAAATCTGTATTTTCAGTAGGTACTCACCTACTAAAGAACTCCTGCTATTTTGGGAGGGGGGGGATCAAGAATGACGTATGGGGATTATATGTGGGTTTTTTAGCTATTGACATAGTTGATCTTTTTTCTTGTATACCTATTGGTAGAGGAATGGAATATGTTCTTGAAGGATTATTGATGTTGAAATTTTTAGACACAAATGAGATAGAATTATTAGAGAAATGAATGACAATGGTTTTAGAGAATGATGATATTTATTTCAAGGGGGAATTTATTAAGCAAATTTAGGGGGTTTTGATGGGAGCAGTAAGTGCCCCAGTGTATGCTAATTTAGTCCTTTATGCTTGGGAATATAAGTAAGTACTTACCGTGAATTCTTTCAGGTTGACAGACGAGATCAGACAGGAGTCCCCGTGCACTATGATATTTGCAGATGACATTGTGATCTGTAGTGAGAGTAGGGAACAGGTGGAGGAGACCCTGGAGAGATGGAGATATGCTCTAGAGAGAAGAGGAATGAAGGTCAACAGGACTAAGAATATATGTGTGTGAATGAGAGGGAAGACAGAAGAATGATGAGGATGCAAGGAGTAGATGTGGCAAAGGTGGATGAGTTTAAATACTTGGGATCAATAGTTCAGAGTAATGGTGAGTGTGGAAGAGAGGTGAAGAAGAGAGTACAGGCAGGATGGAGTGGGTGGAGAAGAGTGTCAGGAGTGATTTGTGATAGACGAGTACCAGTAAGAGTGAAAGGAAAGGTCTACAAGAGGATAGTGAGACCAGCTATGTTATATGGGTTGGAGACAGTGGCACTGACAAAAAGGCAGGAGTTAGAGCTGGACATGGCAGAGTTAAAGATGTTATGATTTGCACTGGGTGTGATGAGGGTGGACAGGATTAGGAATAAGTATATTAGAGGATCAGCCCAGGTTGGAAGGTTTTGAGACAAAGCCAGAGAGGCAAGATTACGTTGGTTTGGACATGTGCTGAGGAGGGATGCTGAGTATATTGGGAAAAGGATACTAAGAATAAAGCTACCAGGTAACAGGAAAAGAGGAAGGCCTAAGATAAGGTTTATGGATGTGGTGAGAGAGGACATGCAGGTGGTTGGTGTGACAGAGCAAGAAGCAGAGGACAGGAAGAAATGGAAACAGATGATCCACTGTAGCGATCCCAAATCTCAGGAATTTTATCTCCCTCAATAGCTTTATCAACTGCTCTGCCTTTACTGACCAGGTTTATTTACCATACTGTAGGATCCCTGCACCACTGTTTTGTGCACCTTATGTTTAAGCTTTTTTAGCATTTTTCTATCACACATTACTCCTGGCATACTGTGCTAGTTGGCTTCAGACATTCTTAGTATAGCTTTTACCTTCTCATTCAGACTTCTCTTCTCCTCAACCATCCCCCTAGATACTTGAAGCTCTTAACATGTTCCACTGTTTTCTCTCCTATCTCAATTCACAACTTCTTCTGATTTCCCCACTTGCTGCTATTACAACTGTCTTATCTACTCATTTTCGTTCAGCTTTGCATTCCATTCCTCTGTCCTTTGCTGTAGTTGTAGCTCAGAATCTGCCCATAATGCTGCATTGTCTGAGTGCAGCAACTTTGTAAATATGTCCCCTCCAACCTGTTTGCTGCATTAGTCTATCACCAGAATAAACAGCAGTGGACTCACGCTGAGCACTGATACACACCCACTCCCACTGGTAACCCCTCTGTGAAATGAAACACTGTTTGTACTTGGGACATTGGGTCCTTGTACATAGCGTGCACTAATTCTACCAATGTTTTTGGGACTAAAGACCACCACAGGACTGCCCAAATCAGCTTTTTTGGGACCTTGTCATATGCTTTCTCCAAGTTTAGTAATGAGAATTTGGACTTTTTTCTCATCTCTAGCTTTATCTCAGCTATCTGTCTTCCTGCAAACATCAGGCCAGTTGTGCTTCATCCTGATCTGAATCTAAACTGCTTATCTCCATCTTACTTTCTACTAATCTTCATATTTGATTATTAATCATCCTCTGCAGAACTTTCTTGCAATGCGACAGGCGTTTGTAACCCTGCTGCCTTTGTTGGATGTGGTAACCATTTCAAAGGCTCCATCTGCAGAACCAAACCTGGATTCCTCATTACCAGTGGTCATCATGGTAAGCACAGATAGTACCACTGAGAGTTGACAGGGCAGTCATTCGAGTGTCACTGTCACAAGGGCATGCATTCAGCCAGAGTTTATCTAGAGTCAACAAAGCTAGGCCAAGACCCAGAGTGGTTTGGTCTGATAAATGCATGCATCACCAGATGTCAGCACTTGTCTGCATGTATTATTGATTTTACATCCAGCTTTTGCTCAACAAAGCTATGCCAGGTAACCCAACATGTGTAACTGGACACCAGCCAGCCTGTGGTGTATTGACCCAGGGCTGCTGGGCTTTTTTTTATTTATCCCCTGTTAGCCCTCACCCAACCACACAGTTCATGAATTGTAATTTGCTTTAATTTGCTACATGCATTATTTATCTCTTTTCCCATCCTCTTTACTTGCTGAATTTTGATTATTATTCCTGGTATTTTCATCCTTCATAACTTCATCATTTCCTAAAACTTTTTCCTCAGATACTCTCTCTACACTTATCTCTTCAATCATAACATTTTTAAACTGCTTTCTCATCATTTTTTTCTGGTTGCTCTTTTGATTTCCAAGTATTTTAATGCACTGTCTCTCTGTTTGTTTCTTCCTTTGTTTCACTATCTCTTGCATATTTATTTTTTTTTAACTATAAACTAAACATATACTAGTTCTCTAGTATAAAGATAGAAAAATAACAGATGGAGTCACTTCACTCCATCTGACCACCAACTCTTAAAGTCCCTTTAAATAATTATATCACCATCATATCACTATTTATACAGGTACAAAGGAGTTCTATAGTTATGGAACACATAGCTGTGAGCATGGATATAGCTTGATTTTTTTTTTCAAAAGGCCCAGGATTCAGCCATTGGACTACTGACTTCCAGAGCTCAACTAGGGGGATTGACTTAATAATACCACTTCTCCTTAAAGTACCTATAAAACCTTCACACCATCATCTTGAAATAACCAACACAGAAACAATATATTTAAACAATACAGCTTTTAGGCTGGCAGTACTACCACTTCATTTTCAGTAATGCCATCAAATACAAATAATGTTTTTAGCTTATATCAAATTGTCATACAACTTGCACAAGCAATGACACCAACTAGGGACAGGAGCTGTAAATAGTATATTCGGACCTTAGATGTATAGGTATCCACTAGGTATGCAGCCCAGGAGACCATTGGAACCATGCCAAAATTCTCAGTTGTCCCATAACACTGCCTAGTTAAGTGACTTTCTCAAAGTAAGAAAGTTAGCAAATTAAGGAAGAAAGATTCAAACCCTGCACCCTTAGCACAGGATGCATCTCATTAACAAGTTGGAATGTTAGCCCTCTGACATAACTGTAAGACATCTGTAGTTTATTCAAGTAGGTTTAATTAAAATAATAGTATGGTGATGTGCATTGCTATTGTAAGTCTGTAGTTTATGAGTACTCGTAATAGAAGATGTTTGTTAGAAAAAATAATTTCCCAGTTGAAGTGTTGGCACTCATAATGCCAAATGCCAGCATACACATAAAAAAAAGAAAGAAACTGCAGGTGAAGAGTGAACATTGAATCCTGTTAATGTCATTTAAGCTTGTTTTCCGGAGGGTTTCAAACCCCCCAAACATGTATACCAACTCTGAGACTGCCATACATCAGAGAAAAAGGGAAAATTCCAAGAAATAGCCGTCTCAGACTTGGTATACCTGGTATATATGCCTGTTTTTTTTCACCATTCAGTGTCTGTAAGTTCCAAAATTTCCAATTGTTACCCATTAAAAGCACTTGAAACAAACTTGCTCTAGACTTAGTTATATATTTTGCTGTTAAGTAAATTGTACAAAGTAAAGAAACTTAATGCATAGGAAATCAGTTTTTGTGCCAGTGGCAAAGCCATTTTTTCTTCACTTAATAGAAGTTGTTTGCTAAGCACTTTAGTCAGTTCAAAATGTATGTATTTCTACATTAAAAGAAATTAGTTGAACAAGTTACATTGTACTGCATACAGTACATGCTAAGTAGATATTTCTCTTGAAGGAGTCATTAAGTCCATTCTTTCCAGTTTCCTTGTTCTGACCTCGTCCTAAATATCAGTCTGGCATTCTTTTAACATGTGCACGTGTGTGTGTGTGTGTGTGTGTGTGTGTGTGTGTGTGTGTGTGTGTGTGTGTGTGTGTGTGTGTGTGTGTGTGTGTACGTGCACATTTGTAAGGGTATGCCTGTCTGTCTGTCTGGCAAGGGAGTGTGAGGGTGGTTTGAAGCACTGACGTGGACTTCTTCTATGGCACTACTACTTACAGTTTATAAGCTGCTCTACACTTGGAAATGTCCAACTATATCACATACAAAATGTAAACCCCAACTGAGCTAACTAAACCAGTGATCTCTAAGGATTGCAGAAAAATGGGTGTTTATTTTCTTCAGACTCTGATCAATCACTGTTCATTATATTAATATTTTTTCATACTTTCACTTACATTCCTTGAAGATGTTTTCAAGACAACAGTGGTGTAATTAGACACTCACCATGTAAGACATGATGTATAAATCAGTTTTTAAGCAGGTAACATTCTGCCCAGCACAACATTCTGCCCCCCCATTTAAAAACATATAAATTAAATTTAAAAAGTTAAGACTCAGTCATCTTTAAGAATAATTATATTCAATCCGATGTATGTTTATTATATTGCTAGGTGGCTAATTAAAGACTTTTAGTCTCATAATTGTAAAATATGTGATGCATATTTTATTTAATTGTTAACCAGGTAAGTCCGCTGTATACAAGTGTCATCAATGAATACAAGACTAACTGCAATGAAGGGCCAGTTTAAACCAAGCTAATCACCTGAGGTCAAAATCAAACTCTGTACCTTGTGTCTGTGAGGTAAACACCATAATCATTATGCAAAACCCATACAAGACCTTGATAGGCTTTAGTCTGCGTATTAACTCTATCACTGTACATTATTTCTTTTCAAATGTGATCCAGGAGCACTTCTGGTTAAGTGACTTGGTAAGAGTCACACTGTTATCTTTTAGAATGTGAGAGAATCAAACCCAGGATTACAAGGTAAAAGATGTTTAGATTGTAGCCTTAACCATGTAAGCTAAACTGCAAACACTCAAAAAGTATTTGAAATAGATACCAAACAAAAATGTACTAGATATTATAGATAGACAAATAAAACCAAACCTTTCTAAACAATGCATCTGTATAGCTGAACCCAAATAAAGGAATAGCATACATTTTGGAAATGGGGATTGGTATAATAGTTAAGGTGTTTACCTCACAGACACAGGACACAGGATTTGAAAGGAAAATTGTCTAGGCTAAAATAGTCCACCAGGACAACTAGACTAGTACTTATCTATGAAAAAAAAACAAAAGTAGATCATTTTTTCTCACAAGTGGCAATATAGGTACCCAATAAAATCTAAGCAATGCACATAAAAATCATTCCATTAAAACAAATCCAAAATCATTTTCAAAACATTAGCTTCCAGTTGAATCTTATATGGAAATAATGCTTTCAGGTGTGAGATGTCCTCTTCCTGTGGTACTGGGCCTGTTAGTATCACATTGACCGTTATTTGTGTACATCACTGCTTACTTATAACCAAAGTACAATTTTACTTTTAGAAATATTAAATGGCACAGAACTTTCTTTGGTTCATTTATGTATAACATGAAGATTATTTTGTATTTGTGAAGACTTCACAGTATTATTACAGTTATCTGTAGTTGGCATAGATGGGTGGGCAAATGAGAGATGCATAACATATAGGTGGGGTGCTTCACTCATGGTGTCACTGTACACTGACATAGGTGATATTGGCCTGCCTGTCTGTAATCAGGTAAGATTTGAAGGCGCAGGCTTGATGTGAGCAGTATGTGGCACTGCAAAGGTTTTATAGATACATAGGTAGGTACTACGCTAGCTGCTCTTAAAGGACATTTTAAGCCAAGCCAACTCCCCTTCAAAGGTAAGAATCAAACCTTGTATTTTGTGTCTATGAGGAAGACATCTTAACTATTACACCAACCTCTCTCCTCTAGATAGACTAACTTCACTCTGCCATTCCACATTCACAACTTTCCAATTCCTCCTCCCACCCTACTAGGCAGATGGACGCAGGGCGTAGTACCAAGGCCAACATATGGTTGCATCTGGTATGCATGCTGAAGTATTTGGAGGGGATGGCCAGCTGCAGTATCAGGACCCCCAAAAAGTTGAATTTATAGAAGAAGAAACAAAGTCAAAGTTTAAAGTAAAAATGTTCTCAGGGCATAATCGAAATCCTGAGAAAAAAATTAAACACACATAAGAAAATGCAGTGGAGATGTAATCACATAACACAGTCAAACACCAATGATTGAATGCAGACTCTGAAGTTTAGTGGAAAAACTGAAGTGCCAAGTCTATTACATGTTTATGTTTTGAAGTTCAGTGTTTCTTTTGTTGTTATCATACATACATCTTTTCTGCATGCTTTATTTAAACTTAACACATCATCCTCTTGCACTTCCTTGATTGTGTTGTTTGCTTCTGCCAGTTTTACTAAATTGGAATCATATGGTTCATTTTCAGTGTTGCTTGCATCTGAGTATTTCTCCTGCTCTTTTCTTAATAAATAGGTTCAATGACAATGTCTGCAAATCAATTTCTAAGACTGTCAATAGTAACTAGTTGTCATTACTAATTATATCTTGATATATCTTGATAGTAGCAATACCGCATATAACCAGAGAGAAGTGTCTCATGCAAGTTCACATATTTTATTGGTATGTTTGTGCTCTCTTCGGCTGATTACTTAATCCTCTCTGGCTCTATCCTTGAAGTCTTTGAACCTCCAGTAACATCCCCAGACTTTCTCTGACCCATGCTCACAGGTGACAAAGAGATTGAGGTAGTTGGTACAGTGTTGTACTGCTGCCTGGCACTGTCTTTCCATTTAATCTCTACTCTTGTACATGTTAGTAATACCCCGGGGACAGACACTCACTGGGCTTCAGCACTGCCTGGGTTTCCACTTCTCCAAGGGTTTGATGCTAGAAATGCACCCCACCTACCCCCAGGCAATACTCATGCCATTCCCTTTATGGACTCCATCAAAATCAATATACCAGTGTGCCCCATACACATACCCTTTCCAATTGCCCATATCTGCCAGTGCTATCAAGCATCAAAGCCAGATCTAAACTCAGGACCCTGGGCTGTAGTGAGACCTTTATCCTAACAAATCACCAGCACAAGCTCCAGGCTCACATATTCAGAGTTGAATCCCATTTGTTAAAGTAACTGTCTCATTTCTCCTGGGTTTGCCAAAATATTTTGTGTTCAAAGGACCCTTTGTGTGCTCCAAATAAATAAGAAAGAAGGGACAGAAGAAGGCATACTGCAGGTAAGGGAAGTTTAGGTTAGCAATTCTGTTATATCACAACATCCAACAAGGAAATAATACATAAAAGGATTTAGCAGGTCTGTCTTGTATGACACAGAGGTTTAGCAAACATTAAGCAGTTATAACAGACCATAAAACCACTGGTCCTAAACCCATGTTGGTAGAGGGATGTATCTGCTCAGTACAGATTAGTTGTCCTTAGTCCTTTGATTAATGTAATCAAAATTGTTAACATTTTCCCAGTATGCTTTGTACCATCATTGACTGTGATGGCAGTATAACATTTCCTGCTGTTTTGTCATCTCCTCCTTCAATCCCTTAAATTATTTATGAATACATTAACTTTTATAGGCCTATGGTGATTATACAGTCCCCTATTGTAGCCAGGATAAAATGTTACTTCTCTAATTTGTAATCATTGCTGCCGCCCTGTTGGTTAATATGAAAGTATTCGTTAGTGTACAATGTAACACCTGGTCTTTCTTCACTAATCCTACAAGAAAACAAGAGCAATATATTCTGTTTGCACCAAGATTACAATTTGCAACTGTTTATGTGAAGCTCTCAGCTTTTCAACTTTAGTTATAACTCTCAGATTATCTAACATAAACTGACTCTGTCCATAATTTGTGATATCATCTGAGGTCCTGATCAAGATCAACACTGCAGTCTTTGCTGAATTTCATAAGAAAAAAAAACATGCTTCACTGAGGCATAGGAAATAGATTTAAATGGAAGGAATTTACTCTTCCTGTCTCCTAATGGATTTGACCCTTCTATATCCACATCGAATGCCAGTATCAATCTAAGTATATAAATTGATCTTAAAATTACTCATCTGAGTATTTGAAGGTGTTTATCAGTGTAGAGACCTACTGGAAGAATTGTTGAAACAGCTTGTAACAGATATTCATCTAGTTGTCTAAATCTCAGATAAAACCAAATATTCATGCATGTCTTTAACAACTGGAACACTCAATCCCAGGACAACCCCCGAAACAATTCTTCCAACTTGTCAGATTGCCTATTGGTAATTATACACACATGGTGTCTAGATCAATGCACACCTAACCAAGTGCATCAATTACTATCTTATAAGCAGTATTTCACTAGGTTAACTGAGGGACTGTCATTTTACTGTGTAACTTCAATATAAACTGGTCCATCCATCTTAATTCCAATCTGAGAAGCAATCTAAGCAGCCCATATCTTTCACAGCAGTTTCTAGGTTTTAACAACTTGTATTTCATCTTTATTATTATTATTATTATTATTATTATTATTATTATTATTATTATTATTTTAATTTTAATTAACAATGTAAGCCCACTGGAAACACATTCCTTTCCAGGGACAACCTAGGTGCACTGTCTGGTTAAATGAATTGTTTAGAGTCACATAGTAGGCAAAGGGGTGTGGGAGGAATCAGACACTGCAAAATGGTCTACAGGAAGCAAATCATTAAATGATTATAAGCTTAGCCATCTGCATTAAGTGCCAGATAGACTTAGGTGGACAGAATATTCATCAGCATACCACAAAGATGACTTAATATAAAAGTTCTGTCAAATTATATCAGTGTTTTCTGATTTCAGCCTAGATATCCATCCGTTCACAACCCCTTTTCTCATTTTTCTTGCGCATGGGGTCAGGGTGTCATCATTTAGTGACAATGTTTACACTGTCTGGTGGCTAGCCATGCCATGGTAGTTCTTCCACACCACACACACTCATGGCCAATTCAGAGTGTCCAGTCTACCTACTGGGGAAACCACAGCACCAGGATAAAACTCACATGAACAAAGGGAGGACATGGAGACTCTGCACAGAAGGCACCTCAGCTAAGAATTGAACTGGGAACCTCTCACTGTGAGGCAACAACCCTATCCACTGTGCCACTGAGCCTAGATGTAGAATCCTTTTAAATATGCACCTGAGACATTAAATATAAACCATACTGAAAACACAAACTGTAACAATGTCATTGTCCCTTGCCCACTGTTGATTAGCTCTCAGTTTTACATTATAATACAGTGGAAAGGTCATCAACATTATTTCACATTACTCCTTTTCAGATTGAAAATTCAACTCTTGTACTCCGGAAGAGAATTAAAAGTCTTGACACTTTATTCTCCTCTTCTGGAGTACACAACGTTTTCAAATAGTCTACGAATAAATATTAACCACAGAAAGTTGACATTTCAGATCTATAAGCACACAAGGAACCTTGCCTGACTTAGAAGAGGCTGTAAAATTAATGCCAAGCATAGCAAGTCAGACTACCTCTAAAATAAGCAGTCTCTACATACTCATTCCAAATTGCTTATGATTCCAATAACAGAAGTTATGATAAATGTATTGAATAAGCAAATATTATCCATCCCCATAGCATGTCATTCCACATCTAAAACATCAGACATAGCTGAAACACTTCTTGTTTACTCCACGGATACCAAACATCAGGCTTTAAGAATTTCTGCAACTTCATTTCATCATCTTGTATCCATTTTGCCATCTTCTGAGAACATAGGATGGACATGGAATTACACTATAAGGGGTAATTATACTAATTTCCGCTTTAAAGCCATTTCTGCAACTACATTCAGAAATCCACTCTCCACTCTACTACTCAGAAGAGATTCAGACGACACTCTTCTCCCAGATTTATACAGCTTGTTGCACTCCACATTCTTGATCATTTTGTACAAGTCATGATCTTCTGTTTCAGTTTTGAAATTTTACCTAACAGCAGAAATCTAGCTAACGCCACTTCTATCTTACCTCTTAAAGTCTCATACCATATGGCCCATGAAATTAGACCTTTGCTTTGTCTTTCTGTCTTGAAGATGCTCTGTATAAAGATTGTATATAAGCAACTATTGACTTATGTTAAAACATATGGTCTGCATCCAGATTATATCATGGCTATAGACCAGGTTGTGATACCTTTACAACCTTTCTCAGTGTAACTAGTAGCCGACTCAGCAACATAGATTCAAATGTATTACATATATTGGTATTAACTTTGCTGAAGAGAAAATTTAACACTATTCACACTTAGTCTTAGTATCACATGTACAAAACATCCATCAGGGAGAGGGCCCATTAACTGGTTCCATGATATTCTCCCCACTATGTATTTGTCAATTAAAATGGGTAATATTTAGTGCAGACAACAGCGCAGCAGTTAGTATTGCTGCTTTGGGTTGCTTGGTTTTCTAGTTTACCTCTAGGTTGGACTATCTGCTGCTTGGAGTCAGCACATCTTTTTTATGTCTCCTTGGATTTTTGCTGGGTGATCCATTTCCTTCTACATCACAAAATGTGTTGCATGTGAAATGGCACCCTTATGTATTTCCATAGGTACAAGTGCATGTAAAAGAGCATGGTGTTTGTCTGTGTATGCATGTGCGTGTGTTTGTGTGTTTGTGTGTGTGTGTGTGTGTGTGTGTGTGTGTGTGTGTGTGTGTGTGTGTGTGTGTGTGTGTGTGTGTGTGTGTGTGTGTGTGTGTGTGTTTGTTTTTCCTTATTTTCTGCCTTCTAATCATAGACTTGTCAAGCATAAATATATCTCAGGCTTTGTCCTAAATGGTCTAAAACATGAGTTAGTGGAACCACTGGGTACTCTCTTCAACCACAGCCTAAGCACTGGCTTTGTCCAAACTGAATGGAAAACAGCAACTGTTATCCCCTTACACAAAGGCGGTCCATCAACTGACCTTGGGAACTATAGACTCATAACCCTAACCAGCCTTATTTGCAAGGCCATGGAGTGAATCATCATGGACCTTATTAATAAAGATATAGGAGACCTTCAAACTTTTGACCCCAACCAGTTTGGTTTTGTCAAGGGAAGATCATACCTGTTAAATCCAGTGGACTTCTACGAGAATGTCATCAAAGCCTTGGATAGGGCATATCAGTGCATGCAGCCTATCTAGACTTAGCCAAAGCCTTTGACACAATCCTCCACTCTGGCATTATTGAGAAACTTACCCAGCTGGGGATAAACTAATATGTCATTAGGTGGGTAGTCAACTGGCTCACCGACAGAACACACTCAGTCAGAGTTGGGGATTCCACTTCTACCAGCAAACCTGTCACCAGTGGTGTTCCACAGTAATCGGTGCTGGGTCCTCTACTGTTTGTGATTTATTTCTCAGAGTGTCATGCAAAAGTAGATGATCTGTGGCTGACAATGTTCACTGATGACTACAAACTGGGGGCAGTCATTGAATCCCCGAATGATGTCAACATACTACAAAATGGGCTTATGCAGACAAATGACTGGTGCCAAAACCACAGTCTTAAACTCAATTCAAAAAAATGCATTATTATCCCATTCAGCTAGGGGGGTGTCCCTGCCAATGACAATATCAATAATAACACCCCAAGCTCAAACTTAGTGGTGAGAGATTTGGGAACACACTTTGAAAGTTGCCTCAGATTTCATCAGCATGTGTCCACAGTGGTGAGGAAGGTATTCTAAGTTGCTCATCTCATAAGCAAAGGCATAGCATCCAGAGCAAAGGAGGTTATAACACCCCTGTACTCATCCATCATCAGACCAGTTATAGAGTACAATCCTCACTTTTCTATGTACCTTATCAGACGCCTGCAACAACTGTAAACATGTCAGAGGTTTCTCACCAAGAAAATTCAGGGTCTTCAGCACATGTCCTATGTGGATAGACTTAAGTCACTGTCATTGTACTCTGTGTCATATAGATTGCTTAGAGGTGACCTGAGCTTGGCCTACAGAGCAGTCTTGGACTCTGCCCTAATGGAATTGCTACACATCCGTAAGCCAAATGGGACAAGATTCACTCGATCTATGGACCTTAACCTAGCTTGCAACATAAGCAGGACATGCTGGAGAGATAGATATAACTCCCAAAGGTTGCCACTCCTCTGGAATAAACTTCCAATTCATGTTAAACAGAGCTCCTCTGTGAACCTATTTAAGTGTAACTTGGTCAACTGGATGGGAAGCCACAAAGTTACCCCAGGAGTTACACATGTGTCCTTCCTTGATAGGGGCAGGTGTTGCTGATCACAGATTTGCATGCAAATATAGACTTTATCTCCTGGTCTGTAAGGAAACAAGGGTATAACATGGCTAGGCTTATAAGGGCCCCAGGGACATTAGCCTCTGCAGATGACCCAGTGCTACTAAGAACCTCCATTTCTGCTACCAGCTTAAAGGTGGCTTTATAACATTACCAAAATGGAAATAGCATTGACAATATTTTACAACACATCCCATCACATTTAAAACTCAACATGTCTACTCCAGAAAAGTGAAATTAAAGGTCTCAATACCAAACAGATTAGTGCAGAAGATTGTCTGGAAATTATTGCAGAGGATTAAGGTAATGAGGGATTAACAAGCTGCTTTCTGTGATAAAGGTTTAATTCCAATTGCCTGCAATGCAGTTATGAGCAAGTCACTTACCAGACAGTGCTCTGGGTCATTTGGGAACTTGGGCTAGACTCCTCAGTGCCTAGTACTTATTTACAAACCTAACATAACTTTACCCAGTCATGGAGTTGTTGTTCCAGGAAACAACTGCTTATCAGCAAATCGAAACAAAGGTCATGCTTTTTAGTACCTACCTGAAGACAGCAGAACTTATGAATATTGGAGATTCATCATCTTGTTAGTGATTCCTGCAAGGATCTCCTTTATGTTAGATATCAAAAGTTAATGAAAATAAATATAAAAACCGAAACAGCCAATAGGAACAGATTGTTTTTCTTATTGGCTGTGGTTCATGGTTTTGGTGCTGTTTGCAGAAAGGCTACCTGTGCCCAAAAAGGAAATTGGTATGTTTTTTACTCCTGAAGTAATGATGGACTGCTTTTTATGTTTTTCTAATATTTTTCACAGATTTTGATAATTCATTCCTGGTTCAGCATCCAGAGAAAATGTCAGAATAATTTTTTTCTGTGTAGTTTTGCAGTTGACTGGTCCTCATTTGTATATAAGTAGTCTACAACAAATAACTCATCGGAACAGAGTTTCTGTTTAGCTGCTGCATGTGTTTTAGCCCTTTACTGATGTTAGTGAGGCACTGTCATACAGCAATATATGAGCAATAGTTTTCAAGTATTTTTTTATGGAAGACAGAGACACGTGGAGATGTGGAGGGGCATATCGTCCATTGATCTGAGTCAGTTTGTAGTAAGGTGGCATGGTGTACTGCCCCAGTAATCAAGAAGCCTCAGTCTTCACCACTAGCACCAGTGAGGGATTTACACATTAGGAGGATGACAAGCATACACACAGTAAAGTACAATTTCCCGTAAGAGAACGCAGAGATCACAGTCAGTCTGGGGCTGGTTTCTGCCTCTTTTTCCAGATCCCCAATAAGACTCTTCACTGGCACAGCTATAGGATTAAGATCTCAGCCGATTGGTCAATCCAAAACCTCCAGAACCTTCTCTGTCCAACCAGTGGTTCGTGTCCCTGCCCAAGTAGCTGACACACACACACACACAAACACACACACACACACACACACACACACACACACACACACACACACACACACGCGCACACACACATACACACACACACACACACACACACACACACACACACACACACACACACACACACACACACACACACACACACACTTTGAGATTTGATTTATATACAGACACACATACACTCCTGGGGAAGAATGGCACAGGTTTACTAGCTATGCCCCTTAATTCCCAGACTATAAGGCAGTTATCACTGCCACCAACCACTACTTAGCTACTCTAAGGCCCTTACTAAGGGTGTCCAATCCTACTGTATCATGTTACTGTTATCCAAATGGTAAGTGTGGCCAAGACTAAGGCTATTTAGGAGTGGCCTGTACAGTGTCATCAAATACATATGCAAGTACTCTCAGAGCTTAAATATCTCTAAACAAACCAGCCGCAGTTAAAATATTAAATAATAAAAGAACAAGACAATACTCAAGCAACACAGTAACTACAGAGTTCGGAATCACATGAAATATTTTAAAACAGCATTGCAGGACAGTCTCAAATAAATACAGAAAACATCTAAACTAATCTTTACTATATTCCTATCTACATCTAAAAGATAATTTGTCCTAAATAACTTACTTGCAGAGCAAGGCAAATTCAGATGATGAATGTTTCTAGGTCCAAGACAAGATACAAAATGCACAGTCTTTCTCTGAGACAGTTCTTAAATGACTGTCACATATTACTGCTGGGTTAGCCTGGATGATGTCACTCTTTATCACCTGCCTCCAGTTCCCAGGCTAACAGAAACTTAAAATTTAACATTTCTATGTGAAAAATACATATCTCTCAGATGTTTACTCAGAACTGGAAGTCGTAAAACAATTAAACCCTTTTTACATTTGAAACCTAGTATTTATTTCTGTTTCAAGACAATAGGAAAACTTCTAGCTTTAGACATTGCGTCTGCTTTCTGAGAGATAATATAATCATAAAACACTTTACTTTTCAACTTATTTTCTTGATGTTTTGTAAGTACAATATGTATGTTCCAGCTTCTACTATTAAAACATACATTTGCACAGGTATATAGTTTATATACATTTCTGTTCTTTCCAGTAGGATACACTGTGGTTACATTCTTAAAGCTCTGTACATAACATACGGTTCTCTTACATTTGTAAGACAAGCATATAAATCATATTAATATTCACAAATGACACACCACTATTCACAAAATCCAGATAGCTGGGCTGACAGTGTCACAGCCCCTCATAATCTATAGTACTCTTTGGCATGCAAATACATCATGATATCAAACATTAACTTTGCTTGACACTAGGAGCTGCAATTTCCTTCTGCACTACAGTAAACTGCCTGTGTGGTTCTGCTGCCTGTATATTACTTTAGAAAGGCTTCCACAAGTTTAAACTCAAAAAAAAAAAAAAACAGTAAATGTTTTGTTTTCACATTTCAGTACAAAATATTGTTTTCCTTTAAGCCTTAGCTCAGTCATGCATTTCTACTCCAATGAATCAAGAACAGCACAGTGGTACAATGGTAGTGCTGTCACCTCACAGTAAGAGGTTTTCTGGTTCAATTCTTGACTGGGGTTCCTTCTGTGTGGAGTCTGCGTGTCCCCCCTGCATTCATGTGGGCTTTCTCCCATGTTACAAAGACATGTGTCTGGAGTGTTTTTCCCTGGGCCTCTGCTGAAAATTGGTCTATTCCAAGTCAAACTTTCTTGGTTAACAAATGTAAAATAAAATAAAAAACAAAGCCTTTGCAGTGCTATTGCTTTACTTTTTGGCAAGAGTTGACATCATTACAACCAACTATGGTTTTAAACTTTCATGCAAATATCCCAGAAAATTTGAAGCTGTGGATTTGTTATTTAATTATTTTATTTACTTAATTTCTTCACCAGGTAGGTAGATTTGTCCATGGACCCTTCACCAGTGTACAGTATAAACAAGCAGGTAGATGTTCAAAGACTGAGTATAATACAATACTGTAATCCAGTATATACACACAAAGGCTTTACAGTTACGACAATTGAAATGACATACAGTAGCAGACTTATATTCAGTGCAGCCCAGGCAAAGAATGGGGAATTTTTCAAGAGAAAAATAATGGAGTTAAGTTGTAATAAAAATTAATACAATCCTGAGCATAAATATACACACAGACACACACACACACACACACACACACACACACACACACACACACACACACACACACACACACACACACTAATACACACACTCATGCATATTCATGCAAACATAAACAACACACACATACAGATATGTACAGGCACAGACGCATAGATGCGCATACACTTGCACATACATACACACACACACACACACACACACACACACACACACACACACACACACACACACACACACACACACACACACACACTCACACACATGCACACAAACACACATACACATACATATACACATGCATATACACACAAATAAGACAGCTAAACCTACCCAGATAGGCAACACAGTGTCATTAGAAAAGGGGTAAGAAGGAGGGGCATTAGTGAAAAGGAATTAAAGGGTAGAAAGTATAAGTAAGGTAAAATGTAGGAGTGTTATAGAGTGAAGGTGTAATAGTAGGATTGTTAGTGAGTCAAAATGCAATGAAGTATTTGAAAACAGGAGGGAGGTGAGGGTGTGACAATAAGTAAATGTAGGTGTATATATTTATGTAGTGTACATTTGTTTATTGGGAAAGTCCGACTGGGATAAGACCCATTTTCAGTGCTGGCCCGGGAAGAAAAGCTCCACATACAGAGATTATACAAAAACTTCTACAAGAAATCATACAAAGAAATGTACAATACATATGTACAAATGTACAAGACATACAGATTACCAGAAGTTACATTCTATGTTATTATAGCTGACATTTATATTATATCATCTGATATAATTCCTTATTGTAGTGTAGAAATTGTAGATATAGGACAGTTGAGGGTTGTTACTGAAAGAAAAAAAGTTTGTCAAGTAGTATGCTAAGACAGGGTCTGTGTAGAAATAAGCTACCTAGCTGTAAAAGATGCTTTCAAAAAACAATTCTGGAACCTTGTCAATAGTAATACAGGAGCTTCACAACAAACTTATCCCAACAAATCAAACACCACCACAACACTACCAAGCCCACTACTAGCACGCAATTTCCTAAATGGCTTCTCATTGCTCTCCTGCACCCCAAATCCCCAAACAACCTAATCCAACAACATGCCTCAACACTCCTATCCCTTCCTTCCATACTTCTCTGTTCTACTTCAAAAAATCATCACCAAGGATATCTTGAAAGCTATAGATCAGATCTATCCATGTATCCCTCCCAGTTCAAGTAAAATACTTCATTGGTTCCTCAGTCTCACTCATCCACATCACAAACAATGCTACACCCCTGATAAGGAACACAGCCATCATTAAATTGCTGCCAAAAATCCATAACCTGAAAGACATAAAACACTTCAGGTCAATCTATATCCTTCCGATTCCAAGAAGAATCCTGGAAAAAATCCTCTTCATTCAGCTCACAGTCTACATCAAAAATAGATTTTGCTGTTTCCACAGCAATAATGGATTTTCATCTGGTAGAAATACCATGACCATTCTTTGCATACTAACTGATGATATTCGAAAGAGAGTGGACAAAGGCCAGATTACTGGTGCTTTATAGACCTCACCAAACGTTGATCTGGTTGACCGTTATTCCTTAAAACCCCCTTAGAAAAGACATATGTAAGGACTACTAGACTGGTTCCACAATTTCCTGAGAGAGAGATTTTTCAAATTACTAATAGGAAACTCAACCTCTATCTATGCCCTTTCTCAAAAAGGAGTAACCCATGAATTGTTTCTCTCACCTCTGCAATTTTCACTATTCAGTAACTCCCTCCCAGCTCACCTACCTCATACCCCAAATCCCCAGTCTTTATGTATGTTGAAAGTATGCTAATGTACAGATTTCACTCTTCCCACTACATTACTAAAAAAATACTTTGAAAAAAAGATCTAAATGCATTATCACTATGGTCCTCACACAATGACCTCTTACTGAACTAAAAGCATTATCTTCATCCCAAGGAAAACTCTGCACAGTCCAAAAAAATGGATAATATTGCAAAATTTCAAAGACCACTTAGAAATCAAACAATACTTCAAATACCTCAGCATATTGTTAGAACAATACCTGAACCTTCAATGTCATATCACTGATACTAATTCTAGAGTAAATACCATACATTTCTGGGCTGAAAATTTACACTTCCTGCTATGAGAAGGTAGGCTAGCAACTGGAAAGGGAGTTCTCTTACCACAGCTAGAAAGCAGCATCCATATTAGTGCCAAAACCTCAAAGAAAAACCCTATCCAGTCATATCTGTAGATTCATCACATTAGCCCTCCCCTACAAAGACAACACCATTGATCAGTCTAATTAAAGCAAACTGGCTTCTTATCCTCCTAGCCTGCCTAAATCCACAAACTGTAATACCAATGCTCCTTCATTTTCGTCATCCAATTCACCCAAACAACTGACATTATTCTAAGGATCATACAACATTTGATCATAAATCCTCTGCCCCTGTCTCTACCCTTCTCATAAAACATCACACCACTGAGAACAGCTTCTCAGTAATGACACGTTAGATTTGGAAATCATTCTTTGCAAACTAAGATACATCACTCTCAAGCAATGTTACACAAAAGAACATTCATATAAATGCCTTTCTCCACAGGACGTTACATAACTCCATTACACTCAGTCTGTCTTCCTTCCTTAAATTCACCTTATATACTTTAACACTAAGGCTATCTCTCCTTTTTCTCTGTCCTGCACTCTCCTCCCTAATCTCCACCACTTGCCCAACTTGTAATTTACTCACTGTGTTTCCTACCCTGTAATTGATCATTGTATAAAAAAGACAAAAATGGAGCATAGCACAATGTATATACAAAATAAGAACAAAACTGCTCTGAAAACAGAGTATACACAAAAATAAGAACATTAAAGCATGTTAAAAGTTATATGAAGAAAGCTCTTACTGGTTGTTTTATTAAAGCATGTTACAAGTTTGCTGCTTTCAAGCAATTATGATCGTATCTACCTGAATATCCTTATGTCACTACAGCCTAAATTAACCTGCAGTAACTATGTGAATATAACTTATTTAGCAGGGTTTTTATTGCCTATAGTCTTCAGATAGGGTTGTAGACTTTCACTTTACACAGGTAAGATTGCAGGATTTGAAGGCTTGTGGCATTTATGCATGGAGAGTTGGTTCCTTTGACTCTTTTTTGTTTGTTGGGTGATATTTCCAAAGATAAGTTTTAATGTATCCATGAACATGTGTTATATTGCTTTATATGTTGTACAGAAAGAAACAATTAAAATATTTCACCTGCTCGACATTACAGAATAGGAGAGAGGAAAAACTTCAATACTGAATGGAACATTTAAAGCATAGAGTTAATTAAAGAAGAAATTGTAATATACAAGTCATTATTTAAAGAGTTCACATGGCTCAAGAGTTAGGACTGATGTTAAAGACAGTGTGATTTCTTAATCAGGACTACAACTGTGTGTGAAATTAGAAGTGACAATGTTAAAGGCAGATAGTAAAGTGAAACAAATTTAAGATTATAAAAGATGAACAATGTTTACAGAGTAAGGGAACATTTTAATATTGATCTAAAATCATGACTGCAGAGAGTAACCAGAGAGAGACACATACACACACACACACACACACACACACACACACACACACACACACACACACACACACACACACACACACACACGCACGCACGCACGCACGCCTGCACGCACACACACACACACACACACACACACACACACACACACACACACACACACACAAACAGTACTAATTTGGTTAGAAATCCAAAAAAATTTAGAATATTTGTAATGACATGAGCACAAACCCACATTCTGGATGGTCATTTAGGACTGGATCTCTAAGGCTGGAATTCCTGAAGAAATTCTTATTGAGCAAGACTCTTAATTTATGACCAGAGTGATGCACAACCTTTGCCAGGGCTTTAAACATAAACAACGATGGACAATGATATATGACTCTAAGACAGATGGGTGAGTAATAAGCTTGAACACAAATTTTAAAGTCTACCTTATAAAAGACAACTGAAATAGGAAAAATGGAGCAATGTGCTGTCATATCTTCTCTTTTGCTGTAAGAGAACTGCCCCAAACTTCAACCAGATTCACAATGCAGGAATTGCTTTATGGGGGACATTCCCAAAGCTTGCTCAATATAACCAAAGAAATATGATGAAGAAAACATTACATTTAAAAATGCAATAAAATATTTTTCAGATTTGCAGGACAGATTAAGACCTGTAATGCTGGTAATAAGAGTCAGAACATATGGAGAGGACACATCTGGCACAAAACGCAACATACAGCACAAATATGTATTTAAGAGAGTATTAGTGCCCACTGCTGAATACAAGTTCCTTGCAAAGTGGTAAGGCCATTTTGAAGTGATAAAAAAGGATCTTATGTGAACTTAATGAAAAGGTGAGACAGCCTGAAAAAAATAAAACAAATAGTTGCATCACATAAATGTTCTAAAACCATGTAGAAAATCCTGTAGTCAAATTTCTGTCGAATGTTTGCAGTGGCAGTTAAAGCCCCTGCAGCATATCCTGAAGTCAACATTGAGAAAATGATATCAGTGCCTCACAAACTGGAAGTGAAAGAATTTCAGGACATCATAGAAACTGTGCTTTGATAGAAAGTACACTTAAATCCCTATTGAACATTGTCATTACAGTGCAAAATAGTCAGGGGAAAATGTAGGGAAAATGCTTAGATGTGGTGTTCTAGAAGTATCCCAGAGTGAGCGGATTAATTCCATTGTACTTGTCTCAAAGGCTGATCAGTCTTTAAGGTATTGCAAAGATTTAAAGGATATGAACAGTATACCTACCAAGTGAACAAATTGATTGTAAAATTGGGCACTGCTAGATTTCTGTCCACTTTAGATTTAACAAAATGTTATAGGCAAATCCTAATAGCCCCAAATGCAAAGAAAAAAGAGCATTTTCCAAACCTGATGGGCTCTTCCATTATGAAGTTTTGCCTTTTGGTCTCCATGAGACATCTGCAATATTCCAGAGTATGATGGATAAAATCTTTAAAACCTGTACCAAGTACACAACACCCTACCTGGATAACAGTGTAATATTTTCTGAAGACTGGGGGAGACATCTGCCCAAAGTTTAAACAATTTTAAATTTTCTGCATCAGGGTAAATTAATAGCTAATCCAGTTAAGTGCAAGTTACATGTGGCACATGTGTGCTTTTTGGACTATAGTGAAACCCCAAAATAAGAAAGTGTTACAAGTATAAAACTGTCCCATGGCAACTGCTAAAGAGGAATTGAAAAACCTTTATTGGCCTACTGGAAGATTATTCCTGATTTTGACCTCACCAAGGCTTTCGTCACCATCCCCCATTCTGGAATTATAGCTAAACTCACTAAATTAGGTATAAATCCCTACATCACAAGATGGGTTGCCAACTGGCTCACTGACAGAACCCACACTGTAAAAGTTGCAGACTCCAAATCTGACCTCAAAGCAGTGACAAATGGAGTACCACTGGGTTCCGTCGTGGGACCTCTCCTGTTTGGTATCTACTTCTCTGAAGTACAGGCTAACAGAGAAGGCCTCTGTCTAATGAAGTTTGCAGATGACTGCAAACTAGGAGCCATAGTCAAGTCCCCAAATGATGTGGACATCCTACAGAAGGGCCTCGCTGAGACAGATGCCTGGTGTCAGAGCCATGGCCTCAAGCTCAATGCCAAAAGGTGCAGTGTCATCCCCTTTAGTAAAAACTCTGTACCCATAAACTACCACTTAGGCAGCAATCTACTTAACACTGAATGTGTGATAAGTGACTTTGGGACCCAGGTGCACAGTAGTCTCTCCTTTGATAGTCACATCACCACAGTAGTCAGGAAGTCCTTCTACATCATCATAAAAGGGTTCTCATCCAGGAAAAAAGAGGTCATTGTTCCCCTCTACTTGACACTCATTAGACCCGTTATAGAGTACAATGCCCCTTTTAGAATGTACCTCACAAGACATCTGCAGCAGCTGGAAAGGCCACTGAAGTACCTCACAAAGAGGATTACTGGCCTCAAACAAATGCCCTACACTGACCACCTCAAAAAACTCCAGCTTTACTCCGTAGCATATCACCTACTCCGAGGTGATCTCTGCTTAACATATAAAGCTATGTCAAACCCAGAGCTATTGGACATGCTACAAATAAAAAAATCCCAATCCCTCCGAGCTACACTCTCTAGGGACCTAAACCTTGTCACCACAATAAACAGGACATGCTGGAGGGAATAGATTCCTGTCCCAGAGACTTCCCATACTCTGAAATAGGCTACCCATCTATGTCAAGCAAAGTTCTTCATTAGCACTCTTCAAGAAAAATCTTGATGAGTGGATGGGAAATAGGAAATACACCTCGGGGATCACTTCTGTGTCTCTGCTCGACAGTGGCACAGGAAAATAACTTTCTTAGGTGGCATAATCCAGGGAACCTTGTTGGCTAGGCTTACGTAGGCCCTTGGGCCGATAGCCTAGTACCTACCTATGAACCTATGAACCTATGATTTTGTCACTATCTCTTGCTCCCTGACTAACCGGACTAAATGTAAGGCTTTGTTAAAGGTGAAATACAGAAATGTAACAGAACAAGCGTTGAGGTAGCTAATGAATACAGTATGCTTGGAACCCATAGCCATAGCCTGTGACTTTTCAAAACAATTCGTAGTACCCACACATGCCTCAGAGGTAGTCATAGGTGCAGTCTTACTCATGCTGGAGATAAGGAGAACACACCATCTGCTGTATTAGTAAGAAGTTTAATTGTTTTTGCTTTTCTTTCAGCTTTTCCTTGTTAGGGGTCGCCACAGCGGAACTCCGGTCCGCTAATGATTGACAGTCAATTTTTATGGTGCCGAGGTCCCAGCCCAACACCCAACCTTCAACAAAGGCACACCCATTCATGCATGTCTTTTGAATGCCACTCGACTTTGGGGAGGACATGCAGACTTCACACAGAAGGCTCTCCAGCCGAGAATCGAACGGGAGAACCTCTTGCTGTTAGGCAACAATGCTACTGCTGCACCACCGTGGCTTTTTTGGCTATAGAATGAGACTTACCTCTTGGGGAGAAAGTTAATCCTAAGCAAAGACCAAGCACTCCTTCATTGGCTATTCAGAAACAAGGGCATCAGCCCATATCTATCTCTTCAGGCAATGACTATCCAGTCTTGCAGCTTCAACAGCATAATCATCTGGGTTGCAGACAGCTGAATGCAGATAAGCCATCTCAGGCTGTTCATCTACTGAGGCTAGAACCACTGGTTCCACTATGTGAGGGGTTCATGTAGTATAGTAGGACTGGTCACTTAAATGTGCTACCTCAGATGGTTGGGTAACATAGTGGTGAATGGTCCCTTTTAAGGATACTACATTCGAAAAAAAAGAAATTACAGTTAAGTAGCAATAGCTGCACATTAGGGTATATAAAACCCATTAACCTGATGTAGGGATTTGTGACTTTTGGGTCTGTATAAGATCATAAGAGGGCTGTAGAAGGCAATAAATAAACTGGAAGAAAAAAATTTAAAGGGTATCTCTGTGATGGAAGGGTGAAAAACACTCAAGAGAAGTCCACTGGCTTTATCCTGACCTGTGTGGAAGAAGATGTTTTAGTTTATCCTTGTTTGTATAACTGCAATTATTAAAATGAGAAATCACTTTTATCTAGGGTAAGGTACATGGTTAGGGTTAGGGTTGGGGCAAGAGCTGAGATATTGTTAGGATTATTATGGACTAATAAAGTGGTGTTAAGGGTCACAGCCATCTGCCCACTATAAAAATGCATATTAACTTTAATTCTAACCCTGATCATAACCCTACACCTTACCTTAGAAAATTCCTTTCCATAACATTACCATTTTTCACACAAATTAAGTCTGAATGTGTGGTGTTTTTTTTTTTTTTTTGTGATGCTTTTGTGCATATCATGTGGCTACTGATATCAAATTTAGTTTAAGAAAACACATGGTTCTAAAGTATCAAACAATGTTTCTAAACAATGTTATCCTTCTTATATTCTTTGTATAAATGCAGGCTTGCTGTTACCTCAGTATCACTAACTTGTCTCAATAAATGCATTAGCAATTAGCATCTAAACAAATCAATAACAGTCCGAGTTTGACTGGCCACATACACTGATCTTTTTTTTTTGTTATCATCACAGCTGGTTTTCATTCCACACACAGGGGCTGTATAGTGCTATTCTGTAACCTGTAATCTGTGTCTGATTTTGGTACAGAACATCGACAGCACAGAAAATATAAATTTGCATGTGACTCTATCAATGCAAAATCTGACAACATATCCCACAGTGGTTTGTCAGTATGCAATGAAATAAGAGTTGCGACTGTGAAAAAGAAAACAAATCAGTTGTGAAAGATCCATAAAGGCAACAAATGAAGCAGCTTGGATATATGGATTCAAAGAAATAGCTTATCTTATTTAAAAAACATACCTTATTCCTAAAAATTACATTTAACTGTTAATGGGTAACACCACAGATATCTCTACTCTCCACGTTACTGTTTCTGAGTTAAAACTTACAGATATTCTCCTTGGTCTTTAATATCATGTATTTTTAAGAGTGGTTCCATGAAATCCTTATGACATGGACAGAAGAGCTGGTGACACGTGTACATAATTTGATCATGTTGTGACGTTTTTAACAGTTTACCACATGGGCATGTGCCAGGGGTGGCACAGTTGTACTGTAATGTGACAACATATGTTCCTGATGGACTTATATCAGAACAATTAGTGTTGATAAGTTTACTGATTCCAACAGAATGAATGTACACCATGTATGATACCTCCCACAGTAGTTTCAAAATAGAAAGAAATGCTTCATCAGACACAGGTGATTAAAGCTAATACTAACCTCAAATTCTGAGATGTTGTATTGTAGTCCACATTAATGGATTGCAGTTTTCTGCTAGAGTTCTCACTCTATCATAGAGTAGGATAGATATTACTTTCTGAAAGCCTCCTGGAGCATATGAGAAATGAAGATCTCATCATTAATTGAATGCATGACAGCCACTTCCCCCAACTGGGACGAATGAAGATCTCACCATTAATTGAATGCATGACAGCTACTTTCCCCAACTGGGACAAATGAAGATCCCATCATTAATTGAATGCATGACAGCCACTTTCCCCAACTGGTAGCTATTTGAAATGTTGGGACCTGCCTCCTTGAGTCCTGAAATATGGAGTTTGAATGGCTTGATAAACAGTTTTGCATATACCAAGTCAGAGATGGCCATTTATCAGAATGTTCCCTTCTATACAAGGTATGGTGATCTTACAGTTGGTATATAAGTTTGGGGTGTGGAGAGCTTGCCCTCACATCATGCGGTGCAGGAAGGCTTGCCCCCCTCCCCTGCAAAAAAACAAGTTTAAAGAAGAACAGTGATGCTTATATTCACTCTCCTCCTGCATTTTTGGTCTGACTCTGTGTGTGTGTGTGTGTGTGTGTGTGTGTGTGTGTGTGTGTGTGTGTGTGTGTGTGTGTGTGTGTGTGTGCTGGCACCTGGCATTACAAGTGCTGAAATTTCAATAGAGAGCCTTCCAACTCACAGACTAACTGGAATGGGAACACACTGAAGGCAGTTAGTATCATATACAACATATTTTGTTCCCTAACTGAGGTTTCACAGATGAATCATTTTCAGAATATCTGTACCATTATGTGATTTATAAACCCTTCTAGTTGAAATGTAAAATTTAAATACTCTGTAAATTCAATTGTAACTTCTGAATGCCCAAGGTCCAATAAATCTCACTTTATTACATACATATATTAAGTCATGTCACTATCTCACACTGTGTAAAAACATTAAGATGAACATTTCACAATGCAGTGTTGCATGATGTGCTACATCTGTGCAAAACAATCTGTCACTTCACATGAGTGTGCTGCATACAGCAATGTATTGCACTGATGTAATATACAAATGCACAATGCAAAACTATTGTAAACTTTGCATTTTCTGCAAAGGTCTCCTTTTGATCCTGACCAACAAGTCATGCAACAGCTGTAATTCTGTCACTTAAAAACAGGTCATGGGAAGCCAATGAATGTCAAAGTATATCATTATTTTTGGTAGTGTCAAATATTTCAATAGCAATCTGTGGAACTATACAGAATATTAGGAAAGCTGTGCAATGGGTTATATGGAAATGCACAGATTATCATTGTATCAAGGTATTTTATTAGGGTCTATATTAACTCATTGAATGCTTAGAAAAGTGAACAATGATTTATCGACCCCATGTCAGCAAAAGCTTACAAACTTGAACGCTTAGAACAGCGATTTTTTCCAAGGGAAAAAAATTGCTGTTCCAAAACAAAGAAAAACACTTAAAAAATAACATAAAGTGGGGGGCTTTGCCCCCACAGCACTAGATGTAGGGGGCTGTGCCCCCCACACCCCTAATTAAATATACCAACTCCAAGATCACACTACAGTGATGAAAATGGCAAAGTGATGGACCCAACCAACTGATTTATTTACCAGAGAAAGAATTCACTTACATGCCACTTCATCATTTTGCCTTTTCATATTTTCAAGTTTGACCAAGACGCATTCGAAATAATGCATCTTCGATCATCTAATAGGAACCCATTTTATTATACTGTTGCAATACTGCTTGAGATAATGACTTTGTTAAGGGGAATGCAGTAGACACTGAACAGATAAGAGTGTCACTTATGGATAACTTGTGTTATTCAGATTTGGTTATCTAAATGGAGCAAACCTGAAATTTGACAAACGAAATCACAGAGTCATAAACAAACATTGTGCCTTTTCTAATATATGCTGTATGGCAACTCTAACTGACTGAAATGCACACTTTGAACCCTAGGGCTTAGCCCATGACAAGTCCTGCATTTAATGAGCAAAAAGTCTCCTCCTTTGAAAGAACCCCATTCACTAGACCATCAGAAATTTTATAAGACCAAATCAAAGCCAAAAAAAAACTTAAAATACATAATTATTAAAGATAAACAAAGTTTGACTCAAGTGATAACACAGAAAAGTGTAGAGACAGATGGAAGTTAAGAGGTGAGAGCAGCGTAGAATACTTGTAACAATACAGAAGGCAAGCCTCACTGCAACCAGTATAATGAGGTCTGATCTACCTAAAATACCACATTCCACTCCCCCAAATAATTGACCACTCCTACTACACAGTCAAATCCAATCCCACGACATCTCCCATACACCCACCTCTCCTACTTCCAACTCTCCCACACTCTACCTCCTCTATAACCCCTCCCTCACTTCTCTTAAACTTACCTACTACCATATCGACCATGTATCCACCAACTCCCTGCTCATCTCCTAAACTTAAACCATTGTACTACCTCATATCCCCACTCATTATACTTCATCTCCTCACTGCCTATGAATTCCACTGCCTGCCTAATTTTCAACACTCTACATCAAGTACAACAATCCACTACCGTACACACACTCCTCCCTCAACACAACCCCACTTCCTCAATAGTCCAGCTCTAAAACTGCTTCATCCATTACAACCAACATACTTAAACCCAAAGACTAAACACTATTATCAACTTCTACTAAAGTTCACCAAACTCATACAAAGTTTACGTAATCTCATAGCCGATGGTGACATCCATTCCAACCCAGGCCCAAACTCACCAACCATCAATAACCCCTTAGATGTAACTCCTACCAACATAAAAAGCTCACATAATGCCCCAAAATCATTTCTAGTCTGTCACCTAAATATCAGAAGTATAAATAACAAACTCCACGACCTGCATGCACTCATAGATATACACTCACCTGATGTTTTCTGCCTCACAGAAACCTGGCTTAAACCCACTATCACTGACAATGAAATATTACCCCCCACTACAATATAATAAGACTTGACCATAAAGTGAGAAAAGGAGGTGGAGTAGCCATCCTATACAAATCCTCTCTAGAGTTAACTACAATTAACACCCCCCCCCGACCAAGTAACTACCAACACCAAAACAATAATCTCAAAAATTCAACTCAACAAAAACAAAGCTATAAATATAGTATGTAGTTATATTCCTCCAGGTAATAACATAAACACCTTAGAAAGCATACTCCAATGGTTATCCTCCTCTCACCCCCAAGAAACAATCATACTTGGAGACTTCAACATCGACTGGACAACTTGTTCAGCACTTTTCCCAACCACCCATATCAACTTACATGGTTTCTCCCAAACTATTACTACCCCCACCAGACTCAACAAATCTAACAAAAAGGAAAGCATTATAGACTGGATCCTAATAAATAACAATCCTCAGTTGTACAAAGCAGGTACCCTACCTGAGGACATGAGCAACCACCTCCTAACCTACATATTGAGAAAAAAAGAAGACATACCCCACCAAACCACCTTTATAACCCACAGGTATACAAAGAACTTTAACCTAAACAGTTTCCAATCTGATCTAAGCCTATGCAGATGGGCCAAACTTAAAACACTACCCCTTGACCAAGCAGTTGCAGAATTCAACACCACCTTCCTAGCCATCTTGGACAATTATGCTCCCAAACGTAGATTTAGAACCAAAAATAAAACAGCACCATGGCTAACTTATACTACCAGACAAAAACGTACTTCTAGAAATAGAGCATGGACCTCATGGAGAGCCACCAAATCCCCACAAGCCCACATAACATACAAACAGATTAGAAATGAAACTAAAAGATCTATTATGTTAAACAAGCAAAACTACTATTTCAACTTACAGCAAAAACACCAAAATCAGCCTCAGAAATTCTGGTCAGGTCTGAACAAACTACTCCACCCAGGTAAATCTTTTACCCCACCCCCTCATCAACCTTAAATCTACCCCCTGAATCAGTAGCAAATACCTTTAACACTTTTTTCACTGAAACCATCAAATCCCTAGCCAATAATCTATCTCCCTCCTCTTCTTCCACTACCTCACCTAGTCACATCATCCCCTCTCCCTTATAACTAGAGCCTCTCCACAGACTATATCAAATCTTCACTTTAAAAATTAAAACCTACCACCCTTGCAGCCAACCAACTTCCCGCAGAATTCCTACAAAAGGCTGCTAAAGTAATAGCATACCCTATCTCCATCTTAATCAATCGTACTATCCAAGAATCCTACATCCCCTCCATCTGGAAAATCTCACACATTCTTCCACTTCACAAAGGAGGGAACTCCATAGAACTCTCAAATTACAGACCTATTGCAATTCTATCTCCCCTAGCCAAAATAATGGAGAAATGCATACAGAAACAACTATTAGCCCACCTCACCCACAACTCTCTCCTAGCCTCATCCCAGCATGGTTTTAGACCAGCCCACAGTACAACCACTGCCCTTCTCTCCTTCTTTCACACAATAAATCACAACAGTAATCAAAATTTGCTCTCCTCTGCCCTCTTCCTCGATCTATCTAAAGCATTCGACATGGTTAATCACAGCTTACTCTTAGACTCCCTCAACTCACTGTCCGTAGATAAATCAGTATGTAACTGGTTCCACTCATACCTAAACGGTCGACAACAAGCTGTATTGTGGAAAGATAATCTATCCCCCCTTCGACCTGTGACTCTCAGCATTCCCCAAGTCTCCATTCTAGGTCCCCTTCTTTTCTCTATATTCATCAATGATCTGCCCAAAATTATACCACAGGCTACCTCCATACAGTATGCAGATGATTCCACACTAATCTGCACTGCCTCTACTCCAGCAGAATTACAATCCCTAACCCAGTCTACCCTTAACAAAGTAGAAAACTGGCTTAATAATTGTTTACTCCTACTGAACCCAAATAAAACCAAACTATTACTTTTCTCCCCCACCCAAAAGCAAACACCACCAATATTTACAGTCTCTTCAAACAATGGGACCACAATTTCTCCTGAACCGAACACCAAACTACTAGGCATAATCATTGACAACAATCTGAATTACAATGCCCATATAGACAAAACCATAAAAACAGTAAATAAAAAAATAGGATCCATGTATAGGATAAAGAAATTTCCAACCCCAACTACCAGAACCATCATAGCTCGCATACATCTTCTCTCCTCCCTTCTCTATGCCTCACCCATCCTTACTAATCTATCTAAATCGAACCTCAACAAAATCACCAGCTGCTCTAACAATATAGCTAGATTCGCCACCGGCTCCACATACAGAACCCATCATTGTAATATTCTTCACAACCTAGGTTGGCTAGAACTACCCAATCAAATATACTATAACTGACTCATAGTTGTTCATAAAATCCTCTACCAACCTAACAGTACCCAAATTCTAACTAAAATTATCATCCCTTATAACAACCTAACATCCCTCCGCTCATCCAGCAGAATGCTGGTACAAACAACCAAAGCAAACAACTCAGCTGGAGATTCTTTGTTCTCCAACTCTACTGGGAAAAAATGGAACTCCCTTCCTCCACATATAACCTCTAACAGCTCCTTGCCTCAATTCAAAAAAGCTCTAAAGACACACATGCACAAACTCTGGCTATGTCCATGTCTAAACCCTGACTAAACTAAACAAAAATGACACTGAGCCAGTAAAATTAGTTGTGCTCCTATCAAAACCCCAACTAACCCAAAAACATAGTAACTAACTTATTAATCCTATCAAAACCCCAACCAACCCAAGAACATAATAACTAACTATTAGTCTTAACTCACAGATGTGTCTTCCAACTCCTCCCTCTACAACCTATTTTTTCAGCCCACACTAAACAAATCCCACCCTAAATACCCTTTTCTTTCTTATCCTCCTTGCTTTCTATCTGAATATGCTTAACTGTCAGACACACCCCTTCTAAAAGGAAGTCTTCTCTGAATTCATTGCTTCAAAGAAATTGTTTTCTATGTCTCACCTATTAGTAACCTACAGATGGCTTTTATCTTTGACCTATTGTTAACTTCCTAAACACATTACAAACTGCATTTTCCTCTACTTAATTTGTTAACTGAAACTTTATAAATAGCTGTATTGCTACATTCTAAACATCTTGTAACCTACGTTATATTTTGTTACTAAATATCAACACTGTTATGTTGTTGTTACTAAATGCTTTGATAACATGGAGCTTTTCTCCCCGGGCCTCCGCTGAAAATGGACATGTATCCAGTCGGACTTTCCCAGTTAACAAATGTAAAATAAAATAAATAAATAAAATAAATAAATATTTCACTGCTGAGGGCACACAACCACAGACAAAGAAAGAAAGCTTCCACTGTTTTTTTTTAAACACAATGACTTTCATTATTTGAAACTATGCATCCTGAGTTATACTATAAAAGTACAACAAAAACAAAGAAAAACTAATAAAAACCACAAAAGAAAAAAAAAAAACAAAAAAAAAACAAAGAGACGGCTCCGGGAAAACAGACCAAAAAATTTCAAACCAAAAGGACTTTATAAGAGCTTTCGTCCACTGCACAAATAAGTGAACTTCTTCAGATAAAACCACCATGAAAAGATTTTTTTTCTTTTATGTGTAACAACAGTCAATCAAAATGCACCATAGAAGTTCCACATTAATTAACCCACCTCCATGAAGCATACTGTTTGATCGTATTTAAAAATATTTACGAGGTTATTTGAAAAAACTTAATATTAATTATGCATAATACAAACCATGCAAAAATAATATGTAAAAACACAGTTGTACCAAAATATTGTAAATATTATATAAATAGCTATAATGAAGGAAACCCTAAGTTTTTTTTTTAAACCTTATAGTTATACCAATGCTCATCTAGTAAGGACTTTAGTTTTAACAGACAGAAAATGGTACAATGGTAATTCAAACCAGGCCATTTAAAGGCGTTTAGCTTAAGCTGCCAAATAAGCTTTTTTTTCTTCAAAAGGAGATTAACAGGACCTCTTCTTGGCCCTATTCGTACTGTATCAATGGCCATATATCTAAGAGAATGTCCTAGAAATTGCTTGACATGCCTTGCCAGAGCATTAGTTTCCTGCTCTTTTTTAATTGCATATTCATGCTCATAGATCCTGTCCTTAAGTCTATGGTCCATTTTACCCAGATAGAAACATAAACAATACTGGCAATAAGCCAGATATGTTACCCCTTTAGAATTACAACCAAACCTGTAAGAAATCCTATACTCCTCCTCTTCAACCTGGAATTTATTAGCAGGGTTAATTTTTGAGCACCAAGAACATCTGCCCCCACCTAACCATTTGGGATTTAGTATCCCATAAATGATTGTTCCAGTTTTCTAACACAGACTTAAAATTAACACCCCTTCTAAAACTTTTCCTTGGGAGGGTTCCAAATGTATCTCTAAGCTGACTTTCCTCAGTCAGAATAGGCCAATTTTTATATAAAATCCTTTGAATCTCTTTATGATCATCATTAAACCAAGTAATAGAGTGAACTGAGCTTAAAGAAAAAACACCAGTGTCCATGTAATTAACCCCCACTCCCATTAGTTTTTCAGTAGAATCATTCCCAGGATCAACAGGAGACCCTGAAATAGGATGGAAGTATCCTGATGTTCTTTGAAGGAAACCTCGTTTCTAAAATCATTAGGTAATTGAGCGGGATACCCCCTCTTCTTAAACATGGCTGACAAATGGTCACATTCATCATGGAAATGCTTGTCCAAAGTGGTCATTCTAGCGGCCCTTACTAACTGTCCCTTCACCACCAAACTTTTCTGATGAGCAGGATGGGAACTGGGGTAGTGTAAAAAACTGTTGGAGTAATTGCTTTTTCTAAAAAATCTTTGAGATGTGTCTCTTGTTGGCCCTATCCTTTTCCAAATTAACATCCAAATAGGATATTTCTTCAGTACCAAATTCCTTAGAAAATTTCAGAAAGCTGACTGTACCATTAATATACTCAATAAATGTATTAAACTCAGTTTCGTCACCTTCCCACACTATAAATAGGCAAAAAAGTACTGAGTTCACCACCACAATTAAAATGTTCCAACTTTAATAAATGAAATTAAAACTGACTAAAACTGTTGCAAAGCTTAAAAATGGATGAAGCATCAAACGATAAGTGCTTTTGGCAAGTTTGCTTCTTCAGGCCATGACTTCCTGTGCTTCATTCCATATCCTTACACAAATATTCAACAATCAGTTGATTTCCTTGCAATGTTGGTCCCTCCTACCACAAGTTGTCAATCACTTTCATAGAGGCAGACAAATAATTTAAGAGCTAACCACCCCAGGCTTAAATGTAATAGTTCCACTGAAACCTATTCTGAAACAGAAATGCCTCTCCATTGGTTAATTTTGAAGCCTTGTCATATTTGTTTAAGGATATGGAATGAAGCTGAGGAAGAAGGCAAACTTGCCGAAAGTGCTTTTCATTTGATGCTTCATCTGTGTTTAAGCTTTGCAACAGTTGTAGTGAGTTTAACTTCATTTATTAAAGTTGGAACATTCTAATAGTGGTGGTGAACTCTACTTTTTTGCCTAGTCTGTACTGTGTTCTGAGTCACCTTTAGTAGTGGGGACTTATCTTTTGCCATTTTTTCACATTATAAATAGGTCATCAAGGTAACACTGATATAATTTAATACTACTCCAATAAGTACAGTTGAAAATGTATCTTTGTTCCCAATTAGCCATTACTAAATTGGCAAACACATCACCACATGGGGACCCCATTACTACCCCATTTTTTTGCAAGTAAAACTCACATTCAAAACAAAAGTATTTACTGAGTACAATCTCAAAGAGTTCCTCATAAAGATTAATTTTGTCCTGAAGAACCCCTTTTCCCCTCAAAAAAGTCCAAAACCCATTGAATACCTTCAGCCTGTGGTATTACAGTACATTAATCTTTAACATCTATAGTGGCTAAATTATATTCAGAATCATAATCAAGTTTATTAATAGCCCCTAAAAAACTTCATGAGTCCTTACAAATATGTTCCTCTAGGTTAACATATTCTTAAGCTTCACATCCAAATATTTTGTGCGTGCTGATGTTAAATAATTCCTCCCATCCACTATAGGGTGCATAAGGGGGTTGAATATGTTCTTATGTATTTTTGGCACTCCAGAAATGGTGGGCATTATAGGACAAGACATATTAAAATAATTGAACATGTCCAGTGAAATACGATGTTCTATAAACATGTCATTAATCTGACCGTAAACTCTCCTATAAGCACCATTAATTTTGTTTTTTAAGATTTTGACATAAGCATCATTATTCAATAAATTACCAATTCTGTTTTTGTAATCAAACAAGTCCATGACAACCAAACATCCTCCTTTATCCGGCTTCATAATTCGTAAACTCTGTATCTTTAAAAAATCCAGTACAGATGTTCCTGTCTAGTTAAATTGCTTGTATTAACATGCTTTCCCTTTACAAACGTATTACTAAAGTCCAGTTCACAAATCTTCTTGAATATAACCAAAGCCAGATGTAAAGGGGGGGGGCTAAAAATACTTGAAATTCTACACACACCCTCCTGTAAGTCATTTCCATCAAACAGTAGAGCTAGATTTAACTTTCTCATGAACATGTTTAAATCTATCAATGCATTAGATATATTAGCTCTACTGCTCAGAACAAAAGTCATACCTTTGGAAAATAAGTCTACCACGGCGGTATCAAATGTAGTCTCAGAAAAGTTGTAAATCTTAAATCACTTTCTGTGTTGCTAACAATGGTGATGTGAGTGTCTGTTTGTGCTTGCTGGACTGTAAATCCTTCATTAAGTAATTCTACTTCTTCCTGATGCTCTAAACCATCCCCCTCATATTGTACGTTCATGTGTAGTTGTTCCCCGGGGGGCTGAGCTGGATTCCTCTGATACCACTGGTTCCTGTCCGAAAGTGGGTCAAGCAAGTCCCTACGGGCTTACAGATTTGGCATTAACCTATGGTTTTAAGAAGTAATTCCCCCTTGCATAGGGATTTGCTACTTTTGTTGACAAAGTGGGTTGTGAACTGTTAGAAAGATTGGTTCCGCGCACTACTAAGCTCATAGAGATCTTGGGCAAGGACTTAAATGAGTTGGACAACAGCATTAAGATACACAAAGATTATGAGCAATTTAAAGTGGAACATTCTCATATTTTCAACAGCACTGAGCAACAGATGCAAAAAATGTGGACTAATAAAGCGAAGAAGCTCCAAAGAGATAGCAGCAATTATGCTAAGGGCCTTGCGTTTCCTATTCCTCCTCAATCCCAGATCTGGGTAAAGAAAAAAGACTATAATTCTGTGGCAGGGCACCAAATGAATAGATTTGTGAACAGTAATGAATTACCACAATCTTTGGTTGTTCAAAATGAAGGTAATGGGAATTCTAATGTTATTAATCGACCATTGAGGCGCTCCAAACGACTTAAAGACAGGCGTGGCAACCAGCAGTAACACAACCAATCATTGCAGCAGGAGTTTCACCCACCCCAGCACAGGAACCAATGGTATCTGTTGCCAGTATTGTTTATGTTTCTACTTGGGTAAAACGGACCGTAGACTTAAAGACAGGATCTATGTGCATGAATATGCAATTAAAAAAAGAGCAGGAAACTAATGCTCTGGCAAGGCAGGTCAAGCAATTTCCAGGACATTCTTTTAAATATATAGTCATTGATATAGTAAGAATAGAACCAAGAGGAGGTCTTATTAATCTCCTTTTGGAGAAAAAAAAATGTATTTGGCACTTAAACTGAACACCTTTAAATGCCCTGGTTTGAATGACCATTGCTCCATTTTATGTCTTTTAAAACTAAAAACCCTTACTAGATGAGCATTGGTATAACTATAAGTTAAAAAAAAAAAACTTAGGGCTTCCTTTATTATAACTATTTTTATATTTACAATGTAGGTACAGTTGTGTATTATTTTTGTATGGTTTGTATTATTATGCATAATTAATATTAAGTAAGTTTTTTTGAATATCTTTTTAAATGTTTTTAAATAGGCTCAAACAGTATGCTTCATGGAGGTGGGTTAATTAATATGGAACTTCTATGGTGTATTTTGATTGGTTATTGTTACACATAAAATAAAAAATCTTTTCATGGTGGTTTTATCTGAAGAAGTTCACTTATATGTGCAGTGGATGAAACTGCTAATAAAGTCCTTTTGGTTTGAAGTTTTTTTGTCTGTTTTCTCAGAGCTTTCTCATCTCTTTTTTTTTTTGTTATACTATAAAAGTAACAAGGGCATGGGTACCTAGTCCCCCATGTCAATACTTAAGAGAAAAAATCAAATAAATTTAATATAACCTTTATTGTCATATTAATATTTACTTCAGTATCATTTAGTTCGTAATATTACAAACTGTACAGTCTCCAACTGGACAGTAATGTATTCTATATAATGTGCGGCAATATAGCTAAGTGTTTTCAAACTGTTATTATATTTTGCACATGTTCTTTCATGCAATATGCTATTATATTGAAAATGGATTTGCAGCATGCAAAAGACTTTCCAATTTTTAAACATTAGTATAGTCCTTTTATGTTATTAATGTGTTGCTTAAAATTATTCATTTAGTTTATGGTGCTAGAAATCTATGAATATAATTACCTGGATACCGTAATCTGCAAAATCTGTATTAGTCTATAATAAATATTAACATGATGGAAATACGTGCTTGTAAAATGTATAGCTGTTATTTCAGCTTGGAAAATTGGCCTACAAAAGTAATAAAGTTCATCAGGGAGTCAAAATCCACAGGGATACATTAATACACAGGTATAGTAATCCAAACAAAAATAATGTTCTAAATCAATCTACTCCCTAAAACAAATAACACCATCCTCTCTGCAGTTTAAAATGTGTAGTAATAGTGTGTAGAAAACATACAGTAGACTGTTATTTAAGAAACAGTAATGCATAATGGTCCATTTTTTTTCATTTTGCATAAATTTGTATTAGTGTAAAGTGTCTAACAGTTAAACAACTGTACTTTGAGTATGAGATAATAACTAGCTTCTTTATATTTTCTGCATTTTCTGTTCAACTTCTGAAGTGTTGAATTCTGAGTAATACACAACCCGTATTTGTAAGGACTGTCTTGAAGTATAACATAAAATATAAAATATAATTTATACTTTGAATACATAAATGAAACACTATGTACATGTTGTAAAGCACTCTAGGTTCATAAGTTCATAGGTAAGTACTAGGCTAGATGCTCTTGCAGACCATTTTAACCTAGCTGATTTCTCTTTTGGTGCTTGAATTAACCTATACTATTTGTTGTTAGATTGGTCCTACCCATCCCATGCTCAATAATTATATATTACCCCTAATCAGAATGACTGGAATCATACAGTAGATAATCTGAGGGGACTCAAGCATGGGATAAAGCATTTAGGAGCTGTCTCTATCCATTAGTAGTATACAGGGCAGTCTTGGGGTAAATTTTCTATTACCTTTCCAATAGATCCAAGCTGAATTTGAGTATGGAAAAGGATGAGCTTTACCCCTCCTGTTCGGCATATACTTCTCAGAGATACAGGCAAGCACAGGAGGACTATGTCTGACCAAGTTCGCAGACGACTGCAAACTAGGGGCTATAATTGACTCTCGGGCTGACACAGACATCCTCCAAAAGGGTCTCACTGAAACAGATACCTGGTGTCAAAATCATGGCCTCAAGCTAAATGCCAAAAAGTGCATAGTCATCCCCTTTGGAAAAAACAAAGTACCCACAAACTACCACATAAGTGGTAGTCCCCTAAATACGGAAGACGTAATAAGGGATCTGGGGACCCAAGTAAATAGTAATCTCACCTTTGATAATCACATTGCCAAAGTGGTTAGAAAATCCTTCTACGTGGTGCATCTAATCACAAAACGGTTCACATTCAGATCAAAAGAGGTCATTGTGCCCCTCTACTCATCACTCATCAGACCCATCATAGAGTACAATGCCCCGTTTGGGATGTACCTTACATGACACCTGCAACAGCTGGAAAGACCACAGAAGTACCTCATCAAGAGGATCACTGGCCTCAAACAGATGCCCTATGCAGCTCGGCTGAAGAAACTCCAGTTGTACTCGGTTGCATACCGCCTACTCAGAGGTGATCTCTGCCTGACATACAAGGCCATGTCCAACTCAGAATTGATGGACATGCTCCACCTAAAGAAAACCTTATTCCCTCCAGCCACATGCTCTAGGGATCTAAACCTCACCACAACAATAAATAGGATGTGCTGGAGGGATAGATTCCTGTCCCAGAGACTTCCAATGCTTTGGAACAAGATCCCAATCTACATTAGGCAGAGCTCCTCGCTAACACTCTTCAAAAGAAACCTTGATGAGTGAATGGGAAACAGAAAGTTTACCTAGGGGATCACTTCAGTGGCTCTTCTGGACAGAGGCACAGGAAACTAATCTAAGTGGGTGGCGAAAGCCAACACATTCTGGCTAGGCTTATAAATGCCTTTGGGCAGATAGCCTAGTACCCACCTATGAACCTTTGAACCTATAATATGGATGGGGAGTCGGTTACAGAGCAGTGGTATCCTCTGCAAGATATATCTGTCCCTCCAAACAGTTCTGTTGATGTTGCAGATGAGGTTTAGATCCCAAGACTGAATATTTCTGATGACTTGTAAATTGCAGATGTGCAGTAGGTTCATTGATATTGGGTCGGAGGATGTATTGTATGCCAGATTCATTTTGCTAAACTTATCTAAACATATCTAAAATTAATAACCTCGCATGCACTCAAGTCATTGCACCTCAGGTACCAATATGATTCTTTCATAGTCCATGGTTGTAAATGACCTGAGACATACCGCACTGGACTATATGAAAAGAGACATTATGGATCTCTCTGAATATGTGTAATAGACAGGTATGTGCCCTGCACTGAGCAACATTTTACTTTCACCAAGGATGATGCCACTATATGAACAGAAAATGATTGGCTTTAATAATTGACTTAGTTTCTGGTGTCACTCCAGGGGGATCCAATATCTATCAGCATGGGAGAACATGGCTAATAGACAACATTGCTTTGCTAAGAATGGTCTGTATCTGTCATTCCTGGGCTTTTAGATACTGCCTAAAACTTTATCCACCCCATTACAGCCTTTTTTTGCAATGTTAAAATGACAAAACTACCAACATAACAAAAAGAAAAAAAAAACGCAAAGCAACCTTAAGGTGTTACTGCTCAGTGCAAGGAGCATAAACAAGAAACTCTACACCTTGCAAGCTATCCTCACTCTGGAGAGTGTGGACATCTGTGCTGCCAATGACACTTAGTTAAAAGCCATAAGAAGTACTCCCGCAGTGCAAGGCTTCAGTGCCTACCACACATTTAGACCGACAGCAGCACAGACAGGGCTTAAAGGTGGGAGTGTCTCGATCTACATTAGCAACAAATACAACTCCAACTTGGTTAAACAGGATAATACCCTGGAGTTCATCCATGTCCAAGTCTCCACAGACAAGATTCCTTACCATGTCCTGGCCGGCTATAGGTCAGCCTCAATGACTCACAAGCTCAAAGTTCTTACCTAGACCTACTAGAGTCACTCACCATCCAAACACATACCATATTCATGGGAGACTTTAATTACCTCTCTATAGACTGGAAAATGTACACTGACACTAACTCACAGGTAGAGCATTTATTGGATTTTATCAACACAAACACTCTGGACCAGATAGTGTACAGTTCAATCAGAGGAGAAAACATACTGGACCTAGTACTCACCAAAATGGGACAGCATTGCAACCACCCATATATGACATATTCATTGGTGAGATTGGACCACAAAGTTGTTTACTTTGGTATAAAAGTCAACCCAGAAAACCCAACATAACCCATAACAGTTAGGAACTATTCTAAAGCAAAATACATCCTATTAAATGATAGTTTGTCAAAATACATGGCTACCCCAAATGCCAAGAACACAGCTACCTATGTAGAATTATTTACAAAGACCCTGCACAAGCATGTAAATGGCTGCATTGAGGCTGCCATACCTATCAGAAGTAAGCCCATATCTAACCAAAAAGCGACCCCACTGGTGGAATCCAAAAAGTCATTGCCAAAATAAGAAAGAGAAACCTTTATAGAGACAAGAGCTCTCTGATCCAACTAAACAAGAAATTAATAAGCCTAATACAGTCCAACAATGCCAACTACAATGTTAGGCTAGACTCTCAGGCTAAGGACATTCACAAGGTCTTCTTCTGCAATGTCAGGAACCTTAAACGTAACACTTAGCAGTGTGCAGAACTGGCTGTAAATGAGTCAAAGTCAAAGCAAACTTTATTGTCAATCAGATGTACCTAGCAGTGCCAGCTGAACAAAATTTCATTCCTTGCTCCCAGTGCAAGACGTAACATAACATATAATTAGAGGGACAGTAAGAGAAAGATTCACATACAGTAATAGGACACTTGACAACACATACATTTACCACAATAAGTAGACAATATTATACTAGTAGGTATTGCATAGATTAAGAATTCCCATTGTGATTTGCTTAGAATATTGCACATCCACGTTAGTAGTGTGATAAACTCTGTTCATATTGCACATATATGGAGTGATGACTCACTCTGGCTATTGCACTAATAGTAATAGAAGAGATTGGCTAACTGTTAAGCAATTGCCAAATAGTTACTATAGACAGTATACCTCAGCTTGTGGCTTATTGACCCTATCTACTGTCTTGCTTGACATTTGTGTTCAGCAGCATTATAGATAGAGGGACGAAACTTCTGTTTAGTCTATATGTTTTGCAGTGTAAGCTGTGATATCACTGACCTGAAGATAGTCAGAAGAACATGTCATATTTGTCTACTATAGTCCTAGCTCTTCCCACATACCTAGTCCAGCTTATCCACGGATGGGAACAAAGAACCAGCAATTTTTTCTGCTGCCGTCACTACCCTGTGGAGATCCTTACAGTCAGATGCTTTGCAGTTTCCATACCATACAATGATGTTATTAGTGAGGATGGCCTGTGCCAGGTTTGCCTTCCTCAGTTTCCATTGGAAGTGCAGACATTGTTGTGCCTTCTTCACTGTGTGGTTAATGTGAGTCACCTAGCATAAGTCATTGGATATATGCACCCCCAGGAACTTGGTACTTTTGGCTCTTTCCAATGTCAACCTCTTAATCTCCAGAGGTTGAAGTACCTCCTGTGTCGTCCTGAAGTACACTGTAAATTCTTTGGTCTTGGTTACATTTAAGGTAGGATTGTTGCTGTTGCACCAGCCTATCAGATGCTCCACTTCTTCACTGTAGGCTGTTTCCTCTCCATTCCTGACAAGACCTACAGCAGTGGTATCATCCCTTAACTTGATGATCATGTTGGATTCATGCTTGGCTATGCAGTCATGTGTCAGCAAGGTGAATAGTAGAGGACTCAGTATGCAGCCTGAGACAACCTTCACTGACCAGGGGCACATAGCCAATCTACTGGCTGATAAATTTATCTCTAACTTCAAACCCCCCACTCCACACCCCACAACCTCCTGTGAAATCCCTTTTAGCATATTCCCCTAACTCTCAACAGGGAGCAAGTCCTGGTGGCACTTGTTATGGTCAAAAGCATTGTTTCAGTGTGGGCCCCAAACATACACATGGTTGCCTTCTAAATAACCTAAAACATGACCTAGAAGGACCACTTGAAGCACTCTTCAACTACAGCCTCAAAACAGGTTATGTGACAGGTGAATGGAGGGCTGCAATGGTCATCCCTGATTATAAGGGTGGGTCGTCAAATGAACCTAGGAAATACAGCCCTATCAGTCTCACAAGTCAATTATGCAAAGCCATGGAATGAATTATCATGGAAATAATCAAAAAGGACATTAGTAACCTACAGACACTGGACCCATCATAGTTTGCCTTTCTTAAGGGATGATACTGCTTACTCAGCCTGATAGAGTTCTTCAAGAGGCTCCTCGTGGTGGCCAGCAGAGTAATCCAAGCTTCAGAGAGCTAAAAAAGCGACTTTACCTGATATAAGTATTTTTTTGTGGCTTTCCACTTCTATTTATCTTGCTACTGTATTTTCGCCTGCTGCTGATACATTGTTACTGTTTATTCTGCATTTATTCTGATATTGCACTTGTTTCTCAGTTTGTTACCTTAAATATCTGTAACTGTTGCAAATTGTTTGTGTAGGCTGTGATAGCCGATTTATAGCATTTATAAGTGTTTACTGTATCTGTTCTGCTTGTCTCTTGAAAAAAAAAAAAAACCAAAAAAAAATATCTCTTGTTTTCCCGCCTTACTAAGCTAGAATAGTCCAGTTTCAGAGCTTGCTGATCCCTGGGCTTTGTTTGCAGTTCCTGTTACTGAATCTTTACCTAATTTGGAACAGAGGAGGTTCCCTTGCTTACCAGTGGGAGTGGGAAGCATTGAGCTGCCTGTTGGTCCAGTTTTGTGAGGTTTCAGCCAGCAACTTGTAGTTTATTGGTCGTTTTGGGCCAGTTCCTAGCTTCTTTCAGCCCCCTGATATAAAGAGTTGCCACTGTTGCACACTAGGGCAGCACCGGTTAAGCAGATTTAAACTATTAGGGCTACCTAAATTACACTCTTCAAATTTTCCCTTAAAACTACCTTCCTCGAACTATACTACTGATCTAATCAGCGTATCCTATAACTTAAAAGATCATCTCTACTTGACTCCAAGTAGACTATTCTCTATCTGTTAAACCTAGCACTTGCTCCTACAGTACTTATTACCTTGATACAGCACTCTTCTCATAGATAGTACCCCAAAAAGGCAACCCCCATTTCTCGGTCACCCACATCCCCGGAATCTTTTTTTAAAGTTTTTGTCTATCCTTCTAGCATGTCGAGGGATCAGTTGCTAGTGTCCTCTCCTGCTCAGCTGGTGAACCTGGGAATATTGAGGCAATGTTACAATTGCCTCATGTACACAGACAACCCTCTCCTCCTCCCACAAAACACAAATACATGCGAGAGATGCAACTATACGGCCAAACTGGAGGCTGAGCTCTCTCAACATAGGACTGGCAAGACCAGTCAGGAGGAGAAGGCTACCACACACACTATAGACCCAGTCTCACATAGTACCATTACAACCTCAAATCATACGCATAAACACACAAAGACATACTCAGAGGCTCTGATCAAAAATCTACCAAAACAGCAGAGGCCACCAAAGCAGACACCCAAACAACCACCACCTCAGAACACAACACCTGCAACACATAGACCTCACAGTCAGAGTGTCAAACAGTCACAGCCCTTAAGGCCAAATACAATGCCAGACACACTAGTCATTGGTGACTCCATAGTCAGACACACTGACGTCCCGCTCACTAGACTAAGTAAGGAAAAGGTCACAGTAAGCTGTCTGTCGGGCGCTAGAATCCGCCACATAACGCAACCACTCAGGTCTCTCAACAGCAGGTACAAATATGACTCAGTCATTGTCCACACTGGTATAAACGACCTGAGACGTACCTCCTTGGACTACATGAAAAGAGACATTGAGGAGCTCTCTGATTATGTAGCCCAGGCAGGTATGACCCTGACCTTGAGCAGTATCTTACCTTCACCAAGAATGATGCCACAATACAGAGATAAGATGATCAGCTTTAACAATTGGCTTAAACACTGGTGTCATTCAAAGGGGATCCAGTATCTGTCTGCCTGGGATGACATGCTGGACAAGCCACGCTGTTTCAAGGGACGGCTTGCACCTGTCACCCTGGGATTCCGGATATTGGCAAAGGCTCTTGCCACCCCATAGTGCCTTTTTAGGCAAGGCTCAAATTCTAAACCTACCACCCTAGAACACAAAAAGGAAAAACTAAGGGTAATGCTGCTCAATGCCAGAAGTCTAAATCTCAAAATGCACTCGAGGCCCTTCTCAGTATGGAGAACATCGATGTCTGTGCTGTGACAGAAACCTGGTTCAAGGCTCCTGAGAGCACCCCAGCTATCAGGTTTTACCTCATATCATGCGTTCCGGCCCCAAAATCAGGACAATACCAAGAAAGGAGGGGGGGGTATCCATATTCATCAAGGACACCCACACCTCAAGACTGGTGGCAACGCATGATGCATCGGAGACCATCCAGGTGCAATTAACCATAGGCAAGACTGCTCTGCAAATTGTAGCATGTTACAGGCCACCCTCACAAACTCAGGAACCTCACATGGCCTTCCTGAAAACACTAGAGGGGATAAATGTATCACCAAACACCATCATACTAGGTGACTTCAATTACCCTAATATAGACTGGGAACACTACTCAAGCCCAAACACCCTAGCCCAAAAGTTCCTGGAATTCATAAACTCAAATGCCATGGAACATCTAGTCACCATCCCCACAAGAGGAGATAACATACTTGATCTCATCATCACGAACATGGGAGCACAATGTTCAACACCGGAAGTATACCCCTCACTGGTGAGATCAGATCACAAACTAATCTCGCTGGAGGTCCTCATCCCACCCCACCTGAAATAAAAAGACCACAGTAAAGAACTTCTCAAAGCCGACTTCACACTTCTAAAGACTAGTGTGGTCTCCTTTAAGGCCCCGAAAACAGTACTCAAGCCGCTGAATCACTTACAAATGCCTTCTACCAGCACCTGCATGACTGCATGGATAAGGCAATCCCAAGCAAAACAAAGACTCTTTGTACCAAAGGCAAGCGTCCAGTCTGGTGGACCCCAGCCATAAACAAACTCTACAATAAAAGGAGGAAGCTACTACAAGATAGAGCAAAATCCTTAAAAGGTAAGACACCCTTGATCACTATAAAAACTAAGAGCTCTCATAAAATCATCCAAAGCAAATTTCGAGAGAAAAATAGCTAAAGACTCAAAAGACAATCATAAGGCCTTCTTTAGCTATGTTAGAAACCTAGGAGGAAACTCCCAGATATGCTCAGAACTAGTTCATAATGATGTGAAGATTACTGATCCTACAGACATTGCCAACATACTGGCTGACAGGTTCAGTGCAAACTTCTCCCTCCCCAAAAGGAGAGATATCTATACCAAATGATTGCAGCCCCCAAACATCTCCAGCCCAAGTGAGAACTGCTCTCTCCAAAGCAAAAACACAGCATCCATGGGACCTGATGGTGTCCCGGCTGTGTGCTCCACGAACTAAATGAGAATTAAACCCACAGCTAGGACAGCTGTTTAATAAAAGTCTTACCTCTGGATACGTACCCAGGAGTGGCACTGCAACTGTGGTCCCACTTCACAAAGGCGGTGCCTCCACCGACCCTGGTAATTACCGCCCATTAGCTTGACAAGCCTTATCTGCAAAGCCATGGAGAGGATCATAATGGACCTCATAAATAAAGACATAGGGAATTTGCAGACTTTGGATCCAACCCAGTTTGGCTTTGTAGGGGGCAGATCATGCCTTTTAAACTTGGTTGACTTTTTCTAAACAGTCACCAAAGCCATTGATGAGGAAAGGCAGTCCATACAGCCTACCTCGATCTGGCTAAGGCCTTGATACAATACCCCACTCGGGTATCATTGAAAAACTCATCAGCTTAAATGTTAACCCATACATCACAAGATGGGTTGCAAACTGGCTGAGTGACAGAACCCACAGGGTCAGAGTTGCTGGCGCCATGTCAGACTCAAAGCCTGTCACAAGTGGTGTCCCACAGGGCTCAGTCCTGGGCCCACTCTTGTTTGGCATCTACTTTTCCAAGTACAAGCAAACACAGGAGGGTTATGGCTGACAAAGTTTGCAGATGACTGCAAACTGGGCCATAGTAGAAAACACATCTGACACAGATATCCTTCAGAAGGGTCTCACAGAAACGGATAACTGGTGCCAGAGCCACGGCCTAAAGTTAAATGCCAAAAATGCATAGTCATACCCTTCGGGAAAAACAAGGTTACCCCTAGCTACCAAATAGGTGGCAATCCACTGAGCACAGAAGAAGTTATCAGGACCTGGGGACCCAGGTTGATAGTAGTCTGTCATTCGACACCCATGTAGCTAAAGTAGTCAGGAAGACCTTCTACATTGCCCACCTTATCATGAAGGGATTCTCATCTAGATCAAGGGAGGTCATAGTCTCCCTTTACTCATCACTCATCAGACCAATGATTGAGTACAATGCCCCATTCGGAATGTATCTGACCCGACACTTGCAGCAGCTGGAGAGGCCACAAAAGTTCCTCACCAAAAGGATAGAGGGTCTCAAAAATCTGTCCTATGCTGCCCGACTGAAAGAACTCCAGCTCTATTCAGGCGCCACATTGCTCAGAGGTGACCTTTGCCTAACATACAAGGCCATGTCAAACCCAGATTTGATGAATATGCTTCACCTCAAAAATCTAGATCCATCAGAGCCACGAGGGCGGGAGACTTAAACCTCGACACGGCTATTAATAGGACGTGCTGGAGGGATAGATTCATCACCCAAAGACTCCCTATGCTGTGGAACAAAATCCCGGTACATGTGAGGCAGAGCACCTCGCTGGCCTTGTTCAAGAGAAATCTTGACCAATGGATGGGAGATCGCAGATATACCCCAGGGATTACCGCAGTGTCACTGCTCGACAGAGGCACAGCAAAATAATGGGTATAGTTCCCCATACTAAAGGGGTGGCGTAAGCCACAAAACGATGGGCTAGGCTTGTAAATGCCCTCGGGCAGATAGCCTAGTATGAACCTATGAACCTATGAACCTATGAACCAAAGCTTTGAATGAGGAGAAAACACTGCATAACACCTACCTTAACCTTGCCAAAGAGTTCAATACAGTACCTTGCTCATGTATTATTGACAAACACTCAGAACTAAGCATAAATCCCTACATAACTCACTGGGTTGGTGGCTGGCTCACAGACAAGAACCAAGAAGTCAGGATCATTGAGACCATCCCAACTAGGAGGCCAGACACCAGTGAAGTATACTAGGGCTTGGTGTTGGACCCAGTCTTGCTTGGAATCTACTTCTCAGAAGGCAAGGCTTATGTCAAAGGCCTCAGACTCACCGAGTTCGCAGATGACTGTAAGCTGGGAGCTATCATAAATTTCCCCCCATGACACCAGTATCCTACAAGTGGGTCTAACACAATCAAATGACTGGTGCCCAAGGCATGGATTTAAACTCAATGTGAAGAAATGCATGATAGTGTCCTTTAGGAAATTGTACACCCTAGCTAATTACTTTGCTGATAAAACACCCTTAGGAGTTGACCTGGTAGTTAGGGATCTAGGAGCAGACGTAATCTGGCCTTTAACCAACACATAGCTTAGATAGTAAGAAACTCATCCTACGTTGCCCAGTTCATAAGCAAGGGTATGGCATCCAGGTCCAAGCAAGTTGTATTACCACTCTATTCAGCCCTTATCAGAGTCCATCATTGAATACAATGCTATTTTAGCATGTACCTAACCAGGCACTTACAACAGTTGGAATGCTCTCTAAGGTTAATCTCCAGGAAAATCCAGGGTATCGATACCTTGTCCTACACAGATTGCCATAAGGCCCTATCTCTGTACTCAGCCCCTACAGGTTATTGAGAGGTGATCTATACCTGGCATATAAGGCATCCTCAAATCCAGCTCTGAAGGACCTTGTGCACATCAGCAAAACAAACAACACCAGAAACACTAGATCCAAGGACCTGAAATAGAAGATGCAGGAGAGACTGATATGCATATCAAAGGATCCCCATACTATGGAATAAGCTCTTTGTGAAGACTGTTAGAGATGGGTGAATTCTGCCAGCCTAGTCAAATAGAATTTGGTACATAATTCTATCATTTGTAAATACTGTGAAATGTTGAACTTAAAACAATGTGGCAACATTGCCCTCTGCTGTAAAGAAAGCTAAGTCAAGCATTTCTTGTTGGTCCTTTGAAATTAAAATTACTTTATGTCTGTTCCTTTGAAGTTAGAATTTGGAGTCAATGAGTCTGGAGTAAGCATCCTGCCTATTGTTGTAAGGCTAAAGTTAATGACTATAATTTACATGTGGAATGTTCTTTATTCCTCTAAGTGTAAAATAATGTAAATGCAGCTTCTGTCAGCCTGGGAACACCAGGAAAGTGTAAAAGATTATGTAATGTTTAGCAGGACTGCAGTTTCAATTTAAACAGTGAGAACCAGATATTATTAAGCATTTCTGTGTTGAAACATCCAACTCAGCACTGCCTTATGCTCTTGTTATGTAAGTAGTATGTTAGAATTGTGTTTTCTCCTAGAAGTAGCTAGGAATTAGAAAGTTTAGACTAAGTGTTTTTTTCTGTGATGTTAGAACTGCTCTACTGATTTATTTTAAGTATTTCTGTGTGATCTCTGAACTCTCTTGACTAGCACTGACTGTGTAGTAGAAAGTATTGTCTTGTGGTTTTAATTATTTATTATTAAATATTTTAAAACCTTTTAACTGTGGCTGGTTTGCGTAGAGATAGTTTAAGCTCTAGAGTACATTGCATATTTATAGAGTTTACTGTCCAGGTCACTCCAAATAAGCTTTGCATGTTTAGTCACATCTACCAATTGGATAATAATATTGCACAGTAATAATTGGACACCCTTTTAAGGGCCTTTGAGTAGCTGATAAATATTAGCCGGGTGGTGGCAAGTGGTACTACTGTATAGTCTGGGTAAAAGGGGCACAGCTGGAGAACCTGTGCCAACCTTCCCCAGAAGTGTCTGTGTGGTTGTATAAACTCTTATCTCAAAGTGTGTGTGTGTGTGTGTCAGCTACTTGGGCAGGGACACGAAGCACTGGTTGGACAGAAAGGGTGCTGGAGGTTTTAGCTTGCCCAGCTAGGCTGAGATCTGGACCCTATAGCTGTGCCAGTGAGGAGTCTTATTGGGGACCTGCAGCGCAAGGGAGTGCCCCGGACTGACTGTGATCTCTGTGTGCCGACTGACTGTGATCTCTGTGTGATCTTAAGGGAAATTGCACTTTACTGTGTGTATTTGTTATCCTTTCCTTATATATGAGATGCCCTCTCTGGTGTTAGTGGTGAGGATTGAGGCTCCTTGATTGCTGGGCCAGAGCACGGGCATCACATATTAATTGGTGGCAGTGGTTGGGATATCCTCACATATTAATTGTTTGACAGTGGTGGGATATCCACATCACATATTAATTAGTTGGCAAATACTAATTGGCTTGTAGTGGTGTGGGTAGAGTGAATCCTATAGCTTGTGTACAGTGAGCTTTAAAGGTGTTTTTGTACTCTAAAACAGCCACGCAGTGACTACTCAGAGTTCAGATCACAATTGTTTTATTTCTTTTGTTAGCTTAGTTAGTCAGGGTGAGCAGGCAGCATGTCAGCAGGGTCTATATCAGAACATCGAAGTATTAAAACTTAGAATGTTCTGATAATGAACACTATTCAGCGAACGCTAAGAATAGCGAAGCTGCAGAACAGTGAATTCTTTCCTTGGGAAAGAATTTGGTTGACAGTTTCTGTGGCTTCTCTATTCTTAGCGCTTTGGTGGAAAGTTACGGGTTGGGTTCAGGTAAGTGTGTGATTATTTGTACATTAGCGTTAGGGGCAGGTTAAGTGAGTTAGGGTTAGGGAGTGGGTTAGGCGTGTGTGCAATAGTGACAGACTTTAGGGTTAGGGGTGGTTTAAGTGAGTTAGGGTTAGGGTGCGGGTTAGGTGAGTGTGCGATAGTGACGGACCTTAGGGTTAGGGTTTGGGTTAAGGTAAGTGGGTAGATAGTAGTGTATGTTTAGTTTAGTGTAGCGTTAAATGTAGGAATTTAAGTGTATGTGTGTAGTTGCTGGTTTTTTGATGTGCTTGTGTTGTGTGTTTGTGTTTCGAAGCAGCAATTTTTTTCTATTGGAAAAAAATACGCTGTTCTGAATGTTCAATATTTTCATGTTTAGATGTTTTGGGGCAGATGAAATAGCGTTCGCTATTTTCATCTTTCGATAACATGATATAAATTTATTTTTATTTATTTATTTGCAGTTGGTTTACCAGGATAGTCCATTGGGCCAAATGAACCCATTTTCAATGGAGTCCTGGGGAGAAAAGCTCCAAATAAGGTTACAGTAGGATTTTACATCCATATTACAATAATTACAAGAATTTTACAAATATAGTATACAATATGTGGTAGACAGAGTACTGTTCACATTATAGTTAGAGCAAACACTTTTAGGAAGAACAACTAGTAGTAAACATTTTAGATGACACAGTGTAGAGAAGGTAAGCATTTCAATTTAGAAGGCAAGAAACAATTGCAACAAAGCAGGCAATGTAGTAAACAAAAAATTTTTTTTTTTTTTTTTTTGGATCATGAAGGATGTGAGCATGAGCATTCCCACTGAGAAAGTAGGTGAGAGTGAAGAGATTTTTTGAATGTAAGGTGGTTGAAAGTGGTGCGAATGGCAGGAGGTAGGGAGTTCCAGAGTCGTGCAAAGCTAAAGTTTAGGAGATTTTTACCAGGGGGACGCTTTGGCTTATACAATTCGATTAGATTTTGGTTGTTAGATCTAAGTACCCTGCTGGGAAGGTGAAATTTAAATGCAGAAGAAAGAGATGGACAGAGATCAGGTTTGAAAATGAGCTTATGAGCAAGAGTAAGTTGAGAATAGATAAGTTGGTTAGGAAGTTCAAGCCATTTTAATTTATGGAGTGAAGAGCAATGGTGGGTAGAAGATTTATGGCTGGTAGCGAATTTAGCAATTTTATTGTAACAGGAGGAAAGTTTTGTTTTAAGGGAAGATTGGATGTTGGTTAGGAGTGGGGCTCCGTAGAGAAGAGAGGGGATGAGGAATGAGGTAGAGAGAGTGATTTTAGTGGAGGGTGTAAGGTAGCGATTTTGTCAGTATAGCATGCCTAGTTTTTGATGTGTTTTTTTTATGTTGAGTTGAATGTGATAGTTGAATTTAAGGTGACTGTCTATTTGAACACCAAGTAATTTAGCATTGGACACCAATTCCAGGGATGTGTTGTTGTGGCTGTTAATTAATAGAGAATTAGTACTGATAGAGATTTGTTTAGAGGGTGTAAATACCATTAGTTTGGTTTTAGAGGCATTAAGAACAAGGTGGTTATCTTTCATCCAGAGTTCAGTGGAAGAGAATGCATCTTGTGTAAGCTTTTGTAGTACTGGGAAGGATGTAGCAGTGCAGATGATAGTTGAATCATCTGCGTATTGGATAATGCTGGAGAATGGAATAGAGTTGTGGAAGTCGTTAATGAATATATTAAATAGGAGAGGATCCAGTATGGAGCCCTGGGGAACTCCAGTTGGGGTATTTAGAAAAGAGGATGTGGCCTTTTTCCATTTTACTGCTTGATGTCTATTTGATAAGTAGCTAGAGAACCAGGACAGTGAGGAAGGAGATAAGTTGAGTTGAGAGAGTTTGGTTAGAAGGAGCTTGTGAGAGATAGTGTCAAAGGCCTTGGAAAGATCAAGTAAGAGGGTAGAGACAATATGACCAGAGTCCCGAGCTTTATTTACAGTTTCTAGGAAGGAGAGGAGGGCTGACATAGTGCTGTGGCCGGGTCTAAAACCATGCTGAGTTGGAGTGAGCAGATTATTGCCCAAGAGGTAAGGTAGTAGCTGTAAATGGATACACTTTTCTAGGAGTTTAGAGATGGGGGATAGGATAGCTATGGGGCGGAAGTTTGCAATATTGTTGTTATTGCCACCTTTGTGTAAAGGTATGATGTAAGCCTTTTTCCAGATTTGGGGTACCATGCTTTCTTGGATAGAGCGGTTGATTAGTATACTGATTGGGTAGGCTATGGCCTCAGCAGAAATGCTGAGGAAGTAAGAAGGAATGTTGTCAGGGGCATTGGAGCATGGTTTTAGTTTTTGTAAAAGTTTTTTTATTGTGGATGCTGGAATTGGTTTTAGTGATAGAGGTGTGTGAAGAGGGGGTGACAGAGATGGAGAGGGTGTGGTAGTAGAGATGGAGGAGTGGGGAGGAGGTGTGTGAAGAGGGGGTGACCGAGATGGAGAGGGAGTGGAGATGGAGGAGTAGGGAGGAGTGCTGGTGGGAGAAGTGGAGGATGGAGAGATATTGGAGAATGAAGATGTTAGTTTGGAGATGGAATCTATGAAAAATGAGTTGAATTGTGTAGCTAAGTCCTTGTCAGAAGCATTGGGGTCAGGAGTGGGGTTGAGTAAGTTGCCAGGATTGATAAGGGTAGATATTCCTTTCCAGAACTTCTGAGGGTTTGTTTTATTATTGTTTTGAAGTTTGGAGAAGTAGTTTTGTCGGTCAGCAATAATGAGCTTTTTTACTTTATTTCTGAGTGTTTTGAATTCAAGATGGGAGAGGGGAGATTTATTTTTATGGTAAAGTGCCCAGACTTTATCTCTGTGTTTCATAGCTGCCAGAGTAGTTTTGGTTAGCCAAGGGGTAGTTTTTAGTTTTATTCTTTTGGAGCTTAGGGGAGCATGGTGATCTAGGATATTTAAAAAGGTTGTGTTGAAGTGAGCTACTGCATCATCTATAGAGTTTCCAATTGGATAATAATATTGCACAGTAATAATTGGACACCCTTTTAGAGAGCCTTTGAGTAGCTGTTGGTTTAAATATTAGCTGGGTGGTGGCAAGTGGTAATACTGTATAGTCTTAGTAAAGGTGCACAGCTGGAGAACCTGTGCCAGAAGTGTCTGTGTGGTTGTATAAACTCTTATCTCAAAGTGTGGGTGTGTCAGCTACTTGGGCAGGGACATGAAGCACTGGTTGGACAGAAAGGGTGCTGGAGGTTTTAGCTTGCCCAGCTAGGCTGAGATCTGGACCCTATAGCTGTGCCAGTGAGAGTCTAATTAGACCTGCAGCTGAGAGGTTGTGACTGTGATCTCTGTGTGACTGACTGTGATCTCTGTGTGATCTTAATGGAGGACTTACTGTTTATGTTAGTTATCTCCTCATATATGAGATGCCCTCTGGTGTTAGTGGTGTGGTGAGGATTGAGGCTCCTTGATTGAGCACAGCATCACATATTTCACTTGAGGGTAGTGGCAGGGATATTCACATATTCATTGTTTGACAGTGGTGGATATCCAGATCACATATTAATTAGTTGGTACTATTGGCTTGGAGGGATGTGGGCAGAGTGAATCCTATAGCTTGTGTACAGTGAGCTTTAAAGGTGTTTTTGTACTCTAAAACATGCACGCAGTGACTTCTCAGAGTTTCATCAAAAGTATTTCTTTTGTTAGCTTAGTTAGTCAGAGTGAGCAGGCATGTTATAAGGGGTATCTGACAGGGAGGATGAATACTTAGAATGTTCTGATAACAACACTATTCAGTGAACGTTAAGAATAGCGTGCCAGAACAGTGAATTCTTTCCTTGGGAGTTCTGTGGCTTCTATTCTTAGTGCTGTGTGGAAAGTTACGGGTTGGGTTCAGGTATTTCATTGTTTTAGGGGCAGGTTAAGTGAGTTAGGGTTAGGGAGTGGGTTAGGCGTGTGTGCAGTGACAGACTTTAGGGTTAGTGAGTTAGGGTTAGCGGTGTTAGGTGAGTGTGTGATAGTGAGACCTTATAGATAGTAGTGTATGTTTAGTGTAGTGTAACGTTGAATGTAGGAATTTAAGTGTATGTGTGTAGTTGCTGTTTTTTTGATGTGCTTGTGTTGTGTGTATGTGTTTCGAAGCAGCAAATTTTTTCCATTGGAAAAAAATTCTGAATATTCAATATTTTCATGTTTAGAAGATGAAATAGCGTTATTTTGTTAACATGATATAAATGCTGTCAGCAGAGGAGTATGGAAAGCTGACGAGGAGCCAGCCTGCCGAGATATACCAGGCTAGGGGACTAGTGCATGGAAACCTGACTAAGGCAGACCTGACTGCTGCCTTGGTTACAGCTGCATCAGAAAACAACAGTCAGGAGGGCGATCAGACTGGCATTGGAGATATAATTCCCTCAGAGAATGGACAGCTCAACCTTTCTGCAGTGGACATAAAAATCCAGCTGGAGCTAAAGGGACCTGAGTTGGAGGCCAGGCATGTGGAATTAGAAGCAAATGAGAGACTGCAACATTTGTAGGCTGAGGAGAATGAGAAACTGTTACATCTGAAAGCTGAGGAAAAAGAAAAGCAGAGGCAGCATGAGAAGGAGATGCTGACTCTTCGCCAGAGTCATGGAGGTAATGGGGAAGGGAGTAATTGGACCCCAGAAGCACAAAATGCCAGTAAATTTCTTCCACAGTTTAAAGAGAGGGATAATTTTGATAGCTTGATTCATATGTTTGACAGGGTATGTAAACAGTATGAAGTTGACCAAGGGCTCTGGGTACGGTTCCTGACCCCCTTACTCCATGGTAAAGCTGTAACTGCATTATCTAAAATGTCTGATGTTGCATGTTTTGATTATACTGCTGTAAAGAAATGTCTTTTAGAGCTGTTTAAGCTAACATCTGAAACGTATAGAAAAAAGTTTCATGAGCATAGACACAAGGCAGATGAAAGTGTGTGTGAATATGTTACTGAATTGAGCACCTATTTCCATAGGTGGGTGAGTGGATGTCAGGTCACCACTTTTGAAGGGCTGGCTGGCAGACATTTTGGTGATGGAACAAGCCCTTAGCACTTTGCCTGAGGACATGAGGATCTGGTTAGCTGATAGACAATGTGCTAGTTCAGATGAGTTGGGGAAGAAGGGAGACCAATACCTGACAAGCAGGGCAGCCCTGCACAGGAAGTGAACCCCCTAGTACTGCTCATGGGTCTAAAGGAACCCATGGTGGTCAGCACAGACTGCCCCAACAGAATCTGCCAATAGCAGGGGAAGCCACTAGTCCAGGTACACATCCAGGAGCTAGGGTTAAATGCTTTGAATGCAACCAGTGGGACCATGTGGCATACAGGTGTCCACAGAGGCAAGGTGGGGAACCAAAGGTGAGAGAGCCAGTAAGTGGGAAAGACAAAATGTCAATAGTAGGTTGTCTTGGGACAACAGGGGACCAAACAACTACCAGAGGCTATATCCTATTGTAGTGAATGGCAAAGAGGCCATTGCCAAGAGACACACAGCCTCTGATATAACCATTGTAAAGTCTGCAATGCTTACAGAGGAGCATGACTCCAGTCAGGGCTTTAGGAGGGATCCCATTCCATATACCTTTGGCTAGGGTTCACCTTGATAGGGAGGGTGAAAAGGAAGCCAGCAAGTAGGTGTGTCTGAGGATATACCTGCAGATGTCCTGATAAGGAATGAATTTGATAGTGCAGTACCTGTGCTTGTGCAGTTACATGCAGTCAGGCTTAGAGACAAGCAGGTAAGTCTGGTAGCCTGGAGGAGACCCAGACAGACTGCATGCTCACATCCAGGACTGGTGAGGTTGTTACTTCAGGGAGAAAGCTACTCTCTGGCAGTGAGACTTCATGTGAGCCACAGCTGTTTGTGGGTACTGATGGTCCTTTGGACAGAGTGACTGCAAAGGTAGAGGTGAGTAGTAGTACCCAGGCTGACAGTGAGTCACCAATGTCAGAGGATGCCAGACTTCCCATTGAAGGGGAGCTGGGAAGGGTTACAAAGAGAGAGTTGAGACAGGCTCAACTCTCAGACCCTACATTGCAAAGCCTGAGGCAGGTAGCTAGGGAGGCACCTGATTCTCAAGGAAAGGGGGAATCTGTATACTGGGACAAAGGGTTACTAAACAGAGAGTGGACCCCTGAGGGGGGGATAGAAGCTGAGAGAGTACACCAGTTGGTAGTGCCTAGAGCCTACTGTCTGGCACTTCTAGCCATAGCCAATGATATTCCCTTTGCAGGTTTTATGGGCATAAAACAAACAAAGAGGCATATTATGAAGATCTTCTATTGGCCTGGAATTTCCAGAGATGTAACAGGGTACTGCAGGACCTGTGAGCAGTGCCAAAAGGTAGGCAAGGCATGAGATAAGGTGAGAGCTCCTTTGATGCCTTTGCTTGTGATTGAGGAGCCATTTCAGAGGGTAGATATGGATATTGTGGGTCCTCTGAGTACCCCCAAGTTCCACAGGGAAAAGGTATATCCTAGTGGTAGTGGATTGTGTTACACAATATCATTAGGCAGTGGCTTTGTCCTCCATTGAGGCAGAAAAGGTGGCAAATGCTTTGTTAGTGATTTTCAGCAGGGTAGGTTAGAAAGAAATACTAACTGACAGAGGTGCTGATTTCATGTCAGACCTGCTGGCTTGTCTGTGTAAGTCCTGTGGGGTGAAGCACATGAAGACCACCCCCTACCGTCCCCAGACTAATGGTCTTGTTGAGAGGTTAAACTCTACAATCAAGTCAATGCTACGGGCATTTGCAGATCAGTTTATGCATCAGCAATCCTAATTCATATCAGGAAAACAGACCTAAACAAACTAGAGTCATGTTACAATAAAATTACAAAATTCGCTAACAACTCCACTTTTAGAAGTCATCACTGTCTTGCCCTGAAGCAACTACAGTGGTTAGAACTCCCTCAGCTAATTAGCTATCACCAATTAGTCCTCACCTTCAACAAAATAAGGAACCCTCTGAAAACCCCAGCCCTAAACCAACTTCTAAACCAATATTCTGCAAATCGTCCTCTACGCTAATCCACCAAAACCCTGCTCTGCATAACCAAAGCCAATAACACTGTAGGGAAAAGTTTGTTCTTCCACACCATTGCTAGGGAATGGAATAACCCCCCCCTCCAAAGTATCTCCTCTGCACCATCCATCTCACTTTTCAAGAAATCACTAAAGTCACACCTCTTGCAATCATGGCTCAGTCCCTGTATCACATAAAATCTTTTCTGCTCTCCTCCTAACTTGCCACACCTCATCTCCTCTGCTTACCTCAGCTATTCTGTATTCCCTATCTGGAACTACTATCCTACAAACTATTTCTCATGCTATGACATATCTCCTGAATAGCATTATTTTCCAGATTCCATTCCTTAATTTTTATGCTTTGTACTACCAATAGGGAATTCAAAGTTTTGCTATCTATATACCAAGCTTGCTCAAATCAAACTAAGGTACGAAAAATCTCCTAGACTGTATATATGCCACTGTATAGAAATTTTCTGTCATTTACGGATTGTGTTGTCACATAAAGACATGGAGCTCTGATTGTATATATGCCTCTGTACAGAAATTATTTTGTCATTTGATGTAATTGTACCATTATGTTATGGAGCTTTTCTCCTCGGGCCTCCGCTGTAAATGGACCTTGTTCCAGTTGGACTTTCCCAGTAAACAAATGTAAAGTAAAATAAATTAAAATAAATAAATAAATAAAAAATAAATAAAAAGTTTAAGAGGGAGTGGGACAAATATTTGCCCAATCTGTTGTTTGCTTATGGAGAGGTTCCCCAGGAATCCACAGGGTTTTCACCCTTTGCATTGCTGTATGGGCCTAAGGTGAGGGGACCTCTAGATTTAATTCTAGATGAGTGGGAAGGTGAGTGTGAGTCTCACAAGGAGGCTGTTGTGGCATACTTTCTAAACCTCAGGACAAGGCTCAGGGAACTCATGGGCTTGGCCCAGAAGAACCTGGCATAAGCCCAACAACAGAAAAAGGTGTGGTGTGACAGGAATGCTCAAGCTAGAGAGTGTGCTGTGGGGCAGCAGGTAATGGTTCTCATTCCTGCCAGACCCAACAAACTGCAAGCAGCTTGGGAGGGACCCTACAAGGTGGTAAGAAAGGTAAGTGATGTTAACTACATAGTGGAACTGCTAGGCAGATCGCAGGGGCACAAATTGTACCATGTTAACATGATGAAACCTTACCATGATAGGGAAGCTCTTGTGCTGAGCATTTGCAATGGATTGCAGGAGGTGTCTGAGGGAGATCTGGGGACTGATCTCCTCAGTAAGGGCTAGGTCTGAAACCTCAGTGGAAGGGGTAGCAATGTCCCAGCAGCTATCTCCTACCAAGGTTTGAGAAATCCGAGCAGTGTTGCAGGAATTTGGGGACATGTTCACTGGGAAACCAGGGTGCACCCACCTAGGCAGCACCAGGTGGATACAGGACCCCAAAGACCTATTAGGCAGGCACCTTATAGGGTGCCTGAGAGAGTCAAACAGACTCTGAGGAAGGAGGTACAGGAGATCTTGGAACTAGGGGTGATTCAATAGTCCAACATTCCCTGGGCCTCCCCAGTGGTGCTGGTGCCAAAGAAGGATGGCAGCACCCAGTTCTGTGTGGACTACAGGAAATTCAATAGTCACACCAAGACAGATGCTTACCCCATGCCTAGGACAGATGAGACCCTAGAGCAGCTGGGTGGGGCTATGTATCTTACAACCATTGATCTTACCAAGGATTACTGGCAGGTGCCCTTGACTCCCAGTGCTAGAGAGAAGTCAGCCTTTGTGACTCCTTTTGGCTTGTATGAGTTCACAAAGATGCCCTTTGGGATGAAGAATGCCACAGCAACTTTCCAGAGGCTGGTAGATCATATCCTGGCAGGAGCAGGAGGGTTTGCCCTTGCTTACCTAGTTGATATTGCCATCTACAGCCATTCCTGGCCAGAGCACCTTCAGCATGCCAGGGAGGTGCTGGGCAGACTACAGAGGGCAGGGTTGACCATTAAGCCGAGCAAATGTCAGGAGGGTATGGTGGTGGTCTCCTACCTAGGACATAGAGTGGGGAATGGTAAGATAAGGCCAGAACCTGCCAAAGTGGAAGCCATTCAGACATGGCCTGCATCTGTTACTAAAAAGCAGGTGATGGAATTTTTAGGAACAGCAAATGAAAATATGCCCAATGCTGAGAGTAAGAACACTTTAATTCCAAAAAACAGATGAAAACAAATAAAAACAGGTAAGCACTTTCACAATTGCTCGCTTATTCAGACCTTAACAAATAGTATGAAAAACAGGCCTTCAAATACAAAAAGCTTCCAGTCAATTAAAAACAATTAAAATTGTTGGGTGTTAACACTTATCAGTGAACTAAGCCTCTCTTCTTTAGGAGAGGCTTTAAAGCAACACCACTATTCAAACCAGGTGGCACATATGCTTTAAAGTTGACAATCCATTTTAATTCAGAAAGTTCTGTCTCATTACTCAAATCCTCTTCCCTTAAACATTCATTTAATTTCTGTAGTACCAAGAACTTAAAGTTGTGACTCATACCAGCTTCAGATACATGTTTTGCTAATGCATTTGTTAGTCTATTATTTTGTATATCACTCTGATGCTGCAGAATCCTGTCCTTAAACATACAATTTGTCTTCCCTATGTAATATGAATCACATACATTACACTTAGCCATATAGACCAAATTTTTCGTACAACAGTCTGCATAAAAGGACAGATGCATAGGTTCCATGCTTAATGGATGCATAGTCAAATGTGCATACCATATATAACTGCATGCCTTACAAGACCGGCATGCATGAGTGCCCTTATGCTGGGAGGTGAGGTGCCTATATGGTTCAGTGTGTTTATAACAAAGTCACTGTTTTAAGTTCTTGGTATTTTTAAAACAAAGCTTAGGAACTGGTTCTATATGTTCACTGATAGAGGGATGAGTCATCAGGATGGACCAATTTTTCTTTATAACTCCACAGACTTTATTAACCTCTGCTGAATAGGTCAAACACACCCTGTTTACACACTTTTTACACTAGTGAAAATTGAATTCTGAAGTAGAAATACAAAGTCAGGGCACTATAAATTGCTAAATAGCATATTTGTAGTGTTTCTCTTTTTCAGATAACAATTAATGATATCACCATAAAATGAAAAATGAAAAGTAGCTTATTGGCTTGTTTCTTTAGCTTGGCATTTGGCTTGACCAGTCTCTCAACTTCTAACTTTCCAAAACCTCATTCAGAAAGTCATATCCAAATTCACTTACTTCTTATTGTGGACTGAAAATATATCTAATGTCTTCTCACAGCCTACTAGATCAGATTTAGGCAAAGGTGTATTGCTTGTACAAGTAGCAAATGGCCTGCTCCTTGTCACCAGTACCTTAAAAAACACTACCACCTTACAATTTCTTTAAAAGAAAATCTGCCATTTCATCACCAGCTTCCCTTGTGTGAACATCACTGCAAAACCTTGGAAAAGGAAAACTGGCAAACCGATTCAAGGCAGAGCCAACCTATTTCTTGTCTATCTTCTGTTCAGACTCCTACACTGAGACACACTATCCCCCTATTATAAGACTAACTACATCCAACATACAATACAACCAAAGATGTCAATCCACTAATGGCCCTGCTCTTATAACTCCATCCACTAGACTTTATTCCACAGACCACATCTTTTCTGTTCTTAGCCTTCAACTATGGCAATCATTTTCACTTGATCTTAATGAAATCACAGACTACAAACACTTCAGATCTCACCTCAAACAATACATAACTGGGGTCTATATTAGATAATCTAAGTGTTAATACTACGAATGGTCTAATATTGACTGGAAAACAGCAAATGCTGAAAATAGCGAAGCTTCAGATAACTGAATTTTTTCCTAGGGAAAGAATTTGGTTGTCCGTTTCTGTGGCTTTGCTATTTTCAGCATTGTGGTGGAAAGTTACCGGTTGGGTTCAGGTAAGTGTGCGATTGTGCGGACTTTAGGGTTAGGACGGGGTATGTGAGTTAGGGTTAGGGCGTGGGTGAGTGTGCAATAGTGATGGATCTTAGGGTTAGGGTTCAGGTTAAGGATCGTGGATAGATAGTACTGTATGTACAGTTTAGTGTAGGGTTAGATGCAGGATTTTAAGTGCATGTGTGTGGATTGCTGCTTTTTTGGTGTGCTTGTGTTGTGTGTGTGTTTCTCGTAACAGTGAATTTTTTCCCAGGGAAAAAATTCACTGTTCTGAGCTTTCGATGTTTGTAGATTTCATGGTTAGAAGTTCGAGGATGTGGTATTTGATAATGAGCTATTTCGTTGAATGGATATAGACCCCATAACTGAACAGTATAAATGCACAGGTCAGAACACAGAACACAGGCCATGTTGCCTAACTCCCATGGTTGCATTATTATATTCATCTCAGGAAAACCTTGACTGCTTAATCTCATAACCTCTCCAACATATAAACTCATACCCACTACTTCCCCAAATGCCCTATCATTTTCCTACAGTATGCCTAATACCCACTTCTCCTTTAATTAGGTCATCTATTGTGCTTTTAGCATTTTACAATTTCTAGTCTTTTCACTAATAACATTTCCATCCATACTTGTATACACTATATGCTGATTCTTTTAGCTGGACCACATTTGCTTCACCTATAACACCTGCATTATGTATTGTATATTCCTGTTATACTTCTTTTTAAACTTCTTCTTATAGATACATATATTTACATCTGTGTTTGTTATGTCACTATACTGCATGATTTAGTTATGCCTTTAATCTTACTTTTATGGTTTTTGTTACGTATGTAACCAGGGATAAGCCTGCAGATGGTCATATCTATCAGCTTTCTACCCTGGTAACCAAAATTAAATTAAATTAAATTAAATTAAATAAATAAATTAATAAACAGATAGGTAGACAGTTCTTAAGAGGATTATCAAGGTAATTGTATTTAGTATTGTCTTTCTTTACAAATATCATTTCTTGACATGCAAAAGTCATTTTACTGTCTTCTACTTTTCATGTGGATATCTTGAGTTATAAAAAAAATTATGTGCAGCAGAAACAGTGTTAAAATGTAAGGACAGAGTACTTGTTTTATTTACATTTAACATTTTTACTTTTTCAAATGTGTTATAAGGAATGCACAATTAATAATTTTTTTCTAAGGATACAACTTGCTCACTCCATCATTTGCCCTACTGACTTCCCCCCAAAAACCTATTCTTCTGGCATTCCAAGCTAAATTGCATGATCAGTGAATCTAGCATCACCACAGACAAAAATAAACATTTTTCTCATAAAAATAAACAAAATAATGCTACAAGTACCAATTTTATAAGTATAATAATACCCTCCAGGGTGAACATTTCTGATGAATAATGGATCTTTCTAAGACAATGCAGCCTTTCACCTGTCACATCAGGCCTCAGAATACCTCTGATAAATTATTCCCTGGTAACATCCACTTTTTTGGCTAGTGTTACTTGCATGCTTGCTCAGTTAGAATCTATTTTTTATCATTATGTACTTGAAAGAATTTAGAGGCAGAGAAAGAAATACTAGCTGCATCCAAATAAGTGATTTCTGTAAGAAGTGAGTACAAATGTTTAAACATTCAGCTTTTTTGATAACAATCATTTTTTAGTTTCAGCCTGTAAGCCTTCAACATCTAGTCATTTTAATTCATTGACTCATGGTTTGGCATTTTCCAAATAAGGTCCCAAATTAGATTGAGAATGACAATTGTTGACTCATTGGCTCTTCACTTTAAGTTTAGGTTGTTGTACAAGGATATTTCATGTCATATATTCAACGATATTTCATGTCATATACTCTTTCATATGGTAATGTACTATATGAGACTTCATTGTAAAACCTAGAAATGCTTCACAGTAAGGCATTTCAGTTTATAGGAATTAGCATGAAAGCCCTTATACATGGCGTGCTGCCTTTCCCAGGGGGTCTTCTTTGTCAGTGTTTTATGAAGCATGCTGTTAATCCTGATAAAACATTCTATTAATGAACTGCTTTCTGTAATCAAGGGTACAGGGTTTGATCCTTCTACTGCCATTTGGCTACTTTATGACTCAGAGAAAAGCACTTTGCCAGACAGTGCTCCTCGGTCACGCCTGAAAAGAAACACTTCTGTCTAGTGGGCCTACTCATTGATAATTGTATAAAAATGCTATGCTGCTAATTCCATGGTCGGCTTTGGGCCTGTTTGTAATTCTGAGTGAAAACTCTGCAGGCAGATGGATAGTGCTTATTACCGAGAATATCGTTTTTCTGTAAGACCCTAAAGTATTAAACACGAAATCTAAAGGTTCAGAAATGTATTTACTTTTGAGTGAGAAACTTTTGAGAATGCATACAGAAACCCCAGAAACCATACTATCGTAGTCTCTCAGTATACCATATATATAGTCTGTGTGATATGTGGCACAAACTAAAGCCTGAACCCAAGACTAACCCTTGTTTATATTATCTGTATAGTGGGTATTACATCTTTAATTTAACATGAGTTGTAAAGCCAAGGGATCCTGACGCTAGCCTCTGGCCACAGCTTAATCCTTAAAAGTAACATGAAACCAAAATCATAAGAGATAACCCTAACAATAAACTATGCAATGTATGAGAATTACTGTGATTTTTTAACGCATCACCTTTGGTTCATTAGACTATAAGTGGCTAATTGGCCATATACTACCCTCTGTCTGTACTGTGAATGTGGCAAACATCTGGCATATTCTTAAACAGTAGGGTACTTTTGTATCCATTTCATTAATACACCAGTTATGAATCATTTCAAAGCACAATAATGCTAGAAATTAAATGCATTATGATAAATTTCACACCAGTAAACATACAAAAATTAACTCACATTAGAATTTCCTCCTTATCTGCACCTTCTACGCTGAGTAAGTGTGTACACACACACACACACACACACACACACACACACACACACACACACACACACACACACACATACACAAGCACACCCTTCCCACAGGAGCTACAGTGTGACAGCACTGATCATCTAATACTACATACCTTGATCATCTACTGCTACATACCTTACTCACTACTCTGGATGTAAGTTATGTGTTTCTAAATATTTTAGCTGGGAGACGTTTGGCAGAACCTGAGATTAAAACATCAGCACTAGGGCAGTATACTTCATGTGATAGAGTCAACAAATGAGGGGTTCACATTTAGGGAGATACAACCCTAATGAGATATTATTTTAATAGCTTTGAAGGTGTGATTAATGTATATCTTAACATATGTTCTCATACTTACAATGAGTGTTATGCTTTCAAAGATTTTTTTGTAGCAATGTTTCTCTATATAGCTTAAATGGACCATGTCTGACTTATTGATAGCATTGAATATAACTTAAATGTACAACAGTAAGCATATTGTTGTTGATTTACCAACTTAATTTTAAACTACATATTTGACAATAAATCATATCCTATGCCATGAAATAGGTGCTTCAAGGCAAATAAAAGATAAAAAGGTTCACTATAGTACAACTAAAACAGTCTAACAAGAGCCATTTGTACAGCATAATAATGTAGCTGTGGCAGTATAAACTGGCACTCATTCCTTTCCCAGCTAACGTATTTACCTTAAAGTCTAGCACCTACCTGTGACATTCAGCATGTCTTTCCAAAGCTGCCTTCTAAAGCTTCGAGACAGTAGTGAGTTACTCTTTATCTTTAAATAAATGCATTATGCAGAAACTGGAAAACTGTAAAGGTCTGTGCCTGGTAAACAATGAAAGAGACAAAATGCAACTAGGATAAATAACAGATTTATCATAGATATTAGACAAAAAGTTGCACTATTTGAACACAACTTTGTATACAGAATAACCTAATAAACAAGTGGTACATATCAGATTTCCACAGGAGCAACCATGAAGTAAATGTACAGCACAGTGTATCATAATTATGTTTCCCTTTCATATCTGCAAATGATTTGAAAATTCCATCTGATGAATTTGCTACTTAAGCCGAAAGAACATAGCGTGTTCCATGTGTTCATTCTGCAACTATAATACCAAGGGAAAGCAATGTTACTGTTAATATATTTGCTTAACTTTATAAAATACAATTGAGGATTTTTAACAAACATTTCTTATATTTTAAACAATTTACATTAAATTATTATTTACGACGATGGAACTTCTCTTTCTACATGTATATTTACAACTATGCATCTGCTGCCAAGTTGACAAAATCTCAAGAGAGGGTAGCTCTACCTCCTATGGGTGAAAGAGCATGTAGCAGGTCTTTCTTTCAGGAAATTGTGCCCAACAATTTATTTACGTCCTCTTAGTGCTCTTTAATATTAAACTGCACTGAATAAACTACTGGGAGAAGCAGGAGACACTCTATGGATGTTTAGAAAATCTATAAAAGTACAAAGAAGGCTTCATTGCCTTTGTACTTTTCTAAGGATTCTCCGGTAACCAGCAGCAACTGAGGTACTACCAAAATCTATAGTATACGGCATGAACAAGCCAGCTGTAAAGTGATTTGACCATAAATTTGAGCACTTATGGATGAGCTGCACAAAAGTAATACTACTTTTATGGACTACATAGCTAGATCCGATGACAAAATTAATGAAATCGAGGATGTGTTCATAGTGCACTCAGATATGCTAACTCAATATGACTCGACTATTGAAGAGAGCCAGCAGAGAATCCAGAACCTTGAAGCTAAAGGGGAATTATTGGAAGAGAAATTGGTTGACTTAGAAGATAGAAGCCATCACAAAAAAACAAACAAACAAACAAACAAAAAAAAACAGGGTCATTGAGGTTCCTGAGAGGATTGAAAGATCGGACTGTATGTATTTCATCAGAAACAAGCTGTCTGAGTAGTTAGGAGTCCCAAAGAGGAACTAAAGAGTTAGGACATGCTCATCAGGTGTACATACCTATCTCCACAAAGCAATGTCCTCCTCGACTCATAGTGCTATGTTTTTTAAGTGATGCAATGAAGGAAAAAGTGGAAAGTACATTATAGGTTTCCTGGGAAATAATTGCTTATTGAGGAACATAAAATCTTTGTGGACTAAGAATATTCCTTAGCTACGTACCTCAGTTGTGCTGAATTTAGGTCAGCCATTCAATTGTGCAAGATTAATGGCTAGAACTTTGATTGTTTCATCCAGAAACTCAGAAAGTGGCTCTTTCGGGGTGTCAAGTGACATTTGTAAAATTAAATTGGCCCAATCTTCCAGTATGGATATAAGCAGTAAGACGAAGGATCCTCTTCCCAATTTACAGCTGCAGAAGTCAATGGGAGGCCTCCCATACATACATAAATCAATAGACCCTTTCTCAGTGTTCAAGAAATAGATTCTTGATAAGCCAAAGGCAGCCCGCAGAGCTGTATTATCTGGTCAAAAACGTAACAACGTTCAACTACAATCTGTATCTCAAATGATTTGCATGATTTCCCTTCTTGTAGCTTCTTCACAACATAGCCAACTGCTGGGCTCTTGTATTTGGGTCTGTTATTTTTTCCATTTTACTTTTTTTCTTCTTATTTTATTCTCTCTTCTGGGATATGAGGACTTAATTTTGAATGAGCAATTCTGTAAATTTATGGGTATAAGGGCTTCGGTTGTGCCTTTAATGGGACACTATTACATGTTGGTGAACAGTGAAGTGGTTTTGATAGTCTGACTTCATGTAGCAGCCAGTCGCTGTTTCACATTGATCTGTCATTTAGTCACTGATGTTGTTGTCCATGTTGTATATAATCATTGTAAATAGTTGAAAGTTATAGAAATCATATTTCTAAATAAGCCTCGTGCATGGTGGCAGACTTTATACCACCATAACTTTGCTGTGCTTTTAAGAAACCCTGATGGGTTAATGGAGTTTTATATTCTTTTCCTTTCATTGTACATGTTGATAAACCCTTTTTTATAATGCACTTGTGGACGTGTATAATAAAGGATGTCATTATCTTGTAATGTTAATGGTCTTGTTGACCAGTCTAACAGGAAGAATGTTTTTGCTCATCACATTTGATGGATATTGAACATGGGAAAGTTCAATGGGGCATATACTCTAATGGTTAGTTTTCATCTTATCCTTCTGATCAAGATAGGAAAAGAGGGGTTATTGCCATATGACAGAACCATATCCCTGTTAAAGCTTGTGATGTATTGGCAGATATGAAAGGGAATTTGGTTTACTAAAGGGAAGATACCAGCATTTGTTGCTCACTATTAACAATGTTCATATCCATCCAGGTGCCCTGCAAGATGTAGCCACATTTGTTATACATTGGTTCTTTGTTCAAGAAGGTGTAATGATTGGGGGGGGGGTGGAATATGATTTTATCTTGTAGCAAGGCATTACCAGCCCAAGGACCACAGCTGTTTGATACTTGAGAATTTTTTTTCTTAAATATGTAAATATGTTTGGGATGATTGATATTCATTTTTTTTCTGAAATTACCATCTGAAACATATGCATGTTATTCTCCTAGATTTTACTCTTTTTCCAGGATTGATACATTTTTTATAAGAAACGAACATCATCATATGGCTGTGTATTGTTATACTGCTCCTATTGTACTCTATGACTATACACTCATTAGACTGGGTTTGAAGATTAATAGTCAGTTCTCCAATCGACACTGGAGGGTTAACCTAAAGTTATGTAAAGAGCCTACTTTTATTTATTTAATGTTTGTTAATGAGGAAAGTCCGACTTGGAACGAAGCCAATTTTCAGTGGAGGCCCAGGGAGAAACACTCCAGACATATGTCTTTGAACGTGGGAGGAAACCAGATCGCCCAGAGGAAACCTACACGAACACAGGGAGGACATGCAGACTCCACACAGAAGGGGGTCTATACTGAATCACTGAAAGCTGATTTATCAACCCCATGTAAGCAAAAGCTTACAATCCCGAACACTCGGAACAGAGATTTTTTTTCCATGGGAAAAAATTGCTGTTCCACAAAAATAAAAAATAAAAATAAAAACTTCAAAACATTGCATAAAGTGGGGGGCTTTGCCCCCACACACCCCCTACTTAAACATACCAACTCTGAGATCACACTACAGTGACAAAAACAGCAAAGTAACAGAGACGGCCAAGCAATTTCTTTCCCAGGGAAAGAAATGCCTTATATGCCATTTCGCTATTTTGCTGTTTCATGCTTTTAAGTTTGATCAAGACACATTTGAAGGATTGCGTCTTCAATTATATAATAGAAACCCACATAAAGCACTCCAGCCGAGACTCAAACCAGAGAACCTCTTGCTGTGAGGTGACAATGCTACCGCTGCACCACTGCACTGTAAAATGTGTGTTGACAACATAAATGGAACATTTGTTTTTCTTTCTGGAGGATATATCTGCAAATAACTCTAGAATGTTAGTGAATGATTGGGATATGTTTAAGGAGTCGTTGGCAAGGATTCTAAAAGATTATATATTAGGGGCATTACAAAAATTCATATGTAAGCTAGAGCCTCTCCCATCTGATTTATTAGACAGTCAAACTCTGATTCTGAGGGAGAATGCTTTTCCTCTAGGAAATGTGGATATTGCCCATTCAAAGTTAACTGATTATTATGAATACAAGGTAGACCAAACTTTGAGTGTGCTCAGCATTAGAGAACTTGAACTATTAGGTAGGAATGATACATTTCATGCCCTTTGTCTGTGTAAACAGGTGACAGACAGGTGCATTATAAATTACATGACCTCCCTACAGGAGAAATGGTAAGTACCTCAGAAAGGATTGTGTCAGTTCTTGTAAAGTATTTTACTAAATTTTACACTGATGCAGACAAGCACATGGAAGCAAGGGATGTAGGTAGGGATTATCTAGATTATCTTCCTTTACCTGAGTTAGATCAGGAAGAAGGGGAACTATTGTTAAGCTCAATAACAGAGGCCAAAGTTCAGGATTTATTAGAAAATATGGGGTTTGGGAAGTCTCCATGTGGCAATGGTATCCCAGCTAAAATTTATAAGGAGGGTAAAGATAAATTTGTTAAACAATTTTGTTTATTGGCTAATGAAATTCTCAATAAGGGTTATTTCCTAAAGTCCTGGAAAGAAGCTGTAATAGTTCTATTATGTAAACTTAGAAAAGACCTGAGTTCCCATGCAGCATATAGACATTTTACTACTCTGAGCCATAATTTCATAGTTTCATAGTTTAGTACTAGGCTATCTGCCTTGGGGCATTTGCAAGCCTAGCCCTAGAGATGTGGCTTTCGCCACCCCATGTAGTGGTACTAAGGTGTATAGAATAAATTTAGAATACTATGCCTTTGTCTAGTAGAGACACATTGAAGACCCCCTTACTTATTAAAATTAGTTTAATGTGCCTCTGTCAAGTAGTGACACAGGGGTGACCCCCGGGGTAAACCTACAATCTCCCATCCACTCGTCAAGATTTCTCTTGAAGAGAGTCAGTGAGGGGCTCTGCCTAACATGGACTGGGATTTTGTTCAAGAGTATGGGAAGCCTCTGAGTTATGAATCTGTCCCTCCAGCATGTTCTATTCATGTTTGTACTGAGGTTTAAATCTTTGGCTCTCGTGGTTCTTATGGATTTGGATTTTTTGAGGTGGAGCATGTCCATCAATTCCTGGTTGGACATGGCCTTGTACGTCAGGCACAGATCACCTCTGAGCAGGCGGTATGCTACTGAATAGAGCTGGAGTTTCTTTAGCCTGGCAGCATATGACATATATTGGAGACCCTTGATCTTCTTGGTGAGGTACTTCTGGGGTCTCTCCAGCTGTTGTAAGTGCCGGGTGAGGTACATACCAAATGGGGCATTGTACTCAATCATGGGCCTGATAAGGGAGGAGTACAGGGGCACGATGACCTCCTTTGATCTGGATGTGAACCCCTTCATGATAAGGTGGGCAAGGTAGAAAGTCTTTCTAACCACTTTGGCAATGTGGGTGTCAAATGAGAGGTCACTATCAACTTGGGTCCCCAGGTCTCTGATTACTTTTTCGGTACTCAGTGGGTTACTGTCTATGTGATAATTTGTGGGTACTTTGTTTTTCCCAAAGGGAATGACTATACATTTCTTAGCATTCAGTTTAAGGCCATGATTCCAGCACCAGTTGTCCATTTCGGTGAGGCCTTTCTGTAGGATGTATGTGTCAGCTGGTGTATCGACTATGGCGCCTAGTTTGCAGTCATCTGCAAACTTTGTCAGCCACAACCCTCCCATGTTTGCTTTCACATCTGAGAAGTAAATGCCGAACAAGAGGGGTCCCAGGACAGAGCCCTGTGGGACACCACTTGTGACTGGCTTTGAGTCTGACATGGCTCCCGCAATCTTGACTTTATGGGTTCTGTTCTTTAGCCAGTTTGCAACCCATCTTGTGACATATGGATTTACATTTAAGCTGTTTAGCTTATCTATGATCCCTGAGTGGGGTATTGTGTCGAAGGCTTTAGCCAAGTCCAGTTAGGCTGTATGGACTGCCTTGCCCTCATCAATGGCTCTAGTGACTGTTTCAAAAAAGTCAACCAGGTTCAAAAGGCAGGATCTGCCCTTTACAAAGCTGAACTAGGTGGGATCAAGTGTCTGTAGGTCCCCAATGTCATTGTTTATGAGTTCCATAATGATTCTTTCCATAGCTTTGCAAACCAGGCTGGTCAAGCTTATGGGGCAGTAGTTCCCAGGCTCTGTAGTGGAGCCCCCCTTGTGGAGTGGGACCACTGTTGCTGTACGCCAGTGTTCAGGTACATATCCTGTAGTAAGGCTAAGGTTAAATAACATTTTTATATGTGGGTTTAGCTCCTCTTGGAGTTCACATATCACGCAGCCGGGGATACCATCAGGTCCCATAGATGCTGTATTTTTTGCTTTGCTGAGGGCGGTTCTCACCTGGACATCAGAGATGACAGGGAGGTTACATTCAGCTGGGATGAGTATTTCTTCTTTTGGAGGTGAGGGAGGGGAGAAATTTGCACTGAACCTGTCTGCCAGAATGTTGGCAATATCTGTGGGTTCAGTAAATTTTTTGTCATTGTGTACTAACTCTGAGCATATCTGAGGGTTTCTGCCCAGGTTTCTAACATAACTGAAGAATGCCTTCTGGTTATCTTTAGTGTCCTTGGTGATTTTTCTCTCAAAGTTGGCCTTGGATGTTTTTATGAGAGAACGTAGCTTTCTAGTAGTGCTGATCAGAGATGCCTTCCCTTTACGGGATTTTGCTCTGTCTTGCAGTAGCTTCCTTCTTTTGTTATACAATTTGTTTATGGCTGGGGTCCACCAGACAGGATGCTTTCCTTTGGTGGAGAGGGTCTTGGTTTTATTTGGGATTGCACGATCCATGCATTCTTGGAGATGTCCGTAGAAAGCATTTGTGTAGGATTCAGCATTGTGGGATGTGGTTTCCATTGGCCCTGTGGGCTTAAATGATACCATCTCAGTCTTGAGAAGTGTAAAGTCGGCTTTTGAGAAGTTTCTCACTGTAGTCTTTTGTGCTGGGGGTGGAGGTGGTAAATGTATATCCAGGGTGATTAGTTTGTGGTCAGATCTCACCAGTGAGGGGAATACTTCCGGTGTGGAGCATTTTGTCCCCATGTTTGTGATGATCAGGTCTAGTATATTATCCCCCCTTGTGGGAGAGGTGACTAGCTGTTCCATTGCATTAGAATTTATGAATTCCAGGAACCTTTGGGCTAGGGTGTTAGGGCTAGAATAGTGCACCCAGTCTATGTTAGGGTAGTTGAAGTCTCCCAGTATGATGGTATTTGGTGAGACATTCATATCTTCCAATGTCTTCAGGAAGGCTGAGTGGGGTTCTTGAGATTGGGAGGGTGGTCTGTAACATGCTACCAGTTGTATAGCAGTTTTGCCTATGGTTAGCTGCACCTGGATGGTCTCCGATGCTTCATGAGTTGCCACTAACCTGGAGGTGTGGGCATCCTTGACGAATATGGACACTCTCCCTCCCTTTGTGGTTCGGCCCGGGTTTTGGGTCTGAAAAGCATGATACGAGATAAAGCCTGGTAGCGCTGGGGTGCTCTCAGACACTTGAACAAGGTCTCGGTTACAGCACAGACATCGATGTTCTCCATACTGAGGAGTGCTTTGAGAGCCTGCATCTTGAGACTTAGACTTCTGGCGTTGAACAGCATTACCCTTAATTTTTTTCCATTTTTGTTTTCTAAGGAGGTGGGTTTGTCTTTTGAGCCTTGCCTAAATAAGGCACTATGGGGGTGGCAAGAGCCTTAGCCAATATCCGGAAGCCCAATGGTGACAGGTGCAAGCCGTCCCTTGTGAAGCAGCGTGGCTTGTCCAGCATGTCATCCCAAGCAGACAGACATTGGATCCCCCTAGAATGACACCAGTAATTGAGCCAATTATTAAAGCTGATCATCTTGTCTTTGTATTGTGGCATCATTCTTGCTGAGGGCAGGATGCTGCTCAGGGTCAGGGTCATACCAGCCTGGGCTACATAATCAGAGAGCTCCTCTATGTCTCTTTTCATGTAGTCCAAGGAGGTACATCTCAGGTCATTTACGCCGGCATGGACAATGACGGAGTCATATTTGTACATGCTTTTGCGTGACCTGAGTGCGTGTGTTATATGGCAGATCCTAGCCCCCAATAGGCAGCTTACCATTACCCTGTCCTTGCTCAGCCTGGTAAGTGGGACGTCAGTGTGTCTGACTCTAGAGTCACCTATCACTAGTGTATCAGGCATAGTGTTTGGCCTTAAGGGCTGTGATTTATTGACACACCGATTTATTGAAGTATGCGTTGCATGTGTTATGTTTTGAGGTGGTGGATTTTTGGGTGTCTGCTTTGGGAGCCTCTGTTGTTTTGGTAAGGTTTTTTAATTGAGCCTCCAAGTATGTTTTTGTGTTATTATGTGCTTGATATGCAGTTGGGGTAGGTCTATGTGTGACTGGGTTTGTTGTGTGTGTGGTTACCTTCTCCTCCTGTCTGGTCTTGCCAGTCCTGAGTTGAGAGAGTTCAGCCTCCAGTTTGGCTATATAGTTGCATCTCTCACATGTATTTGTGTTTGTTGGGAGGAGGAGAGGGTTGTCTGTGTACATGAGACAATTATAGCATTGTCTCAAGATTCCCAGATTAACCAGCTGAACAGGAGAAGATGCTAGCAATCTACCACTCGACATGCTAGAATATTATAAGAGAGTGCTGTGCCTTTAAGGGAAGTGGTTGGGGTGGTAGGTGGATGTAGTGCTACTTGAGTTTGAGAGTGCTTGCTTAGAAGAGAAGCTTTGAGAACAAGTGCTATGCTTATAATATAACAAGTAGACTGGTTATTCTAAGAGTAGAGATTTCTAAGGGAAAATTTGAAGAGCAGACTTGGCGGAGCCAGAAAAAGTTTAACCCTGTTTAACCGGCGCTGCGCTATGCGCACAATCGCGCAAAGCCGCGCAAATACGGATTTTAAACAGGGAACTTCAAAAGAGCTAGAAATGGTCCAAAACAACCAATTACTACAGCTCTTGTGCTGAGGTCACTCCTTCAGGGACAGTTAGGCTGCTCAAGGCTCCCCACTCCCACTGGTGAGCAAAGAAACTTCCTTCTTATCCAAGTAAGGTAATGGACAACACCGGAACTACACCACAGCCCAGAATACAGCAAAGCCTGTAAACTGGTCTAAACTAGTCGAGGAGAGGTGGGAAAACAAGGATTTGTTTTGTTTTTTTTTTGTTTTTAGATAGAAAACACCCAGAAATACAGAAGGCAGCAATAAATCAGTTACACAGGCTAGCACACTTTAGTGGGCAGCCTCAACAGTTAAATTAAACAAACAAACAACAGATTTTCGATCAATTTTTGACCAGGTAAAATTTTAAGTGCAGATACTATATAATGCAGCAAACAGTTAAAAAAACAGTATAAGCTTGTTTAAAATAAGCAAGAGAAGGTATTCCAAGTAAAAAACAGAAAAAAAATACTTAAATCTGGAAAGTAGTCGCTTTTCTCAGTTCTCTGTAGCTAGGACCACTCTGCAGGACCACGTGGAGCTGTCTCTGAGTAGTATAGCCAGAAAAAACGCTCTGAGGCGGATTTTAAACAGGGAACTTCAAAAGAGCTAGAAATGGTCCAAAACAACCAATTACTACAGCTCTTGTGCTGAGGTCACTCCTTCAGGGACAGATAGGCTGCTCAAGGCTCCCCACTCCCACTGGTGAGCAAAGAAACTTCCTTCTTATCCAAGTAAGGTAATGGACAACACAGGAACTACACCACAGCCCAAAATACAGCAAAGCCTGTAAACTGGTCTAAACTAGTCGAGGAGAGGTGGGAAAACAAGGATTATTTTTTAGTTTTTTTTGTTTTTAGATAGAAAACACCCAGAAATACAGAAGGCAGCAATAAATCAGTTACACAGGCTAGCACACTTTAGTGGGCAGCCTCAATAGTTAAATTAAACAAACAAACAACAGATTTTCGATTAATTTTCAACCAGGTAAATTTTTAAGTGCAGATACTATATAATGCAGCAAACAGTTACAAAAACAGTATAAGCTTGTTTAAAATAAGCAAGAGAAGATATTCCAAGTAAAAAACAGAAAAAAATACTTAAATCTGGAAAGTAGTCGCTTTTCTCAGTTCTCTGTAGCTAGGACCACTCTGCAGGACCACGTGGAGCTGTCTCTGAGTAGTATAGCCAGAAAAAAATGCTCTGAGGCAGATTTTAAACAGGGAACTTCAAAAGAGCTAGAAATGGTCCAAAACAACCAATTACTACAGCTATTGTGCTGAGGTCACTCTTTCAGGGACAGATAGGCTGCTCAAGGCTCCCCACTCCAACTGGTGAGCAAAGAAACTTCCTTCTTATCCAAGTTAGGTAATTTTTAACACAGGAACTACACCACAGCCCAGAATACAGCAAAGCCTGTAAACTGGTCTAAACTAGTCGAGGAGAGGCGGGAAAACAAGGATTATTTTTTTGTTTTTTTTTAGTTTTTAGATAGAAAACACCCAGAAATACAGAAGGCAGCAATAAATCAGTTACACAGGCTAGCACACTTTACTGGGCAGCCTCAATAGTTAAATTAAACAAACAAACAAACAACAGATTTTCGATTAATTTTCAACCAGGTAAAATTTTAAGTGCAGATACTATATAATGCAGCAAACAGTTAAAAAAAACAGTATAAGCTTGTTTAAAATAAGCAAGAGAAGATATTCCAAGTAAAAAACAGAAAAAATACTTAAATCTGGAAAGTAGTTGCTTTTCTCAGTTCTCTGTAGCTAGGACCACTCTGCAGGACCACGTGGAGCTGTCTCTGAGTAGTATAGCCAGAAAAAATGCTCTGAGGTGGATTTTAAACAGGGAACTTCAAAAGAGCTAGAAAGGGTCCAAAACAACCAATTACTATAGCTCTTGTGCTGAGGTCACTCCTTCAGGGACAGATAGGCTGCTCAAGGCTCCCCACTCCCACTGGTGAGCAAAGAAACTTCCTTCTTATCCAAGTAAGGTAATAGACAACACAGGAACTACACCACAGCCCAGAATACAGCAAAGCCTGTAAACTGGTCTAAACTAGTCGAGGAGAGGCGGGAAAACAAGGATTTTTTTTTGTTTTTTTTGTTTTTAGATAGAAAACACCCAGAAATACAGAAGGCAGCAATAAATCTCTTTATGGTAATCATAGCTAACAAACTAAATACATTTCTCCCAAAATTAATACCTTTTAACCAAACAGGTTTTCTTAAAAGGCCAACTTTGATATCATACAATCCCTGCTTCTTATGGAAAATGCCCAGGAAGCCAATAAAGAATTATCAATTACCAACTTGGATGCCGAAAAGGCATTCGACAGGTTTAGATGGTCTTTCCTCTGGGACAATCTATAAGCTATGGCTTTTTTAATTAATTTTATTGAGTTAGTCTCACAACTATATCAGAGAACATCTACAAGATTGATGATCAGTTTGGACTTCCAAGATGACTGCACACCGATCAACAGCTTAACTTCATCTCTCCAAGTGTGAAAAAATAAACTGAAAAATAAGGGCCAGGAACTCGGCCAATTTTAACAAATTTAGTTACTGTCTAGTAAGTGCACTGCCTGGATGTCAACAAAGAATAAACTTAGAGAGCCTGAAAGAAATTCAGGTAGAAACATTGAAAAGAAAATACTGACTGGGACCTATAAGAATCCTGCAGCTTTTCAGCAATAAGCAGTTCAAGCACCAGCTTTGGGGCATGACATGACTTCCAGTAACCTAGAGGAAACACGTCAAATGTACTCATAGCTGATAAAAATGAGTATATCAACTGAAATAACAAAAGGCTGGAAATATGCACTCACCGGCGGCTCTCCTCACACTGGAAGATGCCAATGTCCATGCGGTCACTAAAACTTTGTTCAGGGCTGTGGAGAGCACCCCTACCTTAACAGGCTATACCTCATTCCACACTTTCCAACCCCAAAATGATGTTGAAAAGACTAATGGTGGTGGAGTCTCTATCTTCATTAAAGACAGGCACACCTCCAGACTGGTTTACCAGCATGATGCACTGGAATTACTCCAGATGCAACTGACAGTTGGCAAGACACCCATCCAAGTTATAGCCAGGATACCCACTCCTCCTACCTGGACCTACTTGACTCCATCAAGGTACCCCCTAACACCCTGATCCTTGGTGACTTCAACTACCCCATATTTAGACTGGGTGAACTATTCCTGCACTAATGCACTCACCCAATGATTCCTTGATTTCATCAACTCTAATGTACTAAAACAGCTGGTCTCATACCCCACAAAGGGAGATAACATACTGGACTTGGTTCTCACCAACAAGGGTGACCACTGCACTGCTTCCATAGTATGTTCTTCCCAGTGAGATCAGATCATCAGTCTGTCTCATTCAAAGTTACTATTCCACCCAACCCCTCCCCAGCCATAACAAGGCTAAAAAGCTTCTCAAAAGCTGACTACACCCTCCTAAGGGAGGGTATCAGCAGCTTCACTACACCACCCCCTCCCCCTCAGAGGATGCAGACAACTGTGCTGAACAGTACACCAGTGCAGTATACAAGCACCTGTACAAATGCATGGATGCAGCCATGCCCAACAGAACTAAAACCTGCTCCTCAAGGAAACACAAACCTGTCTGGTGGACATCCTCTATCAACAAGCTTTACAACAAAAGGAAGAAACTGTTGTCCAAGGGTAAAATGGAACAAATTCCAAATTGGAAAATCTCCCTCCTCTGCCTCAACAAGCAAATTAGATCAGTAGTGAAAAACTCTAAAGCCAATTATGAGTTGAAACTAGCCTCTGAAACAAAGGGAAACCACATGTCCTTCTTCAGTTATGTTAGGAACCTCCATGGCAAAGCCCACTTTTATTCTGAATTAGTACTTAATGGTACCACTTACACTGATCCTGTTGACTTAGCCAACCTACTAGCTGATGGGTTCAACACAAACCCCTTATCACCTCCCAAAGGCCTAGTCAACATCCCCAATACTTGTCCAACACCTCACGTCTCCATAGATCAAGTGTTAAAGGCCCTATCCAAGGCAAAAAACACAGCTCCCATGGGACCTGATAATATCCCAGGCTGTATTCTTTACCATATCCAGCAAGAACTAGCTTTGCTACTTAGCACCCTATTTAACCACAGCCTAATTACAGGCTTCATTTCAGTAGAGTGGAGAACCGCCATTCCCTTGCACAAAGGTGGTGCCACTACTGACCCAGGAAACTATCTCCGCATTAGCTTGACAAGTCTGATCTGTAAAGCCATGGAGCATATTATTATGTATCTCATAAACAAGGACATAGGCAATCTCCAAACACTCGACCCCACCCAATTTGGATTTGTTAGGGGCAGATCTTGGCTATTGAACCTAGTTCACTTCTTTGAGACTATCACCAAAGCCATGGATGAGGGAAAGTCAGTACATGCAGCTTACCTTGACCTGGCCAAGGCCTTTGACACAATTCCCCACTTGGGCATCATTGAAAAGCTAACGCAACTTGGTGTTAATCCCTATCTCATCAGATGGGTGGCCAACTGGCTCACAGATAGGACCCACAAGGTTAAAATATGTGCCATCACCTCCGACAGCAGACCTGTCACTAGTAGTGTTCCCCAAGGATCTGCCCTGAGACCCCTACTCTTTGGCATCTACTTCTCAGACGTCCAGGCAAAGACCAAGGGCCTGTGGCTGACCAAGTTTGTGGATGTCTGTAAGTTGGGTGCCATCACTGACTCCCCAAATGATATTAACATACTGCATGAGGGTCTCACAGCTACAAATAACTGGTGTCAAAGCATTGCCCTTAAGCTAAATGCAAAAATGTATTATAATATAATTCGGCAAAAACACGGTCCCTACTGATTACCACATCAACAGCAACCCCTAAACACACAACCCATGGTGCGAGACCTGGGTACTCAGGTTGACAACAATCTCACCTTCGACCATCATGTGGTGGCAGTGGTCAGAAAAGCCTTTTACTTGGTTCATCTCACAAGTATAGGGATTGCATCCAGAAAAAAGGAGGTCATTACCTCTCTGTACACCTCCCTCATTAGACCTATAATTGAATTTAATGCCCGGTTTGGTATGTACCTCTACAAACACCTGCACCAACTGGAAAGACCACAGAAATACCTCACAAAGAAAATCCATGGCTTTCAACACCTGCCTTATGTGGACAGGTTCAAATCACTTTACTCAGTATCATACAGATTGCTCAGAGGTGATCTGTGTCTCACCTACAAGGCAATATCAGACCCTGCCCTTCTAGAGATGCTCCATATCCATAAGTCTAACTCCTTGTGCATTACCCACTGGATAGGCCTAAGTCTAATATGCGACATTAAAAAAACTGCTGGAGAGACATTTTTTTCTCCCAGAGGCTGCCCTGTCTCTGGAATAGTCTTCCCATACATGTCAAACAGAGTACCTCCCTGACCCTCTTCAAGTGCAACCTTGATGAGTGGATGGGAAACCACAAATTTGTCCCAGGGGTTCCACCTTTACCCTCTCTGACAGGGGAAACAGGTGCTGACCGAGGTTTCCTTTTTGGAGATAAATTCTTGCCTAGGCTTGTAAGGACTCCAGGGCCATTAGCCTAGTGACCTCCTATGATCCCATAATCCTATGAATGGGACATGTTTTACACAGATATTCATATTCAGATGAACTGATATTGCAAAAGTAAGAAGTTGAAATGAAGAAAAGGCTGTCTAAGTATGTGACTGTTCAAGAAGTAATGTTTCAAAATTGTAGAATTTGGGGACAGAGCTCACAGGGAAAAAAATGAGATTTTTTTTCCTGTACCAGAAAAAAAAACTGGAAGGAAGAGACAGTATTAATTTTTTGAAAGCATAAATAAGCAAAGGGAATGGTATTCCACATCATGATTTGTTAATTGAAAGGGCATGTTGTGCATATGCTTCAAACCTAGCCATGAGAAAGCACCCAAGATCTGTATTAGTAAAGATGCAATCCTACAAGCAGAAAGAGGTGGCAGAAGGGCAAATTATTAAAAGGTAGAGATAGTGCAGTGTTTGTGGAAAATAATTATTCAATGTAGGCCAGACAGGAGAGATTCAAACTTATTCCAGTAAATAGGAAATGGCGACAGGCAGGTGTGAGATTCAAGCACATGTATTCAGCTGTCTTCAGAATATTTTTTCCTGGAGGATCAAATTCATTTTTTGATGCAGAACAGGCTAAGGAGGAAATACAAGTTTGTCCAATAAACAGTGGGCCATAAAGTAGAAAGGGATTCTCCTTCACATTCTTCTGATACTAATGCTTGTGGAGAGACTTTGTCAGTGAAACATTTTCTAATGTTTTGAAGGAAAATGCTTGAGAGACAGAAAAGCAGAGGAGTTAACAAGAAGAATTGGGTGTACCTTGGAATTGAACCAGAACCTGGAGTTGGGAGATGGAGATGAACTTGAAGAAGTCCAGAAACATGGAAATTAATGAATAAATGTGAGACTGCAAAGTAGCAATCACATTTGTGAAATGTGACTGTACAAGAAAAAGTAGAAAAAACAGATGTCTGATGACTTTGTTATACTTGTGAAGGACTGAAAGACATTTGCCTCACTTCATGTCATTAATGATTGGCAGGACACAAAGGGGAAGAGAAGAAGAAGGAAAAAGGTAACTGTAAATAAAACACTTTCTGTTCTTAATAGTACTTCTGGAAAATGTCTCTTGATATAAACAACGTCATATGGTTGGACATTTTCAGTTATTGTATGTTATCAAGATGCTGGAGTAAACAGATGCTTTTTTTTTTTTTGTTCTCTTGTTCATCTTTTTAGCAATGAGAAATGTAGGCATGACATGACAAAAAGAGGGGAAATGCTTACAAAAGTATGATTAAATTAACTGGCTGTAATCTTGGGTTGTTGAGGTGGGGGATGGGATGTAAAAGGACACAGTTCATAATATATGCATAATTTATATGTTTTCTCTCTCTTTGGTATAGGTGAATGACTGGATTAAACCATTGGCTTAATATAATAACAAGTTTTAAGTGGAAATAAGTAAATAATAAAACTCTGAATGTAACGAAATGTTTTCCTTTAACACTAAATACTCAGCATGTCATTAGGATCCTGTAGCTGAGGACTATATATACATATATATTTTTTCTTTTTTACTTATGTTTCCACGAGACAAGCTGGTTATTGGGCAATAAAAAGTCAGAGCCCTGGTTTCTTTAAGGCTAAAGGCTAATGTTTTCTGAAAGCATTCAAGTTGTTTTTCACATCTGTGAGAGGAATAAAGATGAAAAAGAAACAGGTATAAATTAGTGCAAGTAGGAGCATTGGCAGTAGCATGTATATTAGCATGGATAACCTTAAATTTAGGTCAGATAATGCCTGTGTCTGCAGCTGTCTATTTAAGACAATCATTCCTACTAGGAGGGATTAACTTCATTATATAAAGATGTACATAGTGCTGTGTATTTGTATTAGATTAACAGGTCATGGGGTGTTCTGGTGTGTTTCTGAGGATTTTCATTTAAACAATATTCTTGTAAAAAGTGACATATGTTCAAAAAGAGATGACAAGAAACAACTGTAAAAAAGCTCACCCTTCCCAGCATTAGAGGATGCATGGATCACTAAAGCTGGAAACAGACATCTAAAACGCTGTCATCTACAATAAGTGGGGATAATAACTTGTCATAATTGCAACACTTTCCATAGTGTCATGGAATGTTAATGGTCTCATGTGTGTAGAAAAAAGAAAGAACAATCAATTATACTGAGAAATAATTCTGAGTGCAAATAACAGTGCTACAGGAGACACATTTGGAAGGAACTGGACATGTGAATTTGAAAAATAAAGAATTACAGGATGGATATTCAGCAAAATATCAGGGACAAAGGAAAAGGAGAATACTTATATTAATTGTTAGAGGAGCTCCAGTAGTAATAGATGAGGGAAAAATAATAGCAGATTTGTGGTAGTAAGGGGCTACTGGGAAGGGAATGGGATTACACTGGCATGTATTTATATTACACTTAAAACTGCTATTATGGAGCTTAAGAAACTTTTGGGAGAAATAATCTGCTTTCAGCAGGGAATATTACTTTTAGGTGGGGAATGGAATTTGATTTGCAACAGTGAGGATGTATTTGGTGGCCTAGAAGAGAAGTATAGCAAATCAGAGTAGATTTCTGAAGAAATTTACGAAAAATGTTTGGCATTGATGATGTGAATTCAGTAGTAGGAAATTGGAGAGCATTTACATATTATTTCCCAAGGTACAATAACTGGGGTAGACTAGACAAAAGCTATATCTCACAGTAGCACGTGCATTTAATTGTGAGCTTTGACACATATCCAATACTCAGATCATGTTTCAATAATAACTTAACATGCAGGGTAATGAAGTAAAATAAGACAATGGCAGTTCCCCACTTACCTGTTAAAAAGAGAAATTTAAGGAATGGGTAGTAGAAAATTTTGCATAGTTACTAAGGAAAATGGAAAGTACTTTAGAAGTTATAGCTAGTGATTGGGATAAAATGAAAGCCGGGTTGAAAAATAATGTAGAAGTAAAAGAAAAATAGATATGGTTAAGAAGTAACAAGAATTATTTAGAGGGGCTGACAAAGGTTAAAAGTATTGCAGAATAAGGGGAATCTCACAGAGCAAGAAGAGGTACAACTGCAGAGTGCTAAAGAGAAAATAAGGAAGTACCTGGACAGTATGCATGAATTTAGAAATATTGCTGTTAAGCAACTGTTTTTTGATAATAAACCCAGGGCACAAAAAGCTTTTAGCACAAAAACTCAGGCAACAGAAAGAAAAAAGTTGTTGCCAAACATTGGGAGCCTATAACAAGAAAAATATCTTGAGATCCTATAGGGGTATTAAAGACATTTCAGAAATTTTATGAACATTTGTATAAAGAAGAAAAATGAAGAAATCAAGTAAAAACACAAATGGAAATATTTATGTGAGACTTAAATATACCAGGGTTAGAGGTAGATTAGGCTAAATAATAATCAGTTAAGATAGCAGGAGATGAGATAAAAAGTAGTATATAATCAGTCAGCAGGAAAGTCTCCAGAAGTAGTTTTCATTCCTGTGGAAGTCTGTAAGATAGGAGGGAAGAAAGTAATAAAGATCTGTAAGGTTTTGTTTAACAGCATTTTAAAACAAGGAGAGACACTAACATCCTGAAAAAAAGATGTGGTGGCTGTAATAAAGATGGTAAACACCTATCATTTCCAGCTTCACAGAGGTCTAGTTCAATTTTAAACCATGATTATAAAGTGTTTATGTAAATAATGGTAAAAGAATGGCAAAGGTGTTGCCAAAATTGATAGATAATGATTAATGTGGCTTTGTGGAGAGAAAGCAAACATTTGGCAACATTAATAAAACAATGATGATCCAAAGGGAAGCAGAATGTAAGAAAATATTGCTGTTGTAAGGCTTTGATACTGAGAAAGCATTCAGCAGAGTATGCTAGGATATTATGACTAGGAAAGTGAAAGCATTAGCATTGCCTTATACAATGATAAGGTTACTTAGGATAATATGTGAGGGATCAAAGGTGAAAATCAAACTGGGAGGGTTCCTCTCTGATAAATTGTGTCTAAACAGAAGAACATGGCAGTGATGTCCTCTTTCTCTTTGTTGTTTGCATTATACTTAGAACCAGTGGCAAAGAAAATAAAGGATTTAGAAACTGAAGAATATAACTGGTGTGGTAATCGAAAAAATGGCTTTACGTGCAATATTATTTTTGTACTTGATAAAACTAGAAAGGGACCGCTCAATGTTGTCGAACATTCTGAGACCCTTTCAAGTTTTTTCAGGATATAAAATCAATGAAGATAAAACAAAATCTATAGCTGTAAATTATGTACACGCACATGAATTGGTTCAGCAATACCCATATTTATGGGGAAATGATAAAATGAAATATTTAGGATTATGGGTTAAAAAGGATTCTGCTATGGCAGCTAAAGATATGTGGAAAGAGACTAAGCAAAAGATGATACAAAAACTTAAAAACTGGAATCTCTTGTGTATGGATATGTTTAGCAAGATACATGCAGTAAAAATGTTTTTGTCCCTTTAGTTTTATATACAAGTAAAGCATATTTTATCAACTAGTGGGAAAGTTGTGGCTAGCAATTAATAAAGAGCTGAAGGATTTTATCTGAGAGAAGAAGAGGGCATGAGTCAAGTGGGATAAAATTGATCCTTCCAATAGAACAAGGTGGTTTAGGACTACCTCATTTAAATGGATACTTTAGAGCTATGCAGTTAAGGCTCTTACACAAAACACAAGCAGAAAGTTACAATCTAAAATTCAAAGTGGAATGAGATGATGATGAAGCAGGGAGGAAATTCAAGAAATAAGAAGATAGAGTGATTTTGGATGCAGATCCTTAAAGAGAATAAGAAGAATAATATAGAATATTATATTCATAAAGTAGCAGAAAGTGTTCTAAGAACTAAGCCAACATGGGAATGGAGAAAGGAGATTCTGCCAAAAGGAATGACTACAATTAGTAGTACAGAGAATAGGCTAGAATTTACTGGAAGCAATGGCAAAGGAACCAAGGTATTCAAAACAAATAATTAGACAGGTAAAGGTATAGAATGGGAAGAGGCAAAGCAGAATTTTGGAGTTCAGGCTAGAGACTACTTGCACTATCATCGATTGATATGTGAGTATTGGCAAAGAGAAAGGAAATGGGGGATCCTAAGTGAAAGACCTGTACTTGTAGAGCTTTTAGTTGAATCTAGAACAGAAGCTGCTGTTAAAAAAAGGTTAATTAGTAGGGAATATAAAGTATTGCATGACAGTGTTTTCCTTTAAGCTGCTTTAAGCTGCTTCTAGTTTGAGATATTTTCAGGCCATTTAACAACAAGAGCTAAGTGTCTGAAGAATATTCATTTCTTTGTTATCTTGGCTCCACCCTTGACAGGGTCCTCACCTCTAATCCCAATCTTTACTATAACCCCTCAACTTTACCTGACGCTCTTAGTGATCACCATCCCACCTACATACTTAGGCACTCACCTCAACGTCACAAACCCCAACTATACAAAGACTGCCGTAAACTCTGCAACTTCAATCCTGACACTTTCAACATGCTGTTCTCTTCAATTGACTGGTCCTTCCTTCAGAAACTTCGCCTGGAGAATGCTGTTTTTGCCTTTAACAACATTTTCCTAGATACACTCAACTCCCTAGCCCCTGTCAGAAAACTAAGGATTAAAACTCACTATGCACCCTGGCTCACACAAGACACCAAAACCCTAATGAGAAAGACAGATAGTTCTTGGAAAAAATGGAACAAATCTAAATCCAATTCCAACCTTCTCACTTACAGATAGCTCTGCAATTTAACCAAAAAAAAAGGTCATCATTGATAAACAGATCTTTTTCCATAAACCCCTTAATGATCCACACTCTAACCCCCAAAAATTCTGGAAGTCTGTTAATAACCTGTTACATCCTGGGAGCTCATCTCCCCCTAATCCGAGCCCAAACAGCTCCCCAACTCAGATTGATACACTTCTAAATTCCCACTTCATTAACTCCATTCATATCCTCATCAAAACCGATATTGCTACTGCAAAGTGGCCCTCACCACAAATCACCACCAATCCAGATACCTTTACCCTTAAACCTGTCCCCACATCCTATATTAAATAACTTCTGACAAAACTAAAAACATTCTCTCCATCAGTTGACAACTTACCACCTCATTTTCTAAAACTAGCTGCCAGTTCTATTGCTTTCCCTATCTCCATATTAATCAGTAGATCTGTCAAGGAGTGCTCTGTACTTGATATCTGGAAAAAATTCTTTGTTATCCCATTACATAAAGGTGGTACTTCAACTGACCCTATTTCCATGTTATCCCTCCTGTCTAAAATCCTCGAAAAATACATCCACAAACAGCTTCTTTATCACATTCTCCAAGAAAATCTCCTAAAGCACAGTACTGCTACTGCTCTGACATCCTTCATTAATACTATCGCCTAACCATGTGATAACAATAAATTAATTTCTTGTCTGTTCCTCGATCTGTCAAAAGCTTTTGATACTATTTCCCATAGACTACTACTATCCAAACCTGCCTCTCTTAACATCTCAAGCTCTACTATATCATGATTTTCCAGCTACCTCTGAAACAGGTTTCAGGCTGTGAGATGGCTATCAAACTACTCTCCTTTTCTTCCAGTCCAAACTGGGGTACCCCAAGGCTCCGTCCTTGGTCCCCTATTTTTCAACATCTTTATTAATGATCTCCACTCTTCCTGTCCACTGTCTACCCTTATACAATATGCTGATGACTCTACAATTATCTCCTGGTCTGATAGCATCACAAACCTTCATACTCTCACCCAAGATTCCCTCCACTCCGTTCAAAGATGGCTTACTTCCCACCAACTTCTACTAAATCCAAAGAAAACTAAACTCCTCTTGTTTCTCCCTACCTTCCTTCAGCATCATAAATCTTCATTCGTTGTCTCCTCCCTGAATAATACTACCATCTCTCCTGAACCCCACTCAAAGCTTTTAGGTGTTATAATAGATGATCAACTTAAATTCGACCTACACACTTAACAGTGCATAAAAAGACCCATTAAAAACTAGGTCTGCTTTATAGATATAATAAATAGCTGACAAATGCTTCCAGACTCTCCCTTGCACAAACCTTTCTACTCCCCATTCTTCTCTATGCAGCCCTTATTCTTACACACCTCCAATCAAGGAAGCGCTACAGAATCCTGAAAGCCCAAAATCCTGAAGCCCAAAATCCTGAGACCAAAATCCTGAAAGTTCAAAATCCCGAAAATTCAAAATACTGAAAACTTAAAATCCTGAAAACACACAGGATACAAACACTTACTATATTCCACTAAAAGTACATGCAGAAACATATTACTCTTCAATTATATGCAGGGGGGGCAAGCACCCCTGCACTATGTTGCTTCATTCCCCTGCTACTTAAATATATCAACTCCGAGATTGCACTTCACCACACTAAGTGCAATCTTGGAGTTGATATATATAAGTAGTAGCGGTGTGGGGCTTAGCCCCCACGGGGGTGCAAGGGGCTTGCCCCTCTGCTTATACTTGCAAAACAGTAATATAGTTTGTGTTTTATTTCTTTTTGCATGTACTTGTGCTGGAATAAGTATCCTGTGTGTTTTCAGGATTTTGTGTTTTCAGTATTTTGAGTTTTCGGGATTTTGAACTTTCAGGATTTTGGTCTCAGGATTTTGGGCTTCAGGATTTTGAGCTTTCAGGATTCTGTAGCACTCCGCCAATCAAATATCCTTACTAAACTTGAACTTACCTATAACAAAATAGCTTGATTTGCCTACAACTTATGCTACCACACCCACCACTGCATCGCACTAAGAAATTTGTAGTGGATGGAATTTTATCACCAAATCCTAATACCACAACTTCTCATGGCTCATTCAGTTCTACATCAACCTTCTTCCTGTCCTTCACTCTTCAATCTCATACAGCCATATACTCCCAAAAGCTCCCGCCGCAGCTCTCAACAGAACCTTCTCCAAGTACATAGGCCCAATAAAAATATTAGAAAACTATTTTATAGCTATTATAGGTTCATAGGTTCATAGGTTCATACTAGGCTATCTGCCCTGGGGCAATTATAAGCCTAGCCCGATTCTGTATGGCTTACGCCACCCCATGATTTGAGTATACTGTGCCCTTTTTAAGGTTTAGTTTACTGTGCCTCTGTCTAATAGTGACACGGGAGTAATCCCTGGGACAAACCTACGATCCCCCATCCACTTATCGAGATTCTTCTTGAAGAGATTCAGTGAGATGCTCTGCCTCACATGAACTGGAATTCTATTCCAGAGCGAAGGGAGCCTCTGGGTTATGAACCTGTCCCTCCAGCAAGTTCTATTTATTTCTGTGCTGAGGTTCAAGTCCCTCGAGCGTGTGGCTCTAAGGGATTTAGATTTACTGAGGTGGAGCATGTCCATTAATTCTGGATTTGACATAGCTTTGTATGTCAGGCATAGATCGCCTCGAAGTAGGCGGTATGCAACTGAGTAGAGCTGGAGCTTTTTAACCGAGCAGCATATGGCATCTGTTTGAGACCCTTGATCCTCTTGGTGAGATACTTTTGGGGTCTTTCTAATTGCTGCAGGTGTCGGGTAAGGTACATCCCAAAAGGGGCATTGTATTCTATGATGGGCCTGATGAGGGATGAATAAAGGCACGATTACCTCTCTTGATCTAGATGTGAAACCCTTCGTGATGAGGTGGGCTATGTAGAAGGTCTTTCTAACCACTTTGGCAATGTGGTTTTCAAAGGAGAGATTGTTATCAACTTGGGTCCCCAGGTCCCTAATAACTTTCTCTGTACTTAATGGGTTTCCGCCTATGTGGTAATTTGTGGGCACATTGTTTTTGCCAAAGGGTATGACTATACATTTTTTGGCATTTAGCTTTAAACCATGGTGCTGGCACCAGTTATCTGTCTCTGTGAGACCTTTTTGAAGGATGTTTGTGTCAGCTGGAGAGTTGATTATGTCGCCCAGTTTGCAGTCATCTGCGAACTTGGTGAGCCATAGTCCTCCCACATTTGCGTGTACCTCAGAAAAGTATATACCGAACAAGAGTGGTCCCAGGACAGAACCCTGTGGGATGCCACTTGTGACCGGTTTCGAGTCTGACATGGCTCCAGCAACTCTCACTCTGTGGGTTCCGTCTTTGAGCCAGTTTGCAACCCATCTTGTGACATAGGGGTTTATATTTAAGCTGGATAGCTTATCTATGATGCCCGAGTGGGGTATTGTGTCAAATGCCTTTGCAAGGTCCAGATAGGCTGTGTGGACTACCTTCCCTTCATCTATGGCTTTGGTGACTGTTTCAAAGAAGTCAACCAGGTTCAAAAGGCAGGATCTGCCCTTGACAAAGCCGAACTGGGTAGGCTCTAGTGTCTGTAGGTCCCCAATGTCTTTGTTTATGAGCTCCATGATGATTCTCTCCATAGCCTTGCAGACTAAGCTAGTCAGGCTTATGGGGCGATAGTTTCCAGGGTCTGTAAAGGCTCCACCTTTGTGGAGTGGGACCACTGTTGCTGTACGCCATTCTGTGGGCACATATCCTGTAGTGAGGCTAAGACTGTATAGCTGTTTTATTTGAGGGATTAGTTCCTCTTGTAGTTCATGTAGGACGCAACCTGGGATGCTGTCTGGTCCCATGGAAGCAGTGTTTTTTGCTTTGGAGAGGGCAGCCTTCACCTGAGCATCTGAGATGTTTGGGAGGCAGCCCTCTGCCGGGATAGATACTTGCTCTTTTGGGGGGGAGGGGGTGGAGATGTTTGCACTGAACCTGTCTGCCAGGGTATTGGTGATGTCTGTGGGTTCAGTGTATTTTTTGTCGTTTAGAATCAACTCAGAACAAGTCTGGGAGTTGCATCCCAGGTTTCTAACATAACTGAAAAAAGCCTTAAGATTGTCTTTGGTGTCCTGTGCAATTTTTCTCTCGAAGCTGGCCTTGGAGGATTTTATGAGGGATTGTAATTTTTTGCTAGTACTGATCAGAGATGCCTTCCCTATTAGGGATTTTGCTCTATCATGTAGTAGCTTCCTCCTTCTGTTGTACAGTTTATTTATGGCAGGGGTCCACCAGACTGGATGCCTGCCTTTGGATGATTAGGTCTTGGTTTTGTTTGGGATAGCATGATCCATGCATTCCTGGAGATGTCCATAGAATGCATTTATATAGGATTCTGCAGTTTGGGCTGTAGTTTCCACTGGCCCTGGGGCCTTGAAGGATTCCACTTCGGTTTTGAGAAGTGAGAAGTTCACTTTTGAGAAGTTTTTCAGTATGGTTTTTCTGGGCTGGGGGTGGGGTCGTGATGTGGACATCCAGTGAAATTAATTTATGGTCTGATCTTACCAATGAGGGATATACTTCTGGTGTGGAGCATAGAGTCCCCATGTTGGTAATGATCAGGTCTAGTATGTTGTCCCCTCTTGTGGGAGTGGTGACTAGTTGTTCCATAGCATTTGAGTTTATAATTTCCAGGAATCTTTGGGCTAAGGTGCTGGGGCTTGAGTAGTGCTTCCAGTCAATGTTTGGGTAGTTGAAGTCGCCCAATATAATGGTGTTCGGAGAGATCTTCATGTTCTCCAATGTTTTCAGGAAAGCCGAATGGGATTCCTGACTTTGAGAGGGTGGTCTGTAGGATGCTATAAACTGAAAAGTAGTCTTGCCCACTGTTAGTTGCACATGGATGGTCTCCGATACTTCGTGCAATGCCACTAACCTGGAGGTGTGGATATCCTTGATAAATATGGAAACTCCCCCTCCTTTTGTGGTTCGGTCCGGGTTTTGGGACTGAAAAGCATGATATGAGGTATAGCCTGGTAGTGCTGGGGTGCTCTCTGGAGCCTTGAACCAGGTTTCTGTCACTGCACAGATATCGATGTTCTCCATACTGAGGAGAGCTTTGAGTGCGTGCATCTTGAGGTTAAGACTTCTGGCATTTAGCAGCATTACCCTTAGTTTCTTGTTCCTTGTGCTGTCTATGGGGGTGGGTTTGACTTTTGAGCCTTGCCTAAAAAAGGCACTATGGGGGTGGCAAGAGCCTTTGCCAATATCCGAAAGCCCAGTGGTGACAGGTGCAAGCCGTCCCTAGCGAAGCAACATGGCTTGTCGAGCATGTCATCCCAGGCTGACAGACACTGGATCCCCTTTGAATGACACCAAAATTTTAGCCAATTGTTAAAATCGATCATTTTGTCTTTGTACTGTGGCATCATTCTAGGTGAGGGTAAGATGCTGCTCAAGGTCAGGGTCATACCAGCCTGGGCTACATGATCAGAGATCTCCTCTATGTCTCTTTTCATGTAGTCCAGGGAGGTACGTCTCAGGTCATTCACACCAGCATGTACAATGACTGAGTCATATTTGTATTTGCTTTGGAGTGACCTGAGTGCTTGCGTTATGCTAATGCTAATGCCTGGAATAAACTACCCCGCAGTGTCAGATGTATTACTGAAACAAACACCTTTAAAACAGCAATTAGGAACTACTCCCACAAATCATGGACATGCCTCTGCCAGGACCCAACATAAACTACCTACACTACCACTTACTGCTGCCCCCTTAGCTAATATCATAACAGACCTCTTACAGGCCCCTGGCGCTCTCTGATCTTTCTAACTTCTTCACCTCTTACTCTACCACTGCTTCTCTATTACACTTTACCAGCATCAACCTTATATATCCTGGTACTTTGTTACCTTACATATTCTTTACTAATACTATTTGTTACCTCACATACTCTTTACTATACTATTTCTCCGTATACCTCTTTCCCTGAATACAAGGTCACTTCCTAATCTACTTAGAACTGATCTTACTTGGTTATTAACAGACACTTATCCAGGCTAGTTCCTAATGAAAATATCTCCAACTTGCACTTTTCAAATTTTTGTACAGAATGTGTAAAAAAAAAAAAAAAAAATCAGAACTAATGTTCATTTTTTAATTAATATTTTATCTCTGTTTATTTCATTTTTGACTTGTAACTATTGTCTGTGCTAATAAATGTATATGCCTTATAATACTGGAGCTTTTCTCCTGGAGTCTCTGCTGAAAAAGGGCTTTGCCCAGTCAGACCAACCCGGTTAACAAATGTCAAATAAAAAAATAAATACATAAATACAATTTTAAGTTTATTTTAACAGTCTGTGCCTGTGTTAGCCAAGCTCTCTAAGCCTATAATCAATAATTCCAGTAAACCACTGCAAAGCATTTTGCTTTTTAAGTTATTACCTTTTGGAACAAACTCTTGTTCTTTTTTGTAACAAGAGTGAGGGACAGGCTCATTTAAGGGTTGTAAATTTAGTGTATTTCTCATTGTGGACTCCATATGTTAATTTGACCACAAAATTCTCTCTGTCTCTCTCTCTCTCTCTCTCTCTCTCTCTCTCTCTCCCTCTCCTTTCATTGGCTGTTGTGAGTAAGCACAAATGTATCATTTTTGTGAAGTCACTCCCCTTAAGCTATTTAAATAGATTTGCCCCACAATGTTTTCCAGATATCCAGAATGCTATCTACCAGGCCAATCCCTGTTGCTCTTTTAAACTGAGCAGGTCTTGATTTGCTTGGCCAAAGCATGCATTTGCCTTTAGAAGTTCCTCCTAGTTTAGTCTCATCTGCTCACACCAGTGAATACTAGAAGATCAATCTTGGAAGTTAATTTCATTTTACTACAAAAGCTTGTAATACCATCATAGGTTCATAGGTTCATAGGTTAGTACTAGGCTATCAGCCCTAGGGCCTATACAAGCCTAGCCATAACAATTCCCTGAATATTTCTTCCCACATTATTTACATTCCTGGACCCCTGTCTAGCAGGGCGACTGACGTGATCCCTGGGGTGAATTTCCTTTCTTCCATCCAATCGTCAAGGTTCCTCTTGAAGAGGTCCAAAGAGGCACTCTGCTTGACATGTATGGGCAATCTATTCCAGAGTCTGGGGAGTCTCTGGGTCAGGAACCTATCCCTCCAACATGTTTTGTTTATTGTGATGACAAGGTTTAGATCCCTGGAGCGTGTAGCTCTGAGGGATTGGGATTTTTTTAAGTGTAGCATGTCCAACAGCTCTGGGTTTGACATGGCCTTGTATGTTAAGCAGAGATCGCCTCTGAGTAGACGATATGTGACAGAGTATAGCTGGAGATTTTTAAGGCGGTCAGCATAGGCCATCTGCTTTAGGCCTGTGATTCTTTTAGTGAGGTATTTCTGAGGCCTTTCCAGTTGTTGCAGATGTCTTGAGAGGTACATACCAAATGGGGCATTGTATTCTATAATGGGTCTAATGAGGGATGAGTACAGTGGGACAATGACCTCCTTTTTCTGGATGAAAAGCCCTTCGTGATGAGGTGTGCCACATAGAAGGATTTCCTGACTGTTGTGGCGATGTGGTTATCGAAGGTGAGACCACTGTCCACCTGTGTCCCTAAGTCTCTTATCACACTTTCTGTGTTTAGTGTACTGCCACCTATATGGTAATTCATGGATACATGTTTTTTCCCAAAGGGGATAACAATACATTTCTTGGCATTGAGCTTGAGCCCATGGCTCTGGCACCAAGCATCTGTTTCTGTAAGGCCCTTTTGTAGAGTATCCACATCATTTGGGATTCAATAATGGCTCCCAGTTTGCAGTCATCTGCAAACTTTGTTAGCCAGAGTCCCTTAGTGTTGACCTGTACTTCAGAGAAGTAGATGCCAAACAAGAGCGGCCCCAGGACTGAACCCTGAGGTACTCCACTTGTCACTTGTCTGGAACTGGATTTGGAGTCGGCTACTTTTACAGTGTGGGTTCTATCAGTAAGCCATTTAGCAACCCATTGGGTGATATAGGGATTAATGCCCAACTTAGTAAGTTTATCTATGATTCCAGAGTGGGGGATGGTGTCAAAGGCCTTGGCAAAGTCTAGATAGGCTGTGTGGACCACCTTACCCTTGTCCATGGCTCTGGAGACTGATTCAAAGAAGTCAATCAGGTTCAGGAGACAAGATCGGCCCTTCACAAACCCAAACTGGGTGGAGTCCAGTGTTTGAAGGTTGTCAATGTCTTTGTTTATAAGTTCCATGATAATACACTCCATGGCCTTGCAGATAAGGCTTGTCAGACTGATGGGACGGTAGTTTCCGGGATCCAAGGTGGATCCCCCCTTGTGGATTGGGATAACTATAGCTCTGCGCCACTCAGTGGGCACGAAACCTGAGGTGAGGCTATGATTAAACATGACACTTAGGTGAGGTGCCAGTTCATATTGTAGTTCATGTAGTACACAGCCCGGGATGTCATCTGGTCCCATGGATGCTGTATTCTTGGCTTTAGAGAGTGCGTTTTGTACCTGTGTGGCCGTTATTACTGGAATTTGGCAATCTTCCGGTATTGAGATGGGCCATTTAGGGGTGAGAGTGGGGTGAAGTTGGCACTGAATCGATCTGCCAGGATATTGGCAATATCCTTCGGATCAGTATATTTAATGCCATTCTGTTTTAGCTCAGAGCAGATCTGAGCATTGCCATTTAGATTCTTGACATAATTATAGAATGCTTTGTGGTTGTCTTTGGAATCTTTGGCAATTTTATTTTCGTAACTAGCTTTGGAGGATTTTATGAGGCATCTCAGTTTCTTACTGAGGCTAGTAAGGGAGTTTTTTGCATCCTGGGATTTTCCTCTTTTCTGCAAAAGTTTCTTCCTTTTGTTGTAAAGTTTGTTTATGGCAGGGGACCACCAGATTGGCTTCCTTTTTTTGGATGAGAGCATTTTGGTTCTATCACTTTTATATCTTACTACTGACAGTGCACAGTGTAATATGTAGAAGTGTCAACCCTTTGTTCCATCTTACCTTTAAAATCTGCAAAATCTGAGACAAGATTACCAACCTCTGGTGAGCCTTCTGTATATTTTATGTATTGCACCAGACATACATAAACCCTCTGCTGCATTTACGTCGCTCCTGTGCGCTGTACAAGACAGAAGATCAGCTTGCTAATTCCACCTCTGTTTTCATCCTCTTAGCAGTAGGTCACACCAAAAGCCTCATAGAAATAAAATTGTCTTACCATAAATCAGACCTCTCATCCACCTCATGCATACCTCCCATAAAGCATCACCCTGAGCAGAAACACTCCCGATCTACAAGTTTGAACCACAGTGAAAGCAGTAATGTTTTAGTGAAAGGTGGCTCTACTGTCAGGCACACTGACTCATCCCTCTCAAGGTTGCACAAGGAGAGAACTACAGTGAGTTAGTTGCCTTATAGCTGTTAGGATGTCTGATGTTACAAAGGCTCGAAGTACCTTAACTCTTGACAAATATGACTATGACATGGGAATAATACATGCCAGAGTGAATGATTTGAGACATAAAACCCTGAGGAACATCCACAGAGATGTGTCAGAACTTCTGATCATGTTACAAATGCAGGTAAGACACTTCTCCAGAGTGAAATCTTTCCTTCACTTTGAATGATGCTTAGATATAAAGCAAAGATAACTGGCTTTAATAGTTGGTTAAGCAGCTGGTTTCATTCAGTGAGATCTAGCATGTGATGTAAATGCAATGAGAGCACTCCCTCTGTACTGAGGGAGAAATAATATTTGTCATTTACCTCCATACAGATCCCTAGAGAGTCACAAAGTGAACTCACTGGATTACAGATCATGCAAGATAGGATTAATTATTGACTAATACTTTGTTACAGAGCACTTTATCCTCTAATCATTATGTAGGATCCCATAGTTTTCTAAATGATATCTCTAGTAGCAAAAAATCCACTATTTTGGGTGACTTTAACAAGCGCAAATGCATGGGACAGTGAAGGCACACTGGGCTTCCATGTATGTGAGTGCACATGTTAGCTGCCAGAGGAATGAATTAAGCCTTATGGAGATGGCTGTCTGGATGGTGACCTCCCACAATTTGTTCATGCCCTAAGGGGAATGTATAGGCTGATCCGTTTGCATGTGGACTGATGGCTGCCATGAAGTAAAGATAAAATTAATTAAACATTCTACTTAGTTCTTAAAGTTGCATATAAATTCTCTTGTCAGATAATGAACCCAACCACCTTTGTTACAAAGCACTTTCTTTGTCCCTTGATGACCATGTAAGATCCCACAGCTATCTAAATGATATCCTTAGTAGCAAAAAAATCCATTGTTTTGCATGATTTAACTACGCTTCAATAAACTGTGACATGTGTACCTCTAATGTAGGATATGCATCACAATTCCCTTGAGCAGTTAGTAGATAAACCTGCTAGAGTACACAGCATTATTGACATGATTCTTACCAGTATGGCTGCCTCTTACTCTACTCCACTGGTACCTCCTTTCCCCCTGAAGTCTGACCTTTAGTTGGGAGGGTGGCCTAATGGTTAAGGTCTTTACCTTACAAACACAAGGTGCAGGGTTTGAGTCTCACAAAGGATAATTGGCTAGGCTTAAAGTGGCTCGCAAGGGCAGTTAGCTTAGTACTAACCTATGAGCAAACTTTTGTTGTTCTCCTTTAAACTCTCAAAAGCCCTTACAGCAAATTGCATTGAATTTAAAGACTGCAAACGTTATATTATATTAATTTATTTGAGAGTTTAAGTCAAGAAGATGTGGGGGTAGAACAAGAAGATGCTAAAAGGTGTCCAATTGGAAAACGATTAAAAAAAGAGGAAAATTAAACAAATGAATAAACAAACTACAAAAAAGGGCAAAGGGATAGTTAAGGAAAAGTTATTTAAGTGTTAATAGTATACTTAATGATAAGAGAAGATTAGATGTAATTAATTAGTGTAAGAAGCAAATAAGTGATTTTATTTGCTATTGGATAATAGATTATTAAATAAAGAGCAAAGGTGACAAGTTGGGGTAATAATGGGGAAAAATTAAGTTGGAGTTTTGGAGAGGATGTGTGTTCTGGAACTGTGGTCATGATAAGATGACCTAAAATCATGGTAGTGGATTTTATTTTAGTAAAATGTTGTAAAACCTGAGAGATGAGTAATGATGTTTGGAGAATTATTAGCTTGTGGGCTTACACACAAACAAAGAAGAGGGAACACTTATTTGTGGAGTAAATATAATATTTAAATATAAATGTGAATATAATTATGCTGATGAATTTTAACTGTAATTTGAGGAAGATGTTAGGTAAAATTAATAAAGATATTTTAACTTGTAGGATAATGATTAAGAATCGAATATTGAAGTAAGGAAAAAAGAAAGGGCATCCATACAGGAGAGGAAATATTAGGAATGAGATAGATTATGTAGTTTTATCAGAAGAACTGAAGAAAATCTTTTGCAGACTATTAATGTTGAATTTTTCATATCATTGTGCTATACAATTAATTATATTTAGCTGTGAGAAATTAATAAAAAAAAGGAAAAGTGAATAAGTGATTATATGGAAAAATGTAAAAAAAAATAGTTCAAAAAGGAGATTAATAAATTGTGGGAAGATCATTTAACAACGTGAGATTAAAATGAAGACTTAGAAAATGGTGGATAGTTTATAAAGAAAAGTATAGAATGGAATATGTAAAGTTAGAAAGTTTTTTGGGTTTAAAAAAACAGGAATATTGGAATTTGATATATGAATATTAGAAAATGTCAAACAGAAGTAAATAGGAAGAATGAAAAAAGAGAAGTAGTTGAATAATCAAAATATAAAAAATAAGTTCAAATATGTTTAAACAGAATTCTTTAAACAAGAATGTGTTAAGAGGGAGGAAAGTGTCTCCTTTTTTGGAGAAAATAAAATCTGAGGAAGAAAAGAAGGAAAGAAGGAAGGAAGGAAGGAAGGAAGGAAGGAAGGAAGGAAGGATTACTTAAATAAAGAATCATAAGGGAGATTTGTTAGATATGAGAGATATAGTGAGTGAGATGGAGATGTATGCTAAATTGTTATACAAAGAAGGGAATGCAGACAGAGAAAAAATTTGCAGGGTAAGGAAAATTCTTGACTGTTTAAGTAAATACATACATAAAAGGATAAGTATGAATGGACATAATAGTACTTTGCAGGGAATAAAAACAAGTTCACATCACCTGGACCTGATAAGTTGGGATATGAATTTTACAAAGAGATGGAAAGAAAAATAGGAAGGTGATGTTAAGAATCATAAATGATAGGCTGGGGAGAGAAATAAAAAGTAAAAAGGTATGCGAAGAGACTGTAAAGTTTATATACAAAAAAACAGAGAGAGCAGAAATAAGAAATTGGAGGTTGTTAACTTTTAACAATACAGATTATAAAGTTTTTTTATGAGTATAATACAACAAAGAGTAAGTGATATTGCTGGACAAATGTTTCAGGAAGAAGCATATGAGATATTGGAAACTAAAGCAATAATAGTAAAGAATGTAGTAGATAATATTAAAGAAGGAAAGGGAAATGGTAGAGCGGCTGTATGTGGTGAAAATATAGCATATGACATGATTACTCATAAACACATTTAGAGATTATTAGGTGTTATGGGTGATAGATTTATGAAATCAATTAAGTCCGTGTTTGAGAAATCATGTGTGAGACTAAATGGGAATAGATGGTGTGGTGAGGAAATTAGGATTAGTAGGGGGTTAAAGGAGGGTCAGGGCAGCCACGGTGGTGCAGCGGTTAGCATTGTTGCCTTACAGCAAGAGGTTCCCTGGTTCAATCCTTGGCTGGGGTGCCTTCTGTGTGGAGTCTGTATGTCCTCCCTGTGGTCATGTGGGTTTCCTCCGGGTGCTCTGGTTTCCTCCCACATCCCAAAGACATGCTGTAGGTGGATTGGACACTCTAAATTGGACCTAGGTGTGAGTGTGTGCATGGGTGTGCCTTCTGTGGAAGGTTGGGTGCTGGGCTGGCAACTGAACACCGTAAAACTCCACTGCCAATCATTAGTGGACAAGTGATACGCTGTGGCGACCACTAAGTGGGAAAAAGCCGAAAGAAGAAGAAGGGGGTTAAAGGAGGGTTGTCCTTTCAGTAGGTAATATTTTTACATTAGTCATGTGTGCAATAATAGAAATGGCAAAAATAACCTTAGGTGAGGGGGCAAATACATTTTGGGCCAGGAGAGAGTAGACTATTCCAATGTATATGTCTCATGTATATGATTTGGCGATTATTACAGATGGAAAATTATGGATAAAAGAAAGTATAATAAGTGAATGAGTAAGCGGGTCTAAGGATGAATAAGGGGAAATGTAAAAAATATGAAGAAAAGGTGAAAATTGCAAGCATATATATTTTTTATGACAGAGATAAAGTTGCTAGACTTAAATTTGGAGCACATAGATTAGTTAAAGAACAGTAGGAAAATATTTTTGCAAATTACAAAAACAGCTAATATGTGGAAAAAAATCTGAGTTAGTATATTTTAAAGTTTATTTGGTTAAAAACCAAAAAGAGAAGACACCACTGTCACTGCTATACACATCCAAAAGAACCACCAGGAGTCAATTTTAGCCCTTTCATTCCTTTTACTTCCAGAACGTCATCAGAAAATGGAAGTAAAAGGAACAAAAGTGCTAAAATTGACTCCTGGTGGTTCTTTTGGATGTATATAACCGTGACAGTGGTGTCTTCTCTTTTTGTTTTTTAAATTTCCAAGTGATTGTTTTTTGGTGTGGAAGGTTTATTTGATTCATTCATGCATATTGGGAAAATTAGTTACTTTGGAGGGTTTTTTTTTTGTTTTTGTTACCAGCAGAAATGGAGAAATGATACAAATTATATTTAGTTTCATATGGAGATCGTGAGAGAATCCTATTAAAAGGGTGGAGGTGCAGTGTAAGGAAGAAGATGAAGAAAGTTTTATTTTTTTTACATTCATCTTGGTTTTAATACATTCAGAAGTGTAGCAGCTCCTTTATTCTGCACTGTCAGTAGTAGAAAAAGATCCTTATAAATCATTCTATGTCTATATTAAAAAAGTAAGAAACAATACCCTGCATTGTTCAGAACTTATTAATAATGATGCATCTTATTCTAACCCAGGAGTCATTGCCTATATCCTTGCAAACAAATTTAGTGCAAACATCATGCTAAGATATCTATCCAAAGCTCTGAAATATCCAAATCCCTTACTACTAGAAGTATTTCCTCAATGAGATCTGACAACATACCTGGTTGCTTAATTATTAGTGTTAACATGCCCTTGCAGACACACTCCTTAAACTGTTTAACCTAGGTGTAGCTACTGGTTTGCTCCATATGAGTGCCACACTGCAGTGGTGATTCCATTACATAAGAGAAGCGTAACAACTGACCAAAGTAATTACAGTCATATCAGCCTTACATGTCTCATATGCAAAGCCATGGAATGTATTATAACTGACTTAACATTTTTTCACTGCCAACTTGCTAGCCGTGTCATGATGTGCAGTCTCTGATCCATGTTCTCCTATCTAGAGGCTACTGTGCACCATAGTTGATGCTGAAAGTGGTTGGTCTATACAACTCTTTCTCCACTAGCCACCATGTAGAGTCTGAACTGCTGCCCACATCTCCAGTTGAAAAGTGACTTGAAAAGTGACTTTGTACAAGAACAGATGGGACATTCATAACTGTGGGCAGTATAGCTGTATCAAAGTCCTGGCACACTGTTCTGGATGGGGTGATTGATAAATGAATATGCAGAGTAGTAGAAAAAAAGAAGTGAGGTGAGCAGGTCAGATTCAGATCAGGATTCAGCACAACTGACTCCAGTCTTAAATATAAACCCCTATGTCACTAGATGGGTTGCAAACTGGCTCAAGGACAGAACCCATATGGTTAGAATTGCTGGAGCCATGTCAGACTCCAAACCAGTTACAAGTGGCATCCCACAAGGCTCAGTCCTGGGACCTCTCTTGTTCGGTATATATTTCTCGGAGGTACAGGCTAACACGGAAGAACTGTGGCTGACCAAGTTCACAGATGACTGCAAACTGGGCGCCATAATAGACTCTCCAGCCGACACAAGCATCCTACACAAGGGCCTCATAGAAACAGACAACTGGTGCCACAGCCATGGCCTCAAGCAAAACGCCAAAAAGTGTATAGTCATCCCATTTGGCAAAAACAAAGTGCCCACAAATTACCACATAGGTGGTAATCCATTAAGTACGGAAGAAGTAATTAGGGACCTGGGGACCCAAGTTGATAGCAATCTCTCATTTGATAACTACGTGGCCAAAGTGATTAGAAAAACATTTTATATAGCCCACCTAATCATGAAGGGATTCACATCTAGATCAGGGGAGGTCATCGTGCCTCTTTACTCATCCCTCATCAGGTCCATAATTGAGTACAATGCCCCTTTTGGGATGTACCTTACCAGACACCTGCAGCAACTGGAAAGACACAAAAAGTACCTCACCAAGAGGATCATAGGGCTCAAACAGATGCCATATGCTGCCCGGTTAAAGAAACTCCAGCTCTACTCAGTGGCATACCGCCTGCTCAGAGGCGATCTGTGCCTGACATATAAAGCCATGTCCAACCCGGAATTAATGGACATGCTGCACCTCAGAAAATCCAAATCCCATCGAGCTACGCGCTCGACAGACTTGAACGTCAGCACTGAAATAAATAGGACATGCTGGAGGGACAGATTCATAACCCACAGGCTCCCTTCACTCTGGAATAAAATCCCAGTCCAGGTTAGGCAGAGTCCCTCATTGACTCTCTTCAAGAGGAATCTTGATGAGTGGATGGGAGATAGTAGGTTTACCCTGGGTATCACTTCTGTGTCACTGTTAGACAGAGGCACAGTATACTAACCTTGAAAAAGGGCATAGCAAAATTCATTTAAAATGGGTAGCGAAAGCCAAACACACTCTGGCTAGGCTTATAAATGCCCTAGGGCAGATAGCCTAGTATGAACCTATGAACCTATGAACCTATGAAGTGAGGCAGATATAGTTTAGAAGAAACAAGAGACGAGGAATGAGTCCAACTGGGTTTCCCTATACTTGATGAAAATATATGACAAGGTCACAAAAATCCAATTTCGTCTGTCCTTCAATGGTTCAAAGTCCCAGTAAGCCTTGGTAGAATTAGTGCAGGCTACGTACAAGATCCCAGTGATGAGTATGAATAATGTTTCGACTAACAGAGGGGTTGCCAGTGGGAGTGGGTCTGCATCAGCAGGCAGTTCTGATTCCACTGTTGTTCAAACTGGTGATGTACTACATTACCAAACAGTTAAAAGAAGACAGATCACCAAAGCTACTATTTACTGATGATGTGGCATTACACTCTGCCTCAGAACAAGACCTTCTGCAAATGATAGGGGAATGGAATTCAAATCTGAAGGCACTCTGGAAGAAACTGAGTACAGATAAGACAGTTGTAATGTCAAACAGCAGAACAAGTTAATAACTACAAGTATCTGGGAGGGTTTGTTGAAGAGAAGTCTGAATGAGGTAGTCAATGCTAGAGTCTGAGAGGCTGTAGCCAACTAACACAAAGTGACAGGCAGCAGCTATGCAGTACACATGATGTATCTTGACCTGGCAAATGCCTTTGGCATCATTCTTCAAGAGGGCTTTATAAGGAAGCGAAATACTTTAAAATTGGTTCATAATGGCAAGATGAATAACAAACTGGCTGAAAGGCAGAGCGCACACCATGCAGGCTAAAGCTTCCTCATTAGAAAGTGTGAAAGTGACCAGTGGTGTTCCTGAGGACTCAGTGCTGGGAACTCTCCTTGTTGGCCTTTACTTCTCAGACCTTCAAGCAGATAGAAAAGATGTCTGGCTGACAAAATCTGGGGTTGGCTGCAAACAGGAACTTAGTCTTTCTATCCTCTGACAACCAACCCCCCCCCCCAGAATGAACCCTCCCTATTAACCACTTGTTGTACGAAAACAGGCTCAAACTAAATCTAAAATGTGTATGTCATCACTTTTGACAGACAACCCCTTCCCTTGTACTATTCTATAGATATCACACCTGTACAAAACAAAAATGTAGAGAGGGACTTAGGAACTTTGATTGATAACTCTCTGTCTCTGTCTCTCTCTCTCTCTCTCTCTCCCCCACTGTTTTGAACATCATGTCATAATTATTGTCAGGAAATCCTTTTATTTAGCACAGCTTATTGCCAAAGGAATATCATCATGGTCTAAAAAGGCATTGATAGACCAATATCATGTATAACACCTCCTTCTGGATGCATCTCTCTTTACTTGTCAAATAATTAGAAAGACCCTACGTGTTCCTAACCATATAGATAACAATCCTAAAATCCCTGAGCTGCCAAGAAAGACTGAAAGGTCTACTCCTTTATTCAGTGTCTTACAGACTTTTGAGGGGATATTACTGTCTTGCTTGGAATGCTGTTAGAGACCTGGCTGTCCTGGACCTCCTGTATCTCTGCAAGTTCAATATCTCCCCCAGCACTAAAACCAGGGATCTAAATATTCACTAACAGATAAATAAAACAAGGCAGATGGACAAGTATATAATCCAGCACCTCCTAAATCTCTGGAATAAACTTCCCTTGCAAGATATGCAAAGTGACTCACTATCCTCCTTTAAACATAAGCTGGATGACTGGATGGGTATCCACAAATTTAGTCCAGGGCTGACAGGTATGACTACCCTGAAACATGGAGGCACTGCAAGAGGGAGTGTACTGCAAAACTCAGTGGCCTTGGATTATCTATGAATCTATAAATCTATAATTAATGCATGATGAAGATTATAATGTAAATATGTTCCACGTTAAAACACTGAAGCATTTCATTATATGCAGTATCAAATGTATGCATATTAAATGCCTTACAAAGTTTATCCTTTGTTACTAATTTTTGCTCATATTGCTAGGATTTGTATTATACTGAACGCCCAGCTTCAAGCAATTATTTAGTTAAACTTTGCTTGTTAGCAGATTGTTTATTAAAAAAGTATACTTTAATGGATCTCGTACAGATTCCAGATATTCTTATGTGGAAAAAGTGCATGACATCACTGACTAGACTGAACTATTTTATATCTTCAGCCATGTCTTTCAACTGTTCTGTTCTGTTCCAACAAATACAGCCAAATTATTGAGCTGGAAAGCTGGAGAGTCCAGCTTTACAAACACAGAAACAGCCCATTCAGGAAATATTTTAACATCATATTGTTGCAGCAGAAGACCCATTTAATATGTTGTGTCCTTCGGCTTATCCCGGTTAGGGGTAGCCACAGCGGAACTCTGGCCCGCTAATGTTTGGTAGTGGATTTTTATGTGCCGAGTTACCAGCCCTGACACACAACCTTCAACGAAGGTGCCCATTCACGCATGCCTCCACACAGAAGATGCTCTAGCTGAGAATCGAACGCAACATCTTGCTGTGAGATGACAATGCTACCGCAGCATGATGTTAACAAATACTCCTGGATTGAAGGTTACAAATGTTATGGAAATTATACCTAGCCTACTTGTTTTTTTTATATATATATATATATATATATATATATATATATATATATATATATATATATATATATATATAGGTTCATAGGTTCATAGGTTCATACTAGGCTATCTGCCCAAGGGCATTTATAAGCCTAGCCCATAGTTATGTGGCTTTCACCACCCCTTTAGTTTGAATAAAACTATGCCTATTATTTTGCTGTGCCTCTGTCAAGCAGTGACACTGAAGTAATCCCTGGGGTATATCTGCGATCTCCCATCCATTGGTCAAGATTCCTCTTGAACAAGGCCAGCGAGGTGCTCTGCCTCACATGTACCGGGATTTTGTTCCACAGCATAGGGAGTCTCTGGGTGATGAATCTGTCCCTCCAGCACGTTCTATTAATAACCGTGTCAAGTTTTAAGTCTCCCGCCCTTGTGGTTCTGAGGGATCTAGATTTTTTGAGGTGAAGCATATTCATCAAATCTGGGTTTGACATGGCCTTATATGTCAGGCACAGGTCACCTCTGAGCAAGCGGTATGAGACTGAATAGAGCTGGAGTTCTTTCAGTCGGGCAGCATAAGACATATTTTTGAGACCCTTTATCCTTTTGGTGAGGAACTTTTGGGGCCTTTCAAGTTGCAGCAGGTGTCGGGTCAGATACATTCCGAACGGGGCATTGTACTCAATCATAGGTCTAATGAGTGATGAGTACAGGGGGACGATGACCTCCCTTGATCTAGATGTGAATCCCTTCATGATCAGGTGGGCAATGTAGAAGGTTTTCCTAACTACTTTAGCAACATGAGTATCAAACGAAAGGCTACTGTCAGCCTGGGTCCCCAGATCCCTGATGACTTCTTCTGTGCTCAGTGGATTGCCACCTATATGGTAGCTAGGGGTAACCTTGTTTTTCCCAAAGGGTATGACTATGCATTTCTTGGCATTTAACTTTAGGCCATGGCTCTGGCACCAGTTATCCGTTTCTGTGAGGCCCTTCTGAAGGATATCTGTGTCAGATGTGTTTTCGACTATGGCCCAGTTTGCAGTCATCTGCAAACTTTGTCAGCCATAACCCTCCTGTGTTTGCTTGTACTTCAGAAAAGTAGATGCCGAACAAGAGTGGACCCAGGACTGAGCCCTGTGGGACACCACTTGTGACAGGCTTTGAGTCTGACATGGCTCCAGCAACTCTGACCCTGTGGGTTCTGTCACTTAGCCAGTTTGCAACCCATCTTGTGATGTATGGGTTTACATTCAAGCTGATGAGTTTTTCGATGATACCTGAGTAGGGTATTGTGTCGAAGGCCTTTGCCAGGTCAAGGTAGACTGTATGGACTGCCTTTCCCTCATCAATGGCCTTGATGACTGTCTCGAAAAAGTCAACCAAATTTAAAAGGCATGATCTGCCTTTGACAAAGCCAAACTGGGTTGGATCCAAAGTCTGCAAGTTCCCTATGTCTTTATTTATGAGTTCCATTCTGATCCTCTCCATGGCTTTGCAGATAAGGCTTGTCAAGCTAATGGGACGGTAATTTCCAGGGTCGGTGGAGGCACCGCCCTTGTGAAGTGGGACCACAGTCGCCATGCGCCACTCCTTGGGTACGTATCCTGAGGTGAGGCTAAGATTAAACAGCTGTCCTAACTGCGGGTTTAATTCCTCATTGAGTTCGTGGAGCACACAGCCGGGGACACCATCCGGTCCCATGGATGCTGTGTTTTTTGCCTTGGAGATAGCAGTTCTCACCTGGGCGTTGGAGATGTTTGGGGGGGCTACAATCCTCTGGTATAGATATCTCTCCTTTTGGGGGGAGGGAGTTTGCACTGAACCTGTCAGCCAGTATGTTGGCAATGTGTGTAGGTTCGGTAATCTTCACATCATTTTGAACTAATTCTGAGCATATCTGGGAGTTTCCTCCTAGGTTTCTAACATAGCTAAAGAAGGCCTTATGATTATCTTTTGAGTCCTTGGCGATTTTTCTCTCAAAATTTGCCTTGGATGATTTTATGAGAGCTCTTAGTTTTTTACTTATAATGATCAAAGGTGTCTTACCTTTCAAGGATTTTGCTCTATCTTGTAGTAGCTTCCTCCTTTTGTTGTAGAGCTTGTTTATGGCTGGGGTCCACCAGACTGGATGCTTGCCTTTGGTACAAAGAGTCTTAGTTTTGTTTGGGATTGCCTGATCCATGCAGTCCTGTAGGTGCTGGTAGAAGGCATTTGTAAGTGATTCAGCAGTTTGAGTAATGTTTACCACTGGCTCAGGGGCCTTAAAGGAGACCACACTAGTTTTTAGAAGTGTGAAGTCAGCTTTTGAGAAGTTTTTCACTGTGGTCTTACTTGTTTTATATATATATATATATATATATATATATATATATATATATATATATATATCCTGCAAAATGAACAGACATGATAGCTATTGATTCATATTTGGTCCAGCATCCTTTTAGCTTCCAAAGAAAATCCAAATGGAAAAAAAAGAGAAAGAAACAAAACAAAGAAGCAGCACCACTAGTATCTCCACACCCAGATCTGTGTGTTTCCTTCTTTTTTTGGTATGCCCCTTTCTGCCCATCAAGCCTCCCTTGTAGCATGCTCAGTTAGTCCAGTTATTCCCTCAAAATGGGCATGTTGGCTTCTCATTTATTTTATGTACTTATCCATGGAGGAGAGGGTTGTGCTACTGGAGTAGAGTTGTCATAGTGAAGGGTACATGTTTTTTTCCCTAGCCCCAGTTCATTCCCCCAGCTTTATAATGTATCTGACTAGAAAACTGTGCAGAAATTGGTGAGTGGCTAATGTGCATGTACCATGTCAGGCCTACATTAGTGTGCGTGCACCACATGAGGCCTACATTAATGCGCATGCACCATGTTAGGCCTACATTAGTGTGCATACACCATGTCAGGCCTATATTAGTGTGCATGCACCACGTCGGGCCTACACTAATGTGCATGTACCACGTTAGGCCTACATTACTGTGCATGCACCATGTCAGGCCTACATTAGTGTGCATGCACCACATTGGGCCTACACTAGTGTGTATGCACCATGCTGGGACTACAGAATGGGTACATTGGTGTGCATGCACCATCTTGGGCCTACATTAGTGTGCATGTACAATGTCAGGCCTACATTACTGTTCATGCACGAAGTCAGGCACACATTAGTGTACATGCACCACTTTGGGCCTACATTAGGGTGCATGAACCACAATGGGCCTAGAGAATGGGTACACTGGTGTGAATGTACTATGTCGGGCCTACATTGTGGGTACAACAACTGAGCTCTCCCCTCCCCATACCTGGCTTCTCTTCTGAATACCAACATCAGCCAGGACTTAACAATGGACTTCCCCACATACCCGCTTCCAGGCAAGATAGTCATACTGATCCACCCTGCTTGTGCTATTAAGCACTTAAGCTGCTATTTAAACTCAGGTCACCTGGGCTGTAGTCAGGGCTTCATTATTCTATTCCGCCAGTCAGGCATATCTATCAAATCAGCTCTGTGGCTTAGGGAGAACAAATAGATGATGATCATATGTAACCTAATAAGTATAGCCTGTTATGGATATTGACCTTTGCACTTTCTTTTTGCACCCATTCGATTTCACTGTACTCTATTTTTTATTATAGACTAGAGTGGTTATTATAGACTGAAATCATCAGGGGAAATGGGTGGTAAGCATTGCACTACACTGCTATTCAGCCTTGATGAAGACTTCTATATTATCTTGAATAATCTGTGCGTAACATAACATATTTGTGCTTTTACTTAAATAAAGTAAAACAGATATCCTAGAGTAATAAACACTCAGTAAGAAAACGTGCTGCTCTTCTGCAGTCTGTCAGCAAAGTAACTGGATCGTAGGTTGGAAGGTTTTGACTTTCTTCAGGTTTACTGTTTTTTCTGGCTCTTTTTGTATCAAAAGAAATGCAAAACTAGTCTAAGAAGATAAAGGTGTGAAACTCCCAGATGTCTTTTTCTTCAAATTAGACTGAAGACTTTTCCTTCCGTCTCTCTTTTTACTCTGATTAAACTTCAAATGAAAACATAGAAACTACAGTTCCCAATAAGTGTTTTTCCTCTTCTCTCTTTAAGCTGAGTCTCAAAGACTCTAAAAAGAAAACGTATTATACACTACTGAACATGTAAAGCTGGATTAATGAAGGGTGTTTTTATTTTGTTTTTGTTTACTGGGCTTGTCTAACTGGGTTTAGTCAAAGCACCCTTTTCAGCAGAGGCTAAATTGGAAAAGCTCCAATATATATTACATTTTTAAACAGACATTCAGTAATATACATGAACAGACATTAAGTAATTTACATTAACAATCACGCATACATTTGGTAATCTGATAATATTAATACGGAAAAAAGAAAACTATAACAGTATAACAGAAATTCTGCATTTAATAGATTCTGAAAATTAAGCATTCAAAGAGGTGTATTAGTGGGTTTGTCAAATACATAATAGATCTTATCATTAGTGATTAAAAATTCAAAGAAATGGAATTGGGGGAAGGAACTTGGCAAGGCAGAAAATATTAATTTTATAGTTAATGGTGGGGTATTAAGCAGGTTCAGAGACAATTATATATGGCAATCATAAGATGTACATTAGAAGTATAGAAGTGGGATAGTGAGTAGTATCACAGAACTATGTATGTGGCTGAGAGGTGCTTGTAAAACTTCAGGTATTGGTGAAGACTGTTTGTGGGGTTTGAGATTCGGAATGAAGAGAAATGATTTGATAACGTGGCAAAGCTGAAGATAACAATGGCATTTATCCTGGAGATACACACAAGCAGATCCATTGATTCATTATGTGACGTTTTAGCTGCATTTTATACGTTTGCTGCATGGATTTCAGTGGAAGTGGGATGTGATTCCATAGATTAGCTACACTGTTTGCATAAAGACTGTCACCCACAATATTAGATGTTTTAGTAACATTGACTTAGTGAATTTTCTGTAGAGGAGTGAATAATTTTCTGGCTGACACAGAAGTCTGTGTATATTAGCAGAGAAAGAGATTGGTGGTATGGTAATTCTAACCAGTTTAATTCTCTCAGTACTACACACTAGTGTGTTTTATTGTTATAGTTTACTGCAAAAGTTGCTATTATATTATAACATTGCTCAAGTTTGGACGGTTGTGCAACATGAAGGTTAGTAAAGATTGGGACAGCATAGAAGAGAAATGGCAGTAAGAAAGTTGCTGATATATGTCTTCTGGCTATATCAGTAAGGTAGGTTTTTACTTTGTATAATATACTTAGTTTCTGATCATTTTTTTAACCATATGTGCTACATGGTGGTTTTTTTTTCAACTGGTCATCTGTGATAACACCAGTAATTTTGAGCAGTTTATTTGCTGTTGGCAGAGATGATAGCGAATAGTGTTTTAGGAGAGATGTGTTTTGGGGTAAGGAGCATTCATTTTTTTAGACTTTAGGATTGTTGTGTAAGGTCTTGGAGTACAGCGTTGTACAAGAAGTGAATTGTGGGATACCAATAGTTTCTATCATGAAGGTGGAAAAATCATTTTCATTTAACTTTTTGTACTCTGAGAGGTAGTCATGGGACCACCGCAGTGAAGAGATGATAAGCCCTAAAGATCAAAGTTTATGTGGAAGTTGCTGGTGGGAGATGGAGCTGTAAATACATCTATGAATATGGTGGAGACTAGGCTTCTGACATTTCTATGGGTGTTGACAATATTAACAAAATTCTACAGAGCAGTAGTTGTGCTGTCATGAGGGCGGAAGCTGTGCTGCGTTGAAGACAGACATTGGTTATCTATTACATCGTTGAGAATCTGTACATGAATACATTTTTTCTAATAATTTTGATTGGGGAGATAATATAGCAATTGGCCTTTAATTGAAAACATCTGTATTGTTTCTACCATTGTGCAGCAGAATAATGTATGATTTTTTTCTACAGTGAGGGGACTTTAATTTCAGATACGGATTGATTTGTCATGAAGACTGTCAGGGGCAGTTGTAGTAGGCTTTAAATTTTTTAAGTATTTTTGATAGTATCTATTGGAACTGGTTTGAAGGAGGTTATTTGATTGAGTACGGACATTACAAGTTTACTTTGTTGAATGTCACTGATATTTGTATAAAGTGAGTATTGAATTGGTTGGTTGTGGTAACATTTTGTTTCTCTGCATTTTGTGTTGGCTGTGTACCCTATCCTGGATTTAACAGTTTGTTAATTGAGGTCCAAAACAGGTTTGGATTATTAATGTGTTTGTGTTTTGATTGGTTGCATAACAGGTTGTCTTATTGTTGCTAATAAGTTGTTTTCTTAGGTTTCTTATTGTCTACATGCTAGTAAAGTAAGAACTGTTTTGTTTTTTTGCCCAGACCTTCCTAGCTTTTGTCAGTTTGTTTCACGAGTTGTTTAGTTGCAATGGATTGCCATAGGACAAGGTTGGCTTTGACAATTTTTGTTCTGTGGGCGGTAGTTTGTTTAGCACATGTAGCAAGATTTTATGCAGCTCAGTGTCAGCATTAGCTATGGGGAGAGTCTTTAGTGAGCCCCTGTTAAGAAAATATAGTATACTAATAAAAGTGTCTTCATGAAAATGAAAAAGTTTTTTATCAGGCTGTAATGATGTGTTTTCAGGATTTTGCTTTAGTACTTTATGATGTTAATTGGTAAATGATCACTTAGGCTGTCTGACAGAATTCCATGAGATGGGATTTTATTTGGAAAGGATGACAGCATCTAATTGAGAGTTGATTGTCTGGCTCTGGCTTTATTACATCTAGTTGGTGTGCTTATAAGTTTGATGAACGTGTACTGATGTATGCAGTTGTTTTGATATTTAGATTGTATGGCTTGCCAATCTATATTAATATTACCCAGTATTGTGGTTTAATGAGTCGTTTTTGAAGAGGCCCAGCACAGAATATCTTCCAGTGTTTTAGTAATGTTACCTGTGTGTGTGTGTGTGTGTGTGTGTGTGTGTGTGTGTGTGTGTGTGTGTGTACACATGCGCGCCCGAGTGTGTGTGTGTGTGTGTGTGTGTGTGTGTGTGCGAATGATAGATATAGATATATATAAATATAACTATAGGTATAGATTAGATACATATACATACATATATCAATAGATATCTATTTATATACTTCACTGAACAATTCAGCTCCCACTTCATGCAGGTAATATCTGCAGCATCAAACAGTGTTGCAAGTGACCCATTAGATACCCTTCAGTTCATTCTGATTGGTACCTCAACATTTTGTATTCGGTCAGTCCCAACTAAAATAATACAAAAACTGCTATCAGAACTGAAAACTAGAACATTAGCAGCTGATCAATATCCTGCAGAATCCTAAAAATCTACTACAGATGCCATAGCCTACTCTCAACTAATACTAATCAACAAGCCCATATTAGAATTATATGTACCCAAACTATGGGAAAAAAAGCATATATTATTCCCCTACATAAAGGATAAAATCAGGGGTATTATCCAGCTATCAACCAGCAGACATAGGGCAGGATTCACGATGGCTTGCACGGAGTCTAAGAGTCGTGTAAGACTCCATGCAGCCATAGGGATCCAGGAACAGCTCGAAATACCGTGTAAAAGACCAGTTAAAACGTCTCTTACACGGGCAGGGCATGGATATGCTAATTACCTCACTTGCAGCCAAAAGACATGCAAATGAGGTAGATTAGCAATCCACGAAGCTGAAATCAGCCCGTGTAAGAGTCATGTTAGGTGCAGAAATGTACTCAGTTGACAACTGAGTACGTTTCTGCAAATAACACAATGGAGCCATGACAGCTCCAAATAAAGTGTGCATATGTATCAGGCAGCATGCCAATGGCCAGATATGTGGCCATTGGCATGGTAACCCGATGCAAACATGAAATAAAATATTTTTTTTTTCAGCGATCAGTGAGATTTAATGCAGCGCAGCCCCGCACAAACGGGCTGCACTATATAAGACATAAAAATAAAGGTTTAAAACCCACAAATGTGGGTTTTATACAATGCATGGATTTACAATGTAGGGAATAGCAGACCGAAAACAACATGGCCACCATTTAGTGGTTGCTAAGGGGGGAAGCTGAGTGTAAGACACGTAACTAAGCATTAGTAGGCAATCCTATGTAAATGAGTGGTAGGATAGTGAATCGCACTGTCACATAGCAAATGAGCCCATCCCGTGTAGTGTAAGAGTTAGATAAGGGGGAGTAACAGAGTAGGAAATAGGTGACATCACAGGGGGGAATGTTAGAAAGAAATCAAGCTCATTGGAGCAAAGCGGTATGTGAAAGATGTCAGTCACACAGCATAGAAAGAGGAGTGTCAACAGATAAGCATGGGAAAATCAAGAAATGGAAGGTGTACACTGTGGCCAACACCAAAGTTTCTTGCTGTGCATGCATGCGCACATGTGCATGCGCACGTGTGCATGCTGGGAGGCGCAAGTAAGACAGAGTGCACGCGTGTAAGGCAGAGTAAGCATGTAGGAGCCTGTTTAAAGATCTGTAAACCTGTTTGCACTGGTGTGCACGCGTTGTAACCCGAAGAAGCAGATTCTATTCTGTGTAACCATGTGTGTGCGCGTGGTAGCCACTGTGAGCATGTTTTCACTGGTATGCACGCTGTTCCCCCCTGAGGAAACAGTAGGAAACTAGCAGGGAATACTGGTAGAGTTAGCAGGTGAAAACAATTAGAAGCAGACAATTACACAGGCAGAATACTAGCCCAGCCCAGCACTTAAAACACTGCAAACAGCATTGCAGTATATTTCTCTCAAGAGACACTGCAAGACAGGAGTAAGCTATTAGAAGTGAAAACTGAAAAAGCTGCACTCAGACCAAACATGCTAGGGGCTGCCATAGCTGTTATAAGGAGACATAGGAGACTTGCTGAGGGTGGTGACAATGCAAATGCTGCCAGACAACCCACAGTGAGGAGACGGAGAAGAGTGTACAGGCCCAGGGTCACCTACCAGGGGTTACATGAGCTGGAGATAGTGGAACGCTATAGAGTGGACAGAGACCTCCTGCAGCAAATTGTTGAGCTGTGCAGGCCACGCCTCACACACAGAACCAACAGAGGGGAACCCATCCCAGTGGAAACCAAGGTATGTGTTGGCCTAAGAATACTAGTAACAGGTACCTTCCAGAGACCAACTGGTGATATGATGGGGATATCACAGGCATCAGCTTCCAGGTACTGCACCAGTTCCTGGATGCCATGTCAGCACATGTCGGTGAGCATGTATATTTCCCCAATTCCCATGAGGTATTGGCCAGCAATATGCGTCTCTTCCAGCAAATAGCGGAATACCCTGAGGTAGTGGGTGCAATAGACTGCATGCACATACGCATCAAAGCACCAGCTGGTGAGCGGGGTAGGGCCTACATTAACCACAATGGCTTCCCCTCCATCAACTGCCAGGTCGTGTGTGATGCCCAGGGCATAATAATGAATGTGTGTGCTGGCTGCCCTGGAAGCTACCATGATTCCCATATCTGCATTTGATGCAGCTGTACCAGACATTTGTCAATGTGGACATCTCACATGGTCACTTAGTGGGGGATGCTGGATATGCACTAGAGCCGTGGCTGATGACACCCATCAGAAACGCACACACACCTGAACAAGAACGCCATAATGAGGCACACGCACAAACACGAAATGTAATAGAGCGTGTGTTTGGGCTGCTCAAGTCACAGTTCTGGTGCCTGGACACATCTGGTGGAGCCTTGCAGTACTCACCAACTACATGTACCCAAATTGTCATGGTATGTGCTATGCTACATAATATGATTCTGTGAAAACAGCTGCAGCAGGACTAGCATAGGGCCGGGACAAACAGCCCCCCGCCATTGCCAAGGCCATCACAGGCAGAGCGTGACTCGGAGGAACAACCTGAGCCTGCCCCAGTAGGCAAAAGTAGGCATGCCCAGTATGCCCTGGTCTTGGCAAAGAGGCAATGCATAGCACATGCACTGGCTCAGTAGGAACCCTGGGAATGATACCCCTCTCTGACTCACTCATATAGTAACAGGGACACCTAACATGACACAACCTGCTTTCAAACATGTACAGGGAGTGTAGTATGTGCATCCGACATAGGCGGCCCTGCAGCACCAGCTGAAGCATGATTGCCATGTGTTAAGCAATGTAACACCATCTAGTATATGCAAACATGAAGACCCTGTCTAACATCTCACCCTCACCAAGCATGATGCCACACTATGAAGACAACAAGATCAAGTACAATAATTGGCTGAAGTATTGCTGTTAGCAAAGGGGAACAAATGGCTGACAACCTGGGATGACATGCCGAGCAAGACATGATGCTCCACCTGCTAGGGATGGCACGCACCCAGCACACCTGGCTGTGTGGATACTGGCAAAGGCTGTTGTCACCCCCACTGTGCCTTGAATAGGTAAGGCTGGAAACACAAACCCACCACCATAGATAACACAAGGGATAACAACCTGTACGTAATGCTACCCAATGCCAGAAGTCTAAACTGCAAGGTGCATGCAGACCAAACCCACCTCAGCATGGAGAATGTTAATATCTGTTCTGTAACAGAAACCTGGGTCATGGCCCAGAAGAGCACCCAAATACTTCCAGGTTATGCCTTATACCATGCTCTACAGCCCCAAAACATGGAACAAACTACAGTAGGAGTGTGGCTATCAGTAATTGTCAAGGATAACCACATCCCCAGGTTGGTACCACAGCAAGAAGCAGCATGGACTATCCACGGGCATGTAACAGTGGCTCAAACTGTGTCCCTGTTTGCAGCCTGCTACAGACCACCCTCACAAACCCAGGAACCCCAGCCAGCCTTCCTGAAGACACTGCAGAGTATGAATGTCTCAACAAATACCAAACAAGGCACACACAAAGTATGACATAGGTGGCAATCCATTATGTACGGAAGAAGTAATCAGGGACCTAGGGACACAAGTGGACGGTAACCCATCATGTGACACTCACATTGCCAAGGTGGCCAGGAAGACCTGCTATATTGCCCACTTTAATATGAAAGGATGCACGTGTAGATCAAGAGAGGTCACTGTCCCCCATACTCTTCCCTTATCAGTCCCATACTTGAGAACAATGCCCCAGTTCGGATGTACCTTACCCGACACCTGCAGCAGTTAGAAAGACCCCAAATGTACCTCACTAAGTGGATAAAGGGTCCAAACATTTGTCATCCGCTGCGTGGCTGAAGAAACCACAGCCCAATTCACATGCATACTGCCCAGTCAGAGGCGATGTATGCCTGATGTACAAGGCCATGTCCAATACAGAATGAATGGACATGCTCCACTGCAGAAACTCCAAATCCAGCAGAGACACCACAGTGAGGTATCTGAACCTCCACACATAGATAAATAGGATGTGCTGGAGGGAAAGGTCCATAACCCAGAGGCTCCTTACACTCTAGAACAGAATCCCAGTCCATGATAGGCTGAGCTCCACACTCATACACAACAAGAGAAATCCGGTCATGTGCATGGGAGATACTAGGTGTACACTGGGGGCCATCCCTGTGTCACATCTAGTAAAGTAAACCCCAAATGGGCATAATATGCACATTGTAAGGGGTGTCAAAAGACACACACAGTCTGTCTATGCTCCAACATGGCCAGGGCAGATAGCCTAGTATGAACCTATGAACCTATGACGATACAAATTGTGCAGGACACAAAGGATAATCACACAGATGTCCTAACTGATGGTAGGAACCATGGTGATAATCCACACATATGCTCTGCAGCACTCAAATATCACAAACAATACACCAAACCCACACACATTGCCAACATCCAAACTAACAGATTCTTTGCAAACTCCCCACCAGCACCAAACTGCCAAATATCTATCCCAGCAGAGTGCTGGCCCCCTAACATTGCAGATGCTGATGTAACAACCAGCATCTACAAAGCAAACCACACAGCATCAATGGTACCAGATGGTGTCCTGGGTTGTGTCCAACAAGTACTGTAAGAAGAATGGAACACCAAATAGCACTACTGCGCACTCACAGTCTTACCACAGGATATGTACCCAAAGATCAATGTACAGCAACAGTGATCCCTCACCACAAAGGTGGTGCCTGAATGGATACTGCAAACTATCACCCCTCAACTCTGACTATCTTGGTTGGCAAAGTAATGGAGAGGATGATCATGGATCCCAGGAATAATGAGATTGGGTACCTACAGACATTGGACCCTACCCAGTGTGGCTGTCATAGGGCAGATCCTGCCCCTTACACATGTCTGACTCATGTGAAACACGCACCAAGGCCATTGATGAGGGGGGATGTGGTTCACACAGCCTATCTGGACCTTGCTAAACCCTTCCATACAATACCCCAGTTGTTCAGTACAGATAAGCTCACCAGCCTAACTATAAACCCCTATCCAAGTAGATGGGTTGCAAACCAGCTCAAGGACAGAACTGACCTGGTCAGACATGCTGCAGCCATGTCAGACTACAAACCAGGTACAACTGGCATCCCACAAGGCACGGTCCTGGGACCTCTCTTGTATGCTATATATGTCACATAGGTACAGGCCAACATGGAAGGACTCTGTCGGAACAGGTTCGCATATTACTGCAAACTGCCCACCATATTGGACCCTCCAGCTGACACAAGCATCCTACAAAAGGCACACATAGAAACCGACAAGTGGTGCCACAGCCATGTCAACAAGCTAAATGCAGAATAGTGCATAGTCATCCCCTGTGGAAACACAGTACGTGGCCACAAATTACCACATAGGTGTTAACCCATTAAGTACATCAGGAGCAATAAGAGACCTGGGGACACAAGGTGATAGATATCCTGCATGTGACAACCATGTGTCTGTAGTGGTTACAGAAACATACCATATACCCACCTAATCATGAAGGTAAGCACAGCTAGGTCAGGGTAGGTCATCGTGCCTCTCCAGTCATCCATCAGCAGCCTCACAATTGTGTACAATGGCCCTTGTGGGATGTACCTTAGCAGACACCTGCATCAACTGGAAAGACCCCACAAATACCCCACCAGGAGGATCTCAGAGCTGTAACAGATGCCATGTGTTGCCTGATTAAACAAACTGCAGCTCCACACAGTGCCATACCGTCTGGCTGGAGGTGATCTGTGCCTGATGTATAAAGCCATGACCAAGCTGGAATCAATGGACATCTGGCACCATGTAAAATCTGAATGCTGATGACCTATGCAGATGACAGGCCTGAACCCCAGCACAGACATAAACAGGACATGCTGTACCTATTGGTCCATAACCCAGAAGCTCACTCCACTCATGACTAAACCCCCAGTACAGGTTATCTAGGGAGTCCCTCATTGACTGTCATCCAGAGGAATCATGACGACTGGATGGGAGATGGTAGGTGTACCCTGGATATCACCTGTATGTCACGGGTAGATAGAGGCACAGCACACTAACCTTGACATATGTCATGACAAACACCAGTAAATATGTGTGTTGAAGGACAAACACTCTCTGACTAGCATTAGAAATGGCCTAGGGCACATGGCCATTGTTTGTCACTGTCCACACAATTTGTGGAATGGATTAACAATGTCGGACAATCTTGTTCTATGTTGTCCATATCTGAACAAATTGCAACATGGTCATATCTGCACAACTGGCCCTTAACCAGTCTGGTGTGCTCACTATAAATATTACAAGCAGTGACAGGACTGAAACCGATGATACTGTCCACCACAGTGAAAGTACTGAACCAGTACACTATACAACGATACACTGTTTGGTCAGTATGAAAGGATGTTGACAACTGTATGCAAACTATCCCATGGCAACCCTGCAGGCACAGCATAATGCCTGTTAGGTTCAGACACAAAGCAGTTGGGCAGTAAGAACACAACCTGATGTCCAACACTCAACTGTACATGTGAAATATAGATGAAGTCCACACACAAACACAAATGTGGTGGACCACAATCCCCAACATATGGAAAGTTCACACTGGGCATGCTCGCACACTTAGATAAATGAGACGTGTCAGTCAAGAAGCCACAGAAACTGTGAACTGGGCATGCTCACACACTTAGGCCATGTCAAAGTTCAGCAGTTGCACACACATATCTGGCATTTGTATGTGTTAACACAGGAGCCTCCCACACTACAGAAATCTGCCCAGTGCACACAGTGAAATTACAACAGAGACATAAGTAAAGTACTGGATCCCAGTCATATGCAAACATCTGCCACAGTACACAAGTTGTTCATAGTGAAAGCTATGGCAATAAAGACCCACAAACAGTATATGAGCAACAGATACTTGCATCTGACAGGTAAATATATGTCCATAGAGTGCAATACTAGGCTGTTGTCCCTAGGGAATACAGAAGGCTATCCACAGTGTATTTGGCATCTGCCTCCACAGTACAGTAGACCACTGTGGCTCAGCAAAGTTAATGCATATATATGCTCTCCCCTTACTGATGGATAGTGACAGATGTACATACCTCTTCATAAATAATGATGTCAGCACACTATACATATGTCAGGAGCACAAATGACACCCAGTAATTCGAATAGCGCGCTCAGCTACTGCGTCTCTCACAAGTGTCATAACATAGTTAGGTAGGGGTTTGAATCCTGCAAGTGCTCAGTGTGTGTATGTGAGGGGGAGTAGTGTGTGTGCAATTCTATGTGTAAGAGAAATGTCCCTTTTGGCAACTAGTACAACACGCCACATGCTGCATATTCCACTGTCTAAACACTGATGATGTCAGCACCCTATAAGTACAGCAGGAGAAAGCAAGCCTCCCAGTAATGCAAATAGCACGCTCTGCTACTGCGTTTCTCACCAGTGTCATAACATAGTTAGGTAGGGGTTTGAATCCTGCAAGTGCTCCGTGTGTATGTGCGGGGGGAAGTAGTGTGTGTGTAATTCTATGTGTAAGAGAAATGTCCCTTTTGGCAACTAGTACAACACACCACATGCTGCATATTCCACTGTCTAAACACTGATGATGTCAGCACCCTATAAGTACAGCAGGGGAAAGCAAGCCTCCCAGTAATGCAAATAGCGTGCTCTGCTACTGCATCTCTCACAAGTGTCATAACACAGTTAGTTAGGGGTTTGTATCCTACAAACGCCATGTGTGTTTTTGTCACACAGTTTGTCCATGTGTGTGGGGTGTTGTTCCCAATATTGCATGACATAGATCATATCAGTAATGTCAATGCACACATGATGTATGTGTGTGCCACATACACATATGTACCTGTGACCTTCAATAGGTCCCATGTCTGAAGCCTGCCTCATGTGAATACATGGAATCTGCATTAGACAACTGTATGACTGTGGTGTTCTGTGCAGGGGCTGCATGTGGGATGTGAATATACAGTGTGAGTAGTATATGGTGTCATCCTACCAGCGAGGGATACACGACTGGTCTGGAGCATATAGTCCACATGTTGTTGATGAACAGGTGCAGCATGTTTGCACCTCTTGTGGGAGTGGTAACAAGTTGTTCCATAGCAATTCAGTGAATGAATGCTAGGAACCTTTCAGCTAGGGTCTTGGAGCTAGAGTAATGCCCACACTCTATGTTTGGGTAGTTGCAGTCCACCCATATAATGGTGTTTGTAGAGACCATCATATTCCCAGTGTTGTCAGGAAGGCCAAGTGGGTTTCCTGGGTATGGGAGGGTGGTGTGTGCCAGGCTATGAACCTGAAGGCAGTCTAACCCACTGTTAGTTGCACATGGATAAGCTCTGATGCTTTGTGCTGTGCCACCAACCTGGAGGTGTGTGTATCTGTGGTGCCTTTGGATACATCCCCCCTGTTCTGGTTTGGTGCATGTTTAGGGGACGACAAGCATGGTATGAGGTATGAACTGGCAGTGCTGGGGTGCACCTGGGAGCCTTGTACCAGGAGTCTGTTACTGCATGGATATTGCTGTTCTCCATGCTAAGGACAGTGTCCACTGCATGCATCCTGAAGTTTACACTGCTGGTGTTGAGTAGCATTACTATTAGTGTCCTATCCCGTGTGATACCTGTGTAGGTAGCTATGTGATTTGAGCCTTGCATAAAAAGGCACTATGTGTGTAGCAAGAGCCTTTGCCAATATACAACGGCCCATGAGTGACAGGTGCAAGCTGTCCCTAGCAAAGCAATGTGGCTTGTCTAGCATGTAATCCCACTCTGAAAGGCATTGGATCCCCTTTGAATGTCACCAAAACATACGTCAGTTGTAGAAATTGATCATCCTGTCTACATATTGTGGCAGCATTCTTGGTGAGGGTAAGATGCTACTCAAGGTCAGGGTCATACTAGCCTGTGCCACATGCTCAGAGAGCCCCTCTATGTCCCCTATCATGTAGTCCAGGGAGGTACGTCACAGGTCATTCACACTGGCACGGACAATGACTGAGTCATATTTGTACATGCCTTGGAGTGACCTGTATGCTTGTGTTATGTGGTGGATCATAGTGCCCGACGGGCATCTCACCGTGACCTTCTCCTTGTTCAGCCTGGTGAGCAGGACCGCAGTGTACCTGACAATAGAGGTACCTATTACAACTGTAGCAGGTGTGTTGTTAAGCCGTATGGACTGTGACTGTTTGGCACACAGGCTTTGTGAGCTATGTGTTGCACGTGCTCTGTTCTGGTGTAACATTTGCTTGTGTGTCTGCTTCGCAGGTGTCTGCTGCTCAGGCAGGATGCTATTCTGAGACTCCAAGAATGTTCCTGTGTGTTTCTGTGTTTGGATTGCTGTCGTGGCAGGTCTATGTGAGACTGGTATTGTATTCACTGTAGTATCCCTCTCCACCTGACAGGGTATGCCAGTACTGAGTTAAGAGAGCTTAGCCCCCAGTTTGGCTATGTGGTTGCATCTCTCACATGTGTTGTACGTTTATGGGAAGGGGAGAGGGTTGTCTGTGTACATGAGGCAGCTGTAACATTGCCACATGACTCACAGATTCACCAACTGGACCAGAGAGGAGATTGACAAGTGACCTTTGCACATGCTACCATAGTATTGAGAATCCCATAATAATTAACAACACATAGGGCCAATGGGGAACAAGGTACTCAAGGTGAGTATGTGAGGGTATAGTGCTCTTGATTTGTTAGTGCTGGCATATATAAATGCTTTCATGAGCAAATGCCAGGTAAGTCATATGCAATGTGTTACGGCAACTTACATGCAAACAGGACAAACAGTGACGTTCTGTCAAGTGAGACATGGACATCAGTACAGTAAGCAATGCAGATGTCACTAGGGATCCACAGAGGTGCTGTAAATCTGCATTGCAGGTGGAATCAGTGTTTCAGGGACATATCAAGCAAACATGCATACCAACAAAGCTACAGTCAGCAGGCCTGGATCTAGACTATGCTACAACAAACAAGGTGTATGACTTCCAGTAGGTAACAGTGCATATATGCAGGCACTATAAGCCTGTACCCAGAAAGTCACAGGTCAGACAGGCTGTGTCCAGCCCCACCTCCCACAAGTGTACAGACCATGTACCTTCATAATGTAGAATAACTGGCCTGAAACCCAAGTGCTCATACCTGAACTAATACACATTTCGAATAACAGACACTGAGCCCTCACTCAGCAGTTCCACACTTTGTAGGATGTATGCTACCTGTCCTGGCACCACAGTATGCTTGACATGTATGGAGACTCTCCCTCCAGTCATAGTTAGTTCTGTGTTTTGGGGCTGTCATGCATGGTACGAGGTGTGGCCTTGTAGTGCTAGGGTGCTCTTGTGAGTCTTGAACCTGTTGCGTATTACTGCACAGATATCAACATCCTCAAACATCCTCATTGCAGAGTCAAGTGTGGACAGCATGCAACTTGCAGTTGACATGTCCATCATTGAGTATCAATACTTACATTTTCTTATCCCCTGTGCTACCTATGTAGGTGGCCTTCTGTTGACAGCCTCACCTCCAGTATGCAAAGATGTGCAGACATTACACTATGGTAATTACTATGGGTGTACAAAACAATGCAATGACATTCATACTGTAACTGCATCAGGCATGCTGGGATATACCCACAATGATATCATTACACTGTACTGTTGACAACATGATACTATTACTACACTTCTATGTAGTCATCCTGTGCATCGGCACCATGTTAACCTGTTCCTGCAATGATGTTACAGAATGCAGGAGGTGGCACAGTTTCATCATATGCACAGGGTGTGTACTTGGTATGCCTGAGTCTGCCACTGATACAACCAACTGACATGTCTGTGTGTGTGTGTGTTGGTGAGGGACAGCAGTACAAGATGGGGCAATATTGATGCAGTGTGTGCATGTATGCAGAATCCCTAGGTGTTATCAATTCGCATGTGTGTATGCATGCACACAGTTCCACCTTATGGCTGCCATATACAGGTGTTTGTGGACAGCCACAGACTGTACCTGCCAGGTCATACAGATCATTGTCTCTGGCCATGGACACGGTACCTGTGCCTGGCAAGGGTGCTACGGACCCTATCAGGTACTAAGCCAGACTGGGTACTGTCATCAGAAGCAGGTGGTTGGTGACTGGAGACAGGTCCCTGTTGGGACTGTCCAGATCCACATGCACATATTCTCCTGGGGTGGTCTGATGACAGCACAGACCCAGCATTGCTGGGGCTGCTGCTGGCACTATGGGAGCAGCTGTGGGCCTGTTGTCATCCGAGACGGCTGCCAGCTGCTGCTGTTGCTGGCATACACCCACATCAATGCCTCAACCGTCCACCATTGCCCTAGCTCATGGACATGTAGTTGTGGAACAGATCTAATGTGTCCCCCCAACGTCTGTCAATGACCTCGGTGAAATTACGGATGGCAGCTGCAACATCATGCATACTGTCACTCATAGCTGTGCGGCATTCTCTCAGCTCCCTCAGACCCTGCCTGGTGTACCATTCCATATGTGACTGTGCCTGCATTACAGCCCGAAACATTGCTGAGGTTGAAAGACCTCTGTGGGCATGTCTGACAGGGGCAGTACACCCATGGATGCTCCCATGAGAACCCCTGGACATCTGCCTGTGTGATACCATGTCAGGACCCTGGCCATGGCTGCTGTGTGGGGATGCATGTGCCACCGATACCACATTACCCTGGTCAATGCCCACTGTATCCTGTCCATCACCTAGGGACATTGGTGACAAAGGATGTATTGGCAGGATGACTGTGCGCATTGATGGGGTTGACAGCTGTGTACTGTCAATTGGCTGACCAACGACGGACCCTGGCACACCTCCCTGTGCCATTACACAGGTATCATCATTATCACTATCCACGGTAGCTGATTCAGGTTCCCTGCTGCACAACACCAGAGCAGCACCAGAACCTGTGGGAGTCAGACAGGAAACACAGTTTACAATGTGTACACAATGTCACCACTGATACACACATGCACACATGCTCACATGCACACATGCACACAGGGCACATGCACATATGCACACAAGCACGCATGCACACATGCACACATGCACACTCCTCAGTATATGAGATATCAACACACAGACACAAACACACCTGCAATCAAACACATAGCACTACTGCTTCAGCCTATTATTACTATTAGTATCAAGAGTATTGAAGGTATTACTCACTCACCAGCATGGATAGGCTGCCTTGCTGTTACACCAGAGGGACCTGCAGAAATGAGACATTTATTGTCAGTGGGCACAACTGTGCCATTGATACTGTGAGTATGATACAGTTCAGTAGAGCAACAGTTGGCTTCCACAGGTCTATTGCTGATATTGGGAATATCACTCTTGCACAATAATTACCAAGATAACAGCTACAAACCGAGGACACACCTCACACATGCATAAACTAGCAGTGTACAGAACAGTCAACTATACACATGGCATGTTACCTGCATGCTCCGTGTCCTGCTGCTGGGTGGCTCCAGCCTCCATCATTACGCATGTATGCTGTTGCTGTTGTTGCTGTTGGGCTGGAGCCACAACACTTAGGAGTAGTCCCTCCAGTCTGGTGAAGGGGGGATGTCTAGCCACCCCACCACCTGTAGCAAGCTGTTGCCTGTGGCTATCCGACGCATGTTGACGGACATTTCTAATTAAATCACTGCAGTGATGGCGTACCTGCTCATATGTCCAGTTATGTGTGCCTATGTCATTTACCTGACGGACCAGGTCTTGCCACAGTGCAGCCCTCTCCTGCTGGTTCTGGCTGGTGTGGGAAAAGAGTATTGCAAAATCCCGCACCATGCTCTGGTGTATCTCTTCCTCCTCCGCAGCGGAGTACACAGGGTTTTGCTGGTGAACCATAGCCCTGAAAAGGAGAAGAAAAATATGTCAGCAATATATGTCAGCAAAATATGACACACATAATACACATAATACTCGACTGTAGTGATATAACTTAACCCCCATATATAGCATCTGTCTGTCTATTGGGGGATACACATGTAAATGACCATATATCAGTGCTCAGCCAACAACTGTGCAACAGTATCTGACACACTCCATACGACAGACTAGTATACTCCAGCAGTCAGCACACTGGTTCAGGTCCAACGCACAACCTCACACTGGGGGTTTGTATCAAGATACTGTATGGGGAACATTATCAACCCATGCACTGCATACAATGCACGTTACATATTTCACTGGTAATGCACACTACTCTTACTTGCCATAACCCTACCTACACCACAGTCACATACAGGGTAACACAGCACAACATATGGCAATGTAGTATGTTTTGATTGCAATACCTCACACATCTGTCTCTGGCCTCACACCAAGGACACACACTACCATGACAGACAGACAGTCATGGTGAGCAATCACACCAGTACATAACATGCACCCAGTCACTGGCACACTCATTCCACCTCACATATTTGGTTTGCAATGGGTTCGTGGGTGTGCATTGTGTCTTAGGTAGGTAGTATGCTATTGGCCCTGGGCCTACAGCAGCATACTGTTATGCTACCCTGCCCCTTGTGACACATGTGATGTGATCGTACCTGCTCCTGTCAAACAGTTACGCAGGGTGACTCATATGGCATATTACCTATCTGCATAACATTCAGCAGGGGTATGTCTGACATCTACTCATGGGGAGCCTTGCTTCTTAATGCTGTGTGGTTTACTCCAGGGTATGTCTTATCTGTGGCTAGGGACCTGTACCTCCACCATGTGCTCTTTACTGCAGTGACAAGGACGACAGACATAGGTAATTTGGGTTGTGGATGTTGGAGGTGTTACCATGGTTGTTGGACAACTGTCATGGGTGTGACCTAACTATGTATATCCTGCAGTGGTAACCTCTATGTAGGTAGTCTGGTGCGCTCTGTGGTCTTGTCAGTCACTCTGCATAGGTAATGTGTTTGAGTGCATTGACACAGTTATGTATGTCTGTGTCCTTCTCCATATCTGTAGCTGTCATGGAAGGTACATACCGTGTAGGACATTGTGGGGTGTAGAGGGGTACAGTGACCTACATGGCCATAGCTGACTCACCATGTCTGCTGACACATTCCATGTACAGGTAATACAGGACTAGTGTGCCACTGTGTATATCAATGGGGAGCCTATTGTACATTGTTGCCCCTGTTCTCCCCTGACACATGCAGTGGTGGGCAGGCATGCACATATGTGGTGGTTACTGGTGTCAGTGTTTTGGAATGGGGTATGGTACTCCAGTATCCACACTGGTGTTCACTCCATGCCTTTGTCACCAGGCACCTGTTGCAATACATCTGCACACATGTGCCTCACTCATTATATATATATATATATATATATATATATATATATATATATATATATATATATATATATATATATATATATATATATATATATATATATATATATATAAATATATATATATATATATATATATATATATATATATGTATATATATATATATATATATATATATATATATATATATATATATATATATATATATATATATATATATATATATATATATATATATATATATATATATATATATATATATATATATATATATATATATATATATATATTATATATATATATATATATATATATATATATATATATATATATATATAGATATATATATACATATGGGGAGAAAGGGGGAGAGAGAGAGAGAGAGAGAGAGAGAGAGACAGAGGGGAGAGACAGAGTGAGAGGGGGTGGGACAGAGAGAGAGAGAGATAGTCATATACAAACATATCTGTTGACAGTCAGATCTGTCTGTATATGTATATGTATCTACATATATCTATATATGTATGTGTGTATTACATATATCTGTATGTACATATTCTATCAGTATCGATGTCTGTGCAGTAACTGAAACCTTGTTCAAGGCTCCTGAGAGCACCCCAGCGCTACCAGGCTATACCTCGTATCATGCTTTTTGGCCCCAAAACTCGGGCCAAAACAAAAAGGGAGCGGGAGTGTCCATATTCATCAAGGACACCCACACCTCCAGGTTAGTGGCAACACATGAAGCATCAGAGACCATCCAGGTGCAACTAACCGTAGGCAAAACTGCTATACAACTGGTAGCATGTTACAGACCACACTCCCAATCTCAGGAACCCCATTCAGCCTTCCTGAAGACATTGGAGGATATGAATGTCTCAGCAAACACCATCATATTGGGAGACTTCAACTACTCTAACATAGACTGGGTGCATTATTCTAGCCCAAACACCCTAGCCCAAAGGTTCCTGGAATTCATAAATTCAAATGCAATGGAACAGCTAGTCACCTCTCCCACAAGGGGAGATAATATACTAGACCTGATCATCACAAGCATGGGGACAATGTGCTACACACCAGAAGTATACCCCTCACTAGTGACATCTGACAAGAAACTAATCACCCTGGATATACATATCCCTCCTCCACCCCCAACACAAAAGACTACAGTGAAAAACTTCTCAAAAGCCGACTTTACACTTCTTAAAACTGAGATGGTATCCTTTAAGCCCACTGGGCCAGTGGAAACCACATCCCACAATGCAGAATCCTTCACAAATGCTTTCTACAGACATCTCCAAGAATGCATGGCTCATGCAATCCCAAATAAAACCAAGACCCTCTCCACCAAGGGCAGGCATCCTGTCTGGTGGACCCCAGCCATGAACAAATTGTATAACAAAAGAAGGAAGCTACTGCATGACAGAGCAAAATCCCATAAAGAGAAGGCATCTCTAATCAGCACTAGTAGAAAGCTACATTCTCTCATAAAAATATCCAAGGCCAACTTTGAGAGAAAAATCGTTATGGACACTAAAGATAACCACAAGGCCTTCTTCTGCTATGTCAGAAACCTGGTAACCCTCAGATATGTTCAGAGTTAGTTCACAATGACAAAAAATACACTGAACACACAGATATTGCCAACATTCTGGCAGACAGGTTCAGTGCAAATTTCTCCCCTCCCTCACCCCCAAAAGAAGAAATACTTATTCCAGCTGAATGTAACCTCCCTGTCATCTCAGATGTCCAGCTGAGAGCTGCCCTCAGCAAAGCTATAAACACAGCATCAATGGGACCTGACGGTATCCCGGGTTGCGTGCTACGTGAACTCCGAGAGGAGCTAAACCCGCACATAAAATGCTATTTAACTGTAGCCTTACTACAGGATATGTACCTGAACACTGGCATACAGCAACAGTAGTCCCACTCCACAAAGGAGGCACCTCTACAGACCCTGGTAACTACCGCCCCATAAGCTTAACCAGCCTGGTCTGCAAAGCTATGGAAAGACTCATTATGGAACTCATAAACAGAGACATTGGGGACTTACAGACACTTGATCCCACCCAGTTCGGCTTTGTAAAGGGCAGATCCTGCCTTTTGAACTTGGTTGACTTTTTCAAAACAGTCACTAGAGCCATTGACGAGGGCAAAGCAGTCCATACAGCCTACCTGGACATGGCTAAAGCTTTCGACACAGTACCCCACTCTGGCATCATAGACAAGCTCAACAGCTGAAATGTAAATCCATATGTCACAAGATGGGTTGCAAACCGGCTAAAGGATATAACCCATAAAGTCAAAATCACTGGAGCCATGTCAGACTCAAAGCCAGTCACAAGTGGTCTCCCACAGAGCTCTGTCCTGGGACCCCTCATGTTTGGCATTTATTTCCCAAATGTGGAAGCAAACATGGGAAGGTAGTGGCTGACAAAGTTCACAGATGACTGCATACTAGGCACCATAGTCGATACACCAGCTGACACATACATCCTACAGAAAGGCCTCATTGCAACGGACAACTGGTGCCGGAGTCATGGCCTTAAACTGAATGCCAAATAATGTATAGTCACCCCCTTTGGGAAAAACAAAGTACCCACATATTATCACATAGACAGTAACCCACTGAGTATGGAAAAAGTAATCAGAGACCTGGGGACACAAGTCAATAGTGACCTCTCATTTGACACCCATGTTGCCAAAGTGGTTAGAAAGACTTCCTACCTTGCCCACCTTATCATGTAGTGATTCACATCCAGATCAAAGGAGGTCATTGTACCCCATATACTCCTCCCTTATCAGGCCCATGAATGAGTACTATGCCCCATTTGGTATGTACCTCACCCGGCACTTGCAACAGCTAGGGAGACCCCAAAAGTACCTCACCAAGAGGATCAGGTGTCTCCAACATATGTCATATGCTGCCAGACTAAAGAAACTCCAGCTCTATTCAGTAGCATATTGCCTACTTAGAGGTGATCTGTGCCTGACATACAAGGCCATGTCCAATCAGGAATTGATGGACATGCTCCACCTCATAAAATCCAAATCCATCAGAACCACAAGAGCTAAAGATTTAAACCTCAGCACAAATATGAATAGGACATCCTGGAGGGACAGATTCATAATGCAGAGGCTTCCCATACTCTGGAACAGAATCCCAGTTCATGTTAGGCAGAGCCCCTCACTGACTCTCTTCATGTGAAATCTTGACGAGTGGATGGGAGATCATAGGTTTACCCCAGGGGTCATCTCTGTGTCACTACTAGACAGAGGCACAGTAAACTAATTCTATTATGTAAGGGGGTCTTCACTGTGTCACTACTAGACAGAGGCACAGTATTCTAAATCTATTCTGTACACTTTTGTACCATTACATGGGGTGGCGACTGCCACATCACTATGGCTAGGCTTATAAATGCCTCAGGGCAGATAGCCTAGTACTAAACTATGACACTGTGAAACTATATATGTCTATGTATTTCTACATCCCTCTCTATCTATGTATACATATATGCATATTATATATATGTATATATATATATATATATATATATATATATATATATATATATATATATATATATATATATATATATATACATACATATCTCTATATACATACGTATACACATGATAGATATATATATAATCCTTTTTAGTTCCACATATGTATACACACAGTAACGTACTGATGAACATCCATTACTGTACAACCTACATTGTACATTGCACTACAACCTACATTGCTATGTGCACATAGCTACCTTCACATACATATGTATGTACAGCCTTCAGTGACAGTTGCAGTATGCCCCCGGCCCTATGCACATCTTCATATACATAGATACAGACCAATAACACATATGGAGGGTTCACAGTATGTAGACTATTATATTAGTACTTTACATTACCTGTGTTTGTTGCAGCTGTTTGCGTAGGCTTTCAAATACTTGGCCTGCTGTCAACTTGTTTGTTTTGTTGTTACTTTTTACTTTTCTTTCTTTCTTTCTCTTTCTCTTTCTCTCTCTCTCTGTCTCTACCTCCAGAGGGTGCAATGAAAGTATTGCATGTGTGGACTGGGAGTACAGGATGCTTTTGTAGGTATCTGCACATGTCCATGTGATGGCCTCTGCACCAGTTGTTAGCCAGCATTTACTAATTGCATGCAGCCTGTTGTGTAGTGATTGCAGTTCTCAGTGTGATTTCAGGACAGCGCTATAAAAAGGTTTGTTAGGTAGGCGTAGCCCTTTCAGATTATCAGGGTGGGGACCATGCTGGTTTGCTGTGGACACTGTTCTGTGAGTGTAAGGGTTGGTATGTCTCTCATATTTCAGGCTGTGTTGTAGACACTGCAATGCATGTTGTACTGTAACCTGAGTATTCCTTCCTCCAGTTTCCTCTACTCCGTGTGTATGTAAACTGACACCTACGGCTAGTAATACTGTGTATATGGGTGTGTGTGCTTTCCTGTGGGTATTGTGGTGTAACTGGTATATAGCAGTGGCTCTTGCAATCTGTTGCTATGGCTTCAAAATTTGCCCTTTACATTCACTCCTTGAATGCCTGCTAGGTGTCTTTCCTGTAATGTGTTGCTATGGCTTTCCTATTTTCCATTTACATTCACAGCTTGTAATGCTTGCTATATCTGTTTGGGCAGCAATTCCCTATGTGTTTGTTGTGGTAGGGTGGTACTGCATGCAGTGTGGTCTGGCCATGGTATGGGCCTTGACACTTACAAGGGCATTTGATCATGCTGCTGAGCAGGCCTCAGATACTCTCAGGTGCATCTTTTATCAGCCTCATGGAATGGTACATATCAGTGGGATACACCCATGAAATATTCTGATATTCTGCAGTTGTGACTGTGGGTTATTGTGAGCATATGTATTACTACACTATTTGTGACGTGCAAGTGGTGCATACTTTCAGTAATTCATAGATACCATTGCATGTGTTGTAACACCTTTCTGCTTACTGTTAGTACATTTCACAGGGAGTCAGTGGGGCACAGTTGACATTTGTTTTCACATCAGGGACATCCCTGTAAGTCAGTCACAGTTGCTATGTCTGGGCTCTTAACTATTCAACTATGGCAGTGTTTATCCTACTCTGAGTATGTGTGTGGCTTGCCAGGTGCTACTGTGACATTATTACCTACTAGCTACCAACTAGCATGGCTGTTTCTCTTCACACAGTACTATTTTACAAATCCACTAGATTTGACAGTAAATATACAATACATGCTTTGTGTACTAGACTTGCTATATTCCCTTTACATTAATTCCTACTATTTCATGATATATTTATTTCAGCACAATGTTCTTGTATAGCAGTCATGGCTTAGTGGTAAGTCATGCAGACTAGTGTTTCCAAGGTCCTGGGTTCGAGACTGACAGAGGTATTTTATTTTGCTGCTGAGCAAACTACAGGCCTTGTCATTCAGAGTGACTAAGGCACTTTTAAGCAGTTGTAAGCCGGTTAGCGCTGGTTTGCGCGGAGCTCACGCATGTGCACTGTCGCTTAGCTTCGCGCACACACGCTTAGCTAAGCGCACAGAAGCGCACTCTCGCTTACTACTGCTTAAAATTGCTTACTCTTGCACACACCCACGCTAATTTCTTTTAAAGAAAAGAAAATGGGGAGATAGGAAAGTGGTGAAAAAGGGGGCACAAAGAGGGTAGGACAGTAGGAAAACAAGCTCGGGTTTTGCAGAAGGGATGTAGGAAAGGCCCATAACTGCCCATTTCTTCATCAGCAACAGCTGTGCATATGTTTGTAATTTGGTGTGAAATTTGAAACCTTCCACCCCTGAGAGAGAGGTGAGGACAACAATATTTGTTGTACAGCCAATTGTAATTGCCAGTTTAAATGTCCAGCAGACATGTGTGCAAAATGGGCAGCTATGTATGGGGCATATTTTTTTTTATGGGTACAGAGTGCCCTTTTTTTTCTTTTGGTGAGAGTGGTATGTCAGGTACAGGAAGTCGGTATAGCTGGGGAGGTAGGTAGGGGAGGTTAACAGACCAGACAAACAAGACACATACAGGGGTGGTGTATGACACATGTGGGGGGATACACAATTGACTGGGATGGATGTTTGGATATCTCGAGCCCATGAGCCCACAGATGGCAACAGTGGAACTGAGATCCCCACCCATGGGCAGTTGCCACTGTGCCTTCACTGCCCAGGACGGGGCTGTGTTGGGGTCTGTGTAGGATGGGCAGCAGGCACGCCCATGAGTTGTGCCACCCGTGCCTCAAGCTGGTGTAGGGGCCCAAGCACAGCATGCCTGATCTCCCTACGCACCACAGTCCGGACACTATGGAGGGTGAGTGGATGTTCTCCTCCAGCCACGCTTGCAGAGGGGGGACGAGCCCCATCCCCTGTAGTGCTTCCACCCGCAGGTGGCACAGGGCCACCGGAGGAGGGTCCGGCCTGGGCACTACTGCCAGGTGCACTCGCCAGCTGAGGTGGGAGAGGTGGTTCTGCTGGAACCCGCCTTCTCTGTCGTCCTATGTTTTGCATTATTTTATGACAGTTTGGGTTAGTAACGTACAATACCACTCACAATTAGTTGTAACAGCATGCATTAGTATTCCCATTAACCAAACACCTATAAATTCAAGCCATTGAACAGCAAGCATAACACATGCATAATTTGAACAACAATACACAATCCAACAACATGCAGGGTTGATTGATGGCAACAGGCCATCAGGTTTGGATGTGTGAACAGGGCACATGCATCAATGTACATGCAAATATGTATGAACCAACAGGAAAAATGTCCAGGGGAGTTAATTGTGAAGACACATACCCATTTCATGTGGAATGGATTATTTGTGGTTATAGGGTAGGGTGAAGAAATATTTCATTAACAACTTCAAATACCTATACATATGCTGTACATTTCTACTAGCTGCAGATATATACTATAGGTCTGACTACAGTTTCCTATGTGTAAACTTATGCATGTTGGTGATGGGAATGTTACTGCTACATTAATATACATTGCATTTTTATTCATACACATTCATATCTGGCTCTGTTCAGCTACAGCATCCTGCTACATTTGCTTTATATTGCTCTAGACAACTGTGGATGTTTGGTATTTCATATAACCATACTATCTGCATATTGCAAACGTACAGCAACATATCCAAATTGTGGGACACACATTCCAGCTTCAGTACTTCATTCCACACATTTCACTGTTTGGTTCTGCCTGTCACATTCATTTCATTCTGTACTGACTGCAGTATACTTTATTCAGGAGTTATTACAACTTTATTGGTGGATTCATACCTCTTTCTCACACTCTAACTTGTTTTATTTTTACAGTTCAGGATGGTACTTAATTCTAGGCCTTATTGACATGTTTTACTTGGTTACAACAATCCTTTCCAACAGTCTCACTTGTGTCATGTTTCAGATTTTAAACTGGGATATATTTCACACGTGTTTTACTCAGCTTGTGTAGCTGTAATTTACAGCCTGCTGCAGGTTATGTACTATTATATTACAGGTGGAACATCTTTATTTCAAACTTGTTTCATTTTTATTTTTGGATTACAGGCTGCATCACACTTATGTAATCACACAGTACTAGCAGAATCTCTCTTACACTGTTACTTGCACTTTTTATTAATAAGTGACTACACTGCACTCTTTTGCAAGCTGTCATACTTATATTTTTTAACAGTTACAGGAAGAGAATTACTAACCTGCCTGGTGGTGCAACCGCACAAGCCTATCGGCATAGGCTCGACGATTCATGGAACGGACATCTGCAGCTGTAATATAAATGAAGTAATATTGGAATACACATCTCCATAATATCAGCTAGGTTAACTTCTTACATAAATAATTACATGTAACTTACTCAGTAGTGGGGCGTTGGGCATTTGCCGGGCCTCCTGGATCCAAAGGTTCAGTTGGTCATGCTTCCGTCTCTTCAGGTCCGCATGGTGGTGACAGACCTGTTCACCAGTCCTTGGTATTCCTGTGGCACTGGTGAGATCATGTGCCAACCAGTCCCACGCCTCAGCCTTGTATGCTCCCCACAGGACCTGGCCCTGCATGAGTTGGGCCTCATGATCATGGACGAGGAGCCAAACCATATATTTGGACTCCTCAACGCCCCACCTCTGTGCTTGGAAGCAACTACCCTCTCCTACACCTGCCATCCTAACTGCAAATCGATTCCACAATCAGTTATGCTGTGTATTCCCGCCTATGGGGCTTATATATGCCATTTTTCCTGCACTTATCTGTGATTGGCCATTTTGGAAATGTATCAGCTTCACAAAACCTGCTTTGTCATGCTTCTCTTTCCATTCATTCCTATATAGATATATATATATATATATATATATATATATATATATATATATATATATATATATATATATATATATACATACACATATATACATATATGCTATTACTGCATTTTTAAAAGCAACTGTCATGGCTTAGTGGTTCAGTACTTTGACTATGGTGCTTGGTATCCTGAGTTCGAGCCTGGCCATTGCTTTTTTTTATTTTATGACTGTCTACACAGGCTAGGAGGTGTGTCTGTGTAAAGGCAGTTTTGATACAGCTTGCTCAACGTTGCCCGCTGGTTAGCTTGTTGGCGTGGTGCACAGCTCCGTGCAAACGGGCATCATTTGGCTGTCAGCACACATATTACGCTCAGCTCAGCTACGGGCACACAGTTTCAGCATGTTAAAATGCTGCTCAACCCCGGGCACTCATTTTACACCTGTTAAACCACTGCTCACCTATGGGCAGATATACTCAGCTTGTTAGAGTGTAGCTCTGCTATAAGCACTTCTGACATTTTTTTTTATTATCACACATTTCTTCAAAATACATGGCCCATTTCATTACATTTTACATAAAATATAATTTTATATATGTACATATATGTCAGGGAATTGTTTTGTGCTTATTTCACTAAAAATAAAAATTGATGTTGTGGGGGCTCGGACCATGACTGCCTCCTCTTCAGCCGACGTCTCTACCGCTACGCTATTGCTTCTTGGCTTACTTTGCATATTTAGATCTTATATGCTTTTCCACTGACTGCTAACTGTGGCTTAGCGACGGGCACGCCCGCGCAAATGAGCGCAATCATGGGCAAACATCTTTAAAACTTATAAAAAAAATATGACATGTTCATTTTTACATTTTATGTTTATAGTCTGTGGGGGCATGTGTTGTGTTGTGTTTGTTGACATTTACGCGGACTCTGCCATGGGGGTTTACTTTCGGGACTGTTACTCTTCTGGGGGCATATCCATTTGCAGGACTCGCCCTGCGGACACGCCCCCTACTTTCTTACACGGACCGTGTTAGCCTTGGGTGTGAGTCAGCATGCCCTCATGGATATGCATGGCATGCTGACGTCACACCGTTTAACTGCAGCCTCCGTGTAAGACTTGTAACTCTTACACAGAGGCTTCGTGAATCCTGCCCATACTTTCTCCCTTGTCAGAAATCCTAGAAAGATGTGTACATTCCCAATGGCTAAACTATTGCCTAGATAATGACCTATTCTCTCCCACCCAATATGATTTTTGCCCTTCATCACTACAAGTCTTCTCTCCTTCTGCAACAAAATAAATCAACTCAGGGACAAAGGTAAACTAATTTCATCCACATTCCTGCATTTGATGCAGTCTCCATACTGTTATTACAAACATTGCTCTTCCTTGGTTTCGCTGTCTCTACCCTAAGATGGTTTAAAAACTCGCCGATAGGACATAATGTGTCAAACAGCAAACATGCTGCTCATTGCAGCTACCCATAACCATTGGTGTCCTTCTGGACTCAATCCTAGGTCCTCTCCTCTTTAATACTTTTTTAAACAGCCTTCATACTGCAGTGCAACAAGGCTCTCTGGTACAGTATGCAGATGACTACTCCTTAATCTGCTCAGCTCTAAGCATGCCATCACTACAAACTATTACACAACAAGTCTCATCCTCCATTTAGTATTTTATGAGCCAATCTAATCTTCTCCTCCACCAAAGTAAAACAACAATTCAACTTTTCATCCCAAAATAATACTCTGAACACAAAAATATTTTTACTATGTCATCAGCAGACAACACTAGGCTTGAGGATTGCACACACACTGAATTACTTGGGGTCACCAGAGTAATGGTGAGGAAGATTTGGGACAGACAGGAAGAAGGTAAGAGGAAGCGAGGACGTCCAGCAAAGAGGTGGATGGATTGTGTGAAAGAAGATCTGTGACAGACAGGCATGATTGTTGAAGAAGGCAGGAGTATGGCACTGAATCGTGAGAGTTGACGACTGTTAACACAATACCCCAACCCCATGTTGAAAAATGGGAAAAAGGGGTCTGATGATGATGATGATGATGAATCTGCTATCTAGTAGTAATGCCTCATGCGTTATATTGCACCTGTCTATTGACCAAGTGGAGGTTCTTAACATTATTGTTGCTACAGTAAAATTGAAATGTAACTCTGTTCCAGTAAAACTGAAAAGTAATTGTGTGTAATATAAGGATTTCCAGGACTTATATCTTCTGTTTTTTTCTCTTTATATACTAATTTTTGTATCTTGTAATGCAGTTAACATTTGCTGTTTTGCCTTGTACTGTTTTGTGCTGTTGTGCCTTGTATTGCATTGAGTTGTATTTTACAACATCTTCTATATGTTAATTTTGGAGTTGAGTCTGTGCTGAAATGATGCTTGTCACGGCCCAGTTGGACTTTCCAGATAAACAAATACTAATAAATAAATATATTGGGCTTTGATGCCACTCAGTAAAGTTGTTGGTTGTGGGGAGCATTAGATTCATAGGCTCATAGATTAATACTAGGCTAACTACTCTTGCGAGCTATTTTAAGGCTAGCTAGTTACCCCATGTGAGAATCCCAACCTGCACCTTGTGTCTATAAGGTAATCACCTTAACCACTATGTCAGCCTCCCACAACTCTTCAGAACATGACATAAAGGCAGTGTCAGAGGGGACACCAGGGATATCCTGCATATTGCCTCTTAAAGGTACCTGTAAAAGAAAATAAGAAAGACAATGTGGGTCAGTGGGCAATACTAAACACTCTATATAACATGCCCTAAAACCACTAACAAGGATTCAAACCATGTGTCTTCCCAGCTCAAACAGAGGTTATTAGCCCTCCAGGTCACAACTACATACCATGATTATTTCAAAATATTGCTCAATTATTTGTTTTAGAAAAAGTATATAACATAAATGGGGGATAAACCCTGCACCTTTGATACAGAAAGCAGACGCATTAAACTAGTACACTAAGAAAATTGTATTATCAGGGTTATTTCACATTGAAACTAATGTCTAGCAAGACTGAATGAGTGTAACAGTCTGGGAGTTATAAGGTCAACTGCAGGAGTGAGTCCGTGTGTGTGTGTGTGTGTGTGTGTGTGTGTGTGTGTGTGTGTGTGTGTGTGTGTGTGTGGAGGGGCTTTAGTATAACTCCAGATGACAGCAGGGAGAATATTTAAACTAAATTTAATAGAGCAACAATTCTACTATCACTATCCATGATAAGAACATTAAGGGGAATGAAAATCTAATGTCTGCCATTATTTATTGACTGCAAGGACACATGATTCATGAAGGCAGGGCCAAAACATAAAAAGAGACATTGGAGATGCTTTTTCAACTCAAGGACAGGTAAGATGTATATGGTGGGGTGTGTGTGTGTGTGTGTGTGTGTGTGTGTGTGTATTTGAATGTGGTTAAGTGTGTTTGAGAATGAATGGAGGGTTGCATGTGCTAACCAGATGTATGGGCCGCCAGTGTTAACTACTGTAGGAAATGCTGATTAGAACTAGTGGTAGTTAATAGCAATTCAGTAATATGCAAATGAGGTAATAATGAGGTCCTTCCTCATTGTAGCAAACACTTCTCTGAATCACAAATCTTCACACTGTGTAAATAGCCCCTTTTTACCACTGTTTTTACCACCAGAACTAGGGTTGTTTCTGAATCCTTAGGAAAGTATTTTTGTTAAAAAAAACATATTTTACCTTCAATTTATGTGCTTCTCAAGATCCAGAAATCTCTCTCCCACCCACCAGGACAAAAGTCTTGGGTAGGGACTGCTTGTATGAATTTACTTTTTGGTTTTCATATAATCATTTGAGACCTCCATTAACTGATGTTTGCTCTGCTATTAAGGATACAGGTGAGCTCTTTACTATTTGTAGTAATCTGAAGGTAGATAATACCTGGCTATTAACTGAGTTGTATGAACATTACTGATGCACCTTTATATCTCAGGAGTTAAGACTGGAAGTGATCTGGTTTTGGTTGCAAAGATTTATGTTAAACGTGATTCATTTAACATTTTTGTTTAATATTTACCAGTCAGGCAGATACTACACAGCAATTTGTTCCTGGTACATGATACAGTTTATATATGGATTGGATGTACTTTTATGGGAGACAGGTGCATCACCTTTTGCAAATTGGTTGTGGTATGGTGCGAAATTACATTTTTGTACAGCTTTAATAAGGGTCTATATTAGATCAGCGAACACTCAAACAAGCAAATGCTGATTGATCGACCTTATTTTAGTGAAACTGAAAAATATCGAAGCAGCAGAAACTCTAATTTTTTCCTAGGGACAGAATTTGGTTGTTCGTTTCTGTTGCTTCGGTATTTTCAGTGCTGTGGTGGAAAGTTACAGGTCAGATTCAGGTAAGTGTGCGATTGTGTGGATGTGAGTGTTAGGGTGGTTTAGGTGAGTTAGGGTTAGAGCTCAGGTTAAATATGTGTGTGATTGTGTGGGCATGAGGGTTAGGGTGGATTTAGGTGAGTTAGGGTTAGGGAGCAGGTGAGGTGATTGTGCGATAGTGACGGACCTTAGGGTTAGGGTTTGGGTTAAGGTAAGTGGATAGTTAGTGGTGTGTGCATAGTTTAGTGTAGGGTTAGGTGTCAGATTTTAGGTGTATGTGTGTGGATTTCTGTTTGTTTGGTTGTTTGTGTTGTGTGTATGTGTTTTGGATCAGCAATTTTCTTCAATTTTTCCCTAGGAAAAAAAATCGCTAATCTGACAGTTCGAGATTGTAAGCTTTCGCTTACATAAGGTCGATCAATCAGCGTTCGCTTTTTTGAAGCGTTCGCTGATATAATATAGACCCTTTAATAATAATTTACTTCTGCTCATCTGGGTTTAAGGTGTAGGTTCTTAGGTAGCATCATTTTACTTTGGAAAGAATTATATCTGTTTACTAAATACCTAAATGTCTTCACTCATTATTTGTTATTTGCACCTATGCTAAGTTCTACACAGATGGCTATCTTGGTTATATTGATAACAGTACAATAAGACTGCAGATTGGCCATAAAAGTTTATGATGCCCACTAATGAAAATGTTTTACTTAGGAATAATATCTGCAAATATGTGCATATGAATAAAAACAAGAAATCTAATATAAAGAAATCATCCCTAGCATCATTAAATGATTACCAGCCAATTGCACTTACCTCAGTAGTAATGAAGTGTTTCGAAAAAATGGTCAAAGATTATATAACATCCTGCCTGCCTGCTACATTTGATCCTTTACAATTTGCATATAGGCCAAATTGTTCTACTGCAGATGACATAGCCTTAACACTTCACCACACCTTGGACTACCTGGAAAATAAGAACTGTTATGTATGCATGCTGTTCATAGACTTCAGCTCAGCCTTCAACACAGTTATTCTACAACAACTGCTGTCTAAGCTGAGTAAACTTGGCATAGAAAAAAAAAATATGCAACTGGATCCTCAACTTCCTAGCTGAAAGGCAACAAATAGTTTGAGCTGGAAAGCATCACTCAAAAAGCATCACCCTAAACACTGGGGTCCCACAGGGCTGCGTACTCAGTCCACTTCTTTTCACAGTTCTAGCACATGACTGCACAGCTATGTATCAGTCAAAGAGAATCATCACATTTGCAGATGACACCACAATAATTGGCCTTATCAAGAATGAAGACTAGGGTGCCTACAGGGAAGAAGTGAACCAACTCGTTCATTGGTGCACTGACAATAACTTAGCACTAAATACTGGGAAAACCAAGGAAATCATCATCAATTTGAGGAAAAAGAAAAAGCCATACACTCCATCATCATCAATGGTGCCGCAGTGGAAAGAGTAAATAGGATGAAATCCCTAGGGTTGCATATCTCGGAAGATCTAAGTTGGGGCACAGACACTTCCTACCTTATAGAGAGAGCCCAACAATGTCTCCACTTCCTTACGAGACTTCATAGAGCTAACCTCCCCCCCCCCACAGGTCCTACTCATCTTTTACAGAGACACGATTGAGAGTGTAATGACAAACAACATTCATTGTCTGGTACGGAAGTTGCTCTCAAGCTGATCAGAAAGCACTGGATAACATTGATAAACAGGCCACAAAAATTATTGGCTCCAACCTTCAATACCTACAGGATATATATTCAAACAGTTTACCATCATTATTTCGAATCACACTCGGTCGACCGCACTATGTTCGACAATGGAAAGTCAAACACAGCAATATCAAACTTTAAATGCAAGCCTAGGAACGGGTTTTAGCATGGGTTGAGATAGGGGCGAGGTTTGTAGTTTGGCAATAGCAGTGAACCGCTATCTCGACCCATGTTAAAACCCGTTCCTTGGCTCGCTTTTAAAGTTCGATATCGCTGTGTTCGGCTTTCCATTGTCAAACATAGTGTGGTCGACCGAGTGTGATTCGAAATAATGATAGTAGACCTATTCAAACAGATGCTATGGTAGAATCCAAAAACTGTTGAGGGATATACACCATCCAGCTTATGGATTGTTTAAACTCCTGCCAGCAAGGAAGCCCTACAGAAACATTAGATGCAGGACATCCAGATTCAATAATAGATTCTTCCCACACACTATCAGACTGCTGAATAACAAACCCATAGCCTAACAGGCTACATGGGTAAAACATTACTTGTGTGCAATATGGCATTGTTGTTTACATAAAGTCTCTGAAAGCTCACTTCATACGTCTCTCTCTGCACTAGGAAAACTGTGAACTGTAAGTTTATGGTATATATTGGTATATATTGGTGGTGGGAAAGTTTACGTGTTCCTCTCTTATTTATTATAGTACTGTTTTTTGCATATCCTTATATTTCTAATGAGTCTATTCCTGCTACTGTATTTGTTGTGTTTCTGAAGTAAATAGAACTTTCAAATTTGTTCTACTTTATTTACTTTTTTGTATCTTATTTTTTTTAATTTTTATTTAAATTTAATTTTTTTATTAATATACTCTATGTTCCTTCTGTAAACTGTCATTCATATGGTACGAGCCTGAGTATTGAAAGTTTATGCAGTGATGCACACTTTTTCCTCTGTGTTGATCTGTATGACAATAAAGTTTACTTTGATTATTGTGAATGTATGCAATGAAAACTGGGATCTTTTCTTCAGTAAATTGTGACAGAGAATATGATATTAGACAGTTTGTTAACGATGAAAAATATGAAATAAAAAATAATACCAAATGGCTCTGGCTGACTAAGTTTGCAGATGATTGCAAGCTAGGAGCAGTCTTTGAATCCCCAAATGACTTAGCCATCCTGCAAGGTTTGACCCACGTAAATAACTGATATCAAAATCATGGACTGAAACTAAATACCAAAAAATGCATTATTGTATCCTTAGGCAAGTTATCTATCCCGGGGAACTACCACATTTACAATATTTCCCTAAGAGTTCACCTAGTTGTTCCAGATTAGGGAACCTATGTGGACAGTAACCTAACTTTTGACCAGCATTTGTCCAAAGTCATAAAAAAGTCCTTCCATATTGAACAGATTATAAGCAAAGAGAATGTGTTTAAATCTAGGGATGTCATTGTCCCCCTTTATTCAGCCATCATTAGGCCACTCCTTGAGTATAATGTCCACTTTGGCATGTATCTGTCCAGACACATGCAATAACTGGAATGCCCGCATAGATACCTTATTAAAAAGATACAAGACTTAAACAATATGTCCTACGTACGGACTGACTCAAAACCTGTCACTCTACTTGGTATCCTACAGGCTGCAATGAGGTGACCTGTGTCTGTCATACAAGGCATCCTCTGACTGAGTCCTGATTGATTTACTGCACATCCATTAGTCAGATGGCATCAGAAATACTTGGTTTAGGGATCTAAATCTCTGCAACATCAACAGAATGGTGTGGAGGAACAGGTATATCTAACAGATGATACCACTGCTTTGGAACAGACTCCCCATCCACATAAAACAAAGCTTATTCCTGTCCATATTCAAGCACAATTTGGATCTATGGATGAGAAACAGAAAATGTACCCCAAGACTGCCTGCTGTACTACCAATGAGCAGAGGCAGCTCCTGAATGCTTTATCCTTTACATGAGTCCCCTCAAATTACCTATAGTATGATCCCAGTTAGCCTTATTAGGGGTAATACATAATTATCGACCATGGGATGGGTAAGGCCAATTTATTTATTTATTTTTTATTTATTTTACATTTGTTAACCGGGCTAGTCTAGCTGGATATATGTCCATTTTCAATAGAGGCCCGGGGAGTAAAGCTCCAAGCATGAACAGTGAGAAAGTTAACAATATATAGACATGTGAAGGATTACAATACAATCTAGTATTAGTCTTAAAAAGGGAATTAGTGATACATTTTTGCACTACAACAGTTAACAATTAATAAACAAACAAGAGTATAGTAGAGAGTAGAATTAGTCTAAAAAGTTATAATAATACATTTCAAATTATAGCAGGTTAAGTAGAGATTTTACAGTAGTTCATTATTCAACACACAGTAAAGGTATGTGCAAGTCTCAGGTAGGGAGGAGTGCATAGGTGTTATACACATCGTTCAAAGAAGGGGAAGTAATAAGAATTGTAAAGTTAGGTTAAAGGGGTAGGGAAACGGGGTGAATAGTAGTTTTGAGACAGATATCAGTCTGGGTTAGTGCAATCAATAACAAAATGGGATAGGTTATTTCAAGCACAAAAAAGGTGAATTAGATAGGATTAAAATTGTACATCCTTTGAACCTATGAACCTATGATGTGTATTTGATATGTGTAAATGCAGGGCATGCTGTATAAATAAAGTATAAGTACTTTCAAGATGTTATTCATACAAATCTGAAATATTCATGGGAGGTGCAGTGGTGCAGCGGTTAGCATTGTTACCTCACAGCAAGAGGTTCTCTGGTTTGGTTATCGGCTGGGGGTGCCTTCTGTGTGGAGTCTGCATGTCCTCCCTGTATTTGTATGGATTTCCTTGGGGTGCCCCAATTTCCAACCACATTCCAAAGACATGCATCTGGAGCTTTTCTCCCCAGGCCTCTGCTGAAAATAGGTTCTATCCCAGATGGACTTTCCAAGTAAACAAAACAAAATAATAATAAAAATTTAAAATGTGTAATAAACCTATCATGTTTTGGATGAGAAGACTGACTGGATGATAATTCATATAAGACAGTGAAATCATTCTGCATTATAAGTCAGTTGGACTGGTTGTACTTTATATTGTCCCAATTTGTTTAATAAAAAGTCAAAGAATTGCTGTCCTTTTTTGTAAAACTTTTTAATTTCAGATAATTTTTCATAGGTTGGTTTAAGCTTTAAAGGCTCTTTTAACCTTTTCCAAGATCAGCTGGTGGTATAACTTCTTTGTTAGCAACTTACAAAATATAAAACATTACAGATTTGGGTATATAATACATATGGTATGACCATACCCTTGGGGATGTCTGGCATCAGCTTCAGCTGTTTCTTACTCATATTATGAATTCCAGCAACAATGATTCTGTTATCTGAATGTCCTCTCTTGACAGTATGTATATTCATGTAATTGCTCTATTTCATTTTCTTATTTGCTTATGATATAACATAGATTACTATGCTCTCTTTGCTATAGTTACTTTTGTTGAGTTCTTCTGTATAAGCTACCTGTCTTTCAGCTATAAAATGCTCATTTTATAATGTGAGATGTTCACTTCCCATTGAATGCATTGTACAGCAAAGAGAAGCTAAACTTTGGTATAGCACACCAGAAGCATAGCTAGTTTAACCAGCACCCTGGCTTAATATTATGAACCAGTGCCCCACCATTTCAGCTCTTCAAGTGAACAGTAAACAAAACAAAAGCACTTTGCTGTAATAAGCCAATCACTATATTATAAGTGATCAGCTTATTAGAGTTAATCCACTCTCCCACTTCTTCAAATGAGAAAAGAAAAAAAATGGGCATCTCTTCTACTGGCACACCAATCAGGTAGCTAAATGCATGGCATGCCCCCCACCACACCCCAGCCATCCCATTTGTGTGGCCTGGTCACAATACTCCTTCAAAACATTTACTTTCTTCTTTTAGACTGTACAGCTACAGTTTATACCGCGTCTATATTACATAATCAAACTTTTAAAAGTTCGAACGTCATGTGGTCAACTCCATAAAATTGAACTTTTAAAAGTTCAAAAATGTAATTTATTTTTATTTATTTTTATTTTACATTTGTTAACCGGGCTAGTCCAACTGGATACATGTCCATTTTCAGTGGAGGCCCGAGGAGAAAAGCTCCAAGCTTACAAAACATTTAATATTACAAGTAAATTAAAAACAACAGTACAAAAATGTATAACAAAACATTAATAAAAACAAGATTGGTACATAGTATAAAAAGGACTTGACTATTTTCCAAAAAATAAGTAAGTAAATAGAGAAAAGATGGGGATATAAAGGATACTAAGGACATCTACAGGATAAGACAGCATTTGGAAAATAGTATTGGTAGGTAGATGGGATGGGTAGAGCAGCAAAGAGTAGAGAGGTCAGTGAGTAAATAAGTTCAAAGAATCAACTTTAAAAGAAATTTAGAGGGAGACAGGGTAGAGCAGAGGAAAAGCAAGAGAAAAGCAATTAGTCAGGGTTATTACAAGAGCATAACCAGTGGTTGGAGAGGAAATGTTTAAGGTTAGTTTTGAATAGTGGGAGAGATGTAAGAGCTGTAAGGTCAATTGGTAGGAGATTCCATATTTTCCCAACAAAGTTAGAAAAAAGAGAGTCTCCTGCAGAGTTATTAGATAAAGAAGTTTGCATCAGCATTTTTTTAGTTGAGCGTAGCTTTTTCAGGTTACAGTATGGTGTTATGAGGGTAGAGAGAGTGGGGGTATTGTTTGGTTGATAAAGGACTTTATGGGCAATAATAAGTTGGTTGAATTGTAGGAGGTGAGGTAATTCAAGCCAGCCTAGTTGTTTTAGGTTTTGACAGTGATGAGTCCTATATGGTGAGTCAGTGGCGAATCTGGCAATGTTATTATAAGATCTAGCTAGTTTGTTAAGATTGTTTTGGGACAGGTTAGTATAGATGGAGGAGGCATATAATAGGGTAGAGATTAAGTGAGTTTTTTCTATTGTAGATCTGGCTAGAGGTGTTAGAAATTGTTTAATTCTATACAGGGATCCGAGTTTTTTGTTGGTAGATTTTATTATAGTGTTAATGTGAGTGTTAAATTTAAGTTGATTATCTATTGTGATTCCTAGGAGTTTGGTTGTAGTGTCGGGAGAAATTATGGTACCATTGTTAGATTCCAATGTAAAATGAAGAGGGGGAGATGAGTGTGAGGGTGTAAACAGCAATAATTTGTTTTTTTTGGGGTTGAGGAGAAGACAATGGTTTGAGAACCATTTTTCTATTGTGGTGAAAGATTTTTGTGTGAGAGAATGCAGGTCAGTTTGGGATGATGCTGAACAAATAATTGTGGAGTCGTCGGCGTATTGAATGCAGGTAGAGAAGGGAATAGAGAGATGAAGGTCATTGATAAAAATGGAGAATAAAAGTGGGCCTAAGATAGAGCCCTGTGGGACACCTAAGGAAGTAGGAAGGAGTTCAGAAAGATGATTCTGCCAGAGAACTGCTTGTTTACGATTATCCAGGTAGGATGTAAACCAGTTCAAGGCAGATTTATCAAGAGATAGGGACTTCAGAAGGTGGAGTAGAAGTTTATGGTTGACCATATCAAAGGCTTTAGAAAGATCTACGAAGAGTGCTGACGACAGGAAATTATTGTTTTGATTTTTGTTGATACAGTTGGTAAAAGAAAGTAGGGCTGTGGTAGTACTGTGGCAAGGACGAAAGCCATGTTGACAGTACGCTAAGAGATTGTGGTGGAGTAGGTGGGTAATTAATTGTTTATGGATGCATTTCTCCATTATTTTAGCAAGTGGAGACAGAAGAGCTATGGGACGGTAGTTTGAGTATTCAGTAGAATCACCACCTTTGTGAAGGGGAATAATATGTGAGATTTTCCAGATTGATGGAATAGTGCATTCCTTAATTGTTCTGTTAATCAATATAGAGATTGGGTAGGCAATGGCTGAGGCTCCTAGTTGTAGGTATTCCCCAGGTAATTTGTCAGCTGAGGGGGTAGAAGGTTTAAGTTTTTGAAGTAAGGAGGAGATGAAGGAGGTGGGTATTGGTTCTAGATGGAAAGGAGGGGGGGGGGCTTGTAGCGGGCAAGTTGGCAGTGTCAGGATATTGTTGATTTGCTAAGTTTTGTACAGCTGTGGTAAAGAAGGTATTAAAGGCATTTGCTGTTTTTGTAGTGTCATCAGAGTTGGTGCCAAGTGGAGTTGGTGTGTCTACTTTACCAGGGGATATAAGCCTGTTAATAGAGGTCCAGAACTTCTGTGGTTGTTGAAGGGAAGATTGTTGTAGTTGGATATAGAAGTTTTTCTTGTCCTGTAGGATTGCTTTTTTAGTTATATTTCTTTGTTGCCTGAAATTTTGCTGATTAGTTATGTGTTTTGTGGTACGCCATTTGGTCCAGGATTTATTCCTGGAAATTATTAGCTTTTTAGTCTCACTTGTGAGCCATGCTGCTGGTTTGTTTTTCACTCTTATGGTACGAATTGGGGCATGATGATCTAGGATTGTTAGGAAAGTATTATTGAAGTAGGATACTGCTTCATTTATTGGAAGGGACTTAAGGGGTTCCCATTTACAATATTTAAGTTCGGTTAGGAAAAGTTCCTGGTCAAAGTGTTTTTTACTGCGTATAGTTCTAACAGGGGGAGAAATGTTAACATTTGTTTTATGTCTGATTATATATATTAGAGAGTGATCGCTAAGGTCATCTGGTAGGGTTCCTGTTGTATAGTTTTGCTTTGGACCATTTATTAATATCCAGTCCAGAATGCTTTCTTTGTTATTGGATTTGTTTATTCTAGTTGTGGAATTGATGACTTGTGAGAAACCATGCAAATTGATCAGAGAGGATGGATTGGTATTTTTACATAAATTCCAGTCGGTGTTAACGTCTCCTGGTAATATTGTTTCTTGTGGATAATTTAGAGAAAGCCAACTTAATAGGTCTTCTAGTTTATCTTGATTGTTACCTGGTGGGAAATAAGTACAGATGATGTTAACTGATTTCTGGTTGTTTAGTTGTAGTTTTGAAATAATTATTTCTGCATTGCCATCAGAATGTAGTTTGTGGTTTATTTTACTGATTTGTAATCCTGCTTTATAAAGAATTGCAACCCCCCCACCTTTTTTCTTGATGCGGTCTTGTCGAATAATATTGTAACCTGGGGGAATAATTTCAGTATCTATTATTGTTGGTTTAAGCCACGTTTCAGTTAAACAAAGGATGTCAAAGCGGTGAACATCTAGGAGAGCATGAACTTGAGTAATTTTGTTGCAGATGCTACGTATATTAAGATGGGCAATTTTGAATGTTTTAGAGGATTGGGCTGATAGTAAGGGGATATAATTAGATTCATTACTGTTAGAGAAGGATGAGTGAAACTTTGGGCCTGGGTTAAGATGAATGTCTCCATCTATAAGGGAGTGGAACAAAGTAAAGTTATGATATTGGATAAGTTTAGGATTAAAGTCAAATAACTTTTGATTGTTAAGAATTGAGTGTTTTATATGAAAAAGTCGATGATATTTAGCTTGGATGTAGCTGTGGTTATATGTGGAATTATTAAAGCTTGTGCATAAAACAGGAAGTGATGTAGTAGTGTATTTGGATGGTATGAAAAGAGTTTTGAGAAGGGGTTGTTCTTAGGAGGTAAGGAAATAGGTAGTGGTAAGAGAAGTGAACAATGACAATAGTAGTAGACAATGGCGTAGGTTAGGCATGTTAAGAGAAGAGGGAAAATAAGTATAGTTAGTGAGATGAGGAAAAAGGACTGGCTTTAGTGAGAAGGGCTAGAGATAATAGGGGAAGGTTTGTATCTAGTGGGTGAGAGGATATTAGTGAGGGGTGAGGTTAGTAATGAGAGAGTAGTAAGTATAAGTAGCGTGAGGAGGAGAAAGGATTAGCCTTTGTGAGAAAGGCTGGAGATAATAGGGGGAAATGTATAGCTAGTGGGTGTGGAGGTATAAGTGTAGGGCGTGGCTAGAAGTAAGTGAGTGGTTGGTTGGAAAAGAAATGAAGAATAGAGGGGGGTGTGGTTAAGAGAGTATAAAGGTAGACACCCTGGGGGCGGGTGGGAATTGGGGGCAGGGTAGGGGAGCGGAGTGAGCCCGAAGGGCGAACGGAGTGGGAAGACTCAAGAGAGTGGAGTTCAGCAGGAAACAATCAGTGAATGGGAAGAACTAACAGGTAAGTCAGTAGGTTAGAGAAAGTGTATTAGTTAGTCAGCTAATGTGTAGAAATAAAGTATGTAGAAGAGCTAGAGTCAGAAGAATCAAGGTAAGGTAAGAGAGGATAGGCTAAAATGCAGTTCTGGAAAAAAGCTTCAGTTAAAGGACAGATGTGAAAGGTTAAGGGAGGCAGAAGATAAGCATAAGAGTGGGAAAAAGAGAAGTAGCAGCATAAAAAATAATAAGGGTGCCACCTTGTGGCCAGTTGTATAGTTGCAGGGACAGACAAAAGGGGAAAAGAGGATGGAGTGTGATGTGCTAGCAAACAGAAATAGTTGAGGTAGATTAAGATAGGAATTAAATTGAGGTATATATATATGGGGGATGGGGAAATATGTAGGCTGCTGGTAATTCAGGAGGGATGCTTAACTTGAGATACAGAAATAGAGTAAGTCTGGTCAAACAAGGAAACTTAGCATACTTAAATTCTCATAGTAAGTCGGTTTCTCTTGGTAGTGAAGGGTATGGGCTCAGTTGTTGAGGTTCCTTAATTTCCAGGAGGATGGTAGGCAGGAAAAAAGTTTGCTTGAGTTTAACAATTGACCACTCTGTTATAAGGTAAGAAGGGAGAGAGATAGTGAGTGAATTAGAGCTAGGATTGGAAGCAAAATAAGTTACAATGCATCAGCATTTCTCAATAACATTAGCGCTGAATTCTAGGTACAAAACATTTAAACAATGGAGAAGAAAAATAAACCTATCTAGAACATACAATAATTAGAAAGACAGGTAGTTCAATTTGCATGGCTAAACATTTTGTAACAGTATTTGAGATTCAAGTTTAGGGTTCAAACATAAATGTTCATTGTAATGGTGAGAAACAATAATAGTTGGCCGTTAGTGAAATCTGGCATCACCCATTGTCAAGTTTAGATTTCTGAGGGGGCTCAATATATTAAACTAGGTAGGATAATTCCAGTTAAAAACACAGGTAAAATCCTCAACTGTTCCCAATATCAAGTATAAGAGAGTCTGAAGGATATATTACTTTAGGCATCAAGCATTGCACATTGAACAGTAAGGAATCCAGGTAGGACTCAACAAAAACACCAAACAGAAGAAATAGTTAACGTTATTTAAAAAAGAATAAGGGTCAGAGATGGGGCTCATCAATTCCAATATAAAATACTAGCTATTAACAGTTGTTATTTCCGCTTTAAAGACTAGGGATTCCATGAAATCTAGCCACCACAGCTCAGTAAAACGACTCTATTTTCAGTTGGGGCTCAGCGATTAAGCAGCCCGACTCACTTATTCAATGATGCAATAAGTATTGCAAGCCCCCGCGCTCACGCTACACGGGCCAAAACCAGACTAGGGATTCCGTGAAATCTAGCCACCACAGCTCAGTAAAACGACTCAGTTTTCAGTTGGGGCACAGCGATTAAGCAGCCCGACTCACTTATTCAATGATGCAATAAGTATTGCAAGCCCCCGCGCTCACACTACATGGGCCAAAACCAGACTTTAAAGCTTGTTTGTAAAGTATAATTTACAGTATTAGATATAGGCCACAGTGGAGAAATGCTTTAAGCATCTAGCTTTACAAATAGATAAAGAAAATTAAGAATCCAGGTAGGACTCTAGAAAAAAACGCGCAAGGCAAAGTATTTCAAAGTACCTTACAGAAGTGTCAGGTAGCGATTCTAAGTAAACTAAGGGATTTAGATGGTACTTTGGACTTAATACAGTAAAATAATCATAATTGGCAGACGCTAAGTGAGTTTAATTATAATGTACACAGTAGAAACCCACTAGCGATGCTAAATAATTACAGCAGTAATTCAGGTTGGGGTGTGCGATTGTGTAGCCCGACACTCTTGTGGAGATACAATGACGCAGAGGGTTTGCAAGCCCACGTGCACGCTACACTGTTACCACAAAATTAAAGATCTAGTATATCATAATAAAATAAAAAGTAAATTAAAATTAAAAGTAATAAAAAAATAAACCAAAGAAATAACATACCTGAATGGTTTAAGCAAGGGAAAAAATCCCCCCTGCATCCCCACACCCCCCGCTCTTTAAATATACCAACTCTGAGATTGTACTCCAGTGCAGAAAAGGGAAATATTCCCATTCCGCACTGTACAAAGCTCTCCATTGAAATGTTAAAACTTTTAAAAGTTCGATCATATGGTGTAGACTGTATGACGTTCAAACTTTTAAGAGTTCAACAAAGTGATATAGACCCTTTATAGCCTGCCATTATGGAGGGCTACAGCACTCATGTTTTAGTTTAAAAAAAACAAATGTTCTTCTTTTTAAATTGTAGTACACTGTTTGTTACCGTTTATACCCTGCCTGCACAGAGCACTAGGGTGATCATGTTTTAGTTTAAAAAATAACAAAAAAATGTTCTTCTATTTAAAGTGTAGCAAGTTAGACATATGGAGGAAGAAGTATCCAAGTGAGAAGGAATGCACCTTTGCAAGAAATATTTTGGAAGATGAGTAGGTTAGACAGGTTCTTAGGGAAACATTGGGGCAAGCCTCCAAGGAAGTATTTTTCATAAGTACTTAATGATCTACAATAAACTACATTAAATGCACATTTAATGTCTACATTGTAGAGAAAATAAAGAATAATTGGTGATGTAGCATCCTGGGGCATGCAAATGAATGGATGTTAGAAACAAGGGAATGTAAGCAACAACAACCCAGAGACAAACATGGAACAAAGTGGTATATAAGGAGCATAGTAAACAGAAGCTGTAAATCTGCAAAAAAGAAATGTTCGGATATCACAGAAATGAGGATGGCACACCAAAACAATGAGCAACAGTGGAGAAGGAAGCTAATTAATGGGAGTGTTGTAAAATAAAAAAAAGATTGTGATATCAGTTCTATGTTGGCATCGATTGTATTAGTGTGGGGGACACTGGAAGGGAGCAAAAGAAAGTCTTAAAAAGCCTATGTCCATGGCATACCCATGCACATGTAACAGTCAAAAGGCAGGGTACCAGAGACCGAAGGATGTGGAGCATAGAGAGCTTCTGAAAAACACAATATTCAGCTGGGAGGGTAGGCCAAGATGAAGAGTTATGCTTGATGGCAGCAAATGGGAATGGAGGGAGGCATAAGTGAGCAAAAACAGCAAGTAAAATGCTGTTGAACATTGGGGGTTCATCAGAAGAAGGATAATGCAAAAAAGGTTAAAAAGAACGGGGGAAACATTGTTCTATTACAAGAAACAAAACTGAAAATGGGAAGAAGATATTGCATTGTGATTGCCCAAAGGGATACATGAACAACAAGCAAGGGGGAGGAAAGCAGGATGTAGAAATTGTATTTTGCAGAGGGCTTTGGACAACCACAGAGAACCTAATAAAAATTGGGATAGGTAGATGGATCATCTGGCAGGGAAGGTTGAAAGGTGCATGCTGGACAATAAGAAATATACTATATATGTACCAAAAGGGAACGAAGAAGGATTCTACAAGAACTTGTTTGCCAACTGTTCACATAAAATAAGAGATGGAATAGATATATTTGGTGGGTTAGGGGACTACAATGTCACCAAAGAAATGGAAAAAGATAGGTTGTATGGAAGGAGGTAATATAACAAAAAGAAGGAATAAATGCGGGAGGTAGGCTGGACATATGGAGGGAAAAATGTTAAGAATGATGCACCTTTGCAAGAAATATTTTGGACGACAAGTAGCTTAGATACTTAAGGTAGGTGTACAGGGACAAAAAACAGAAGGGGAGGTGGTGGTGAGATAGCTATAAATGGAAGGAGACAGAGGACAAGAAAACACAGCAAGAACTAATAAGGAATCAATACAAGGAATACGAAAGACAGGGACAAACTGGAAAGCATTCTGGTGGAATGTGAGCAAGGTCACTGCCAGGGGAAGTCAGGAGAAAATGGAAGAGTGCAGAGGGAAAAAAGAAAAGGAAAGATGGGTGGGGGATTGATAAGCTTGGGAGAGAAATACTGGTGGTGCAAAAGGAAGTTGGAAGAAGTGAAAGTAGAAAGGAAGTAGTACAGATCCAAGGAAAACCAATGAGAACGGGATTAGGGAGCAAAAAGTTTAACAACAGTGCTGGAGTACTGCTGATGGGTAGTGTGAGAGATAGAATGAAAGTCAAGAAATACAAGAAGAAGAAGCAGAGGTAGAGGTAGAGGTATAGAGGATAAAGGGAGGAGATGGAGAATATTTAAAAGAGAAAGAGCTAATCAAAGAAAGGCTCAAGGAATACTGCAGAACTACAAACTGGAAGGAGCAGAAATCTTATAATGGACCTGAGAAATTAACATAGAGAGATATATAGTGGAGGAAGAACAGAGACATAAGCTGAATTTAGAGGTGACAACAAATAAGATAAGGAAAGCAATATACAAGAGGAAGGAGAGAACAGCTGGTGGGGCCAGATGGAATCTCTCTAGAGTTCTTCAAATGGGGAGGGGGTGAAATATGGAAATATAGCAATTTTAAAAAAAAAAAGTTTACAGCTGTGGAAGATCTAGCTTTTGTGTTTCACAGGAGAATGTAACCATTTATGAATTAGAATAATCTGCCTCTTTTTTGCTTGCATTAATATCTGGTACCTAAAATGGTTGATTTAAAATGAGCCTTTCTGCATCAAAGACAAGACCAAGTTGCACGAAAGGAAAAATACAGCAAATATCATTGCAAGAATATATAATACACCTCTATGTGTTTTGCACAAAATAGTGCAAAATACATTTAAGGTAAGCAAAGAAGAACCAAATGAACTATATGTTTATATGTACAGTAATAGAAGTGCATTGGTTCATAGCTTCTTACTAAGAGTGTGGTCTAAAAGATCATTGAGGAACATAGCCCAATTTCCCAATTGCCCCAGGGCACCATCTTGCTCAGAGTCACATGTTAGGCAAGTAGAAAATGAAATCCTTGACTATGAATAGTAGCTTATTAATGTTTTAGCTTTAATTCCCCACATTGTCTGCCAGACTATAAGAAAACAAATTCTCATTTTGTGTTAATATAGTTAATTATGTAAAATAGTATTCTTAATAAGCTTATAAAGTTAGTAAAGACATTGTGTCATTGGCTAGCCTTCATACAGATGGCACAGATGAATGAGAGATATGAGTGGTCCAGACAATTAAATGTCACGCTGTTCCCAGTACAGCACCAGAATATAGTTGCAAGTGTTAATGATCTTGTTTGACAAAACTATACATCAGTGTATAAATGATAAATTCTAAAAATGAGAAGATAAGCAAAGCAGAGTACAGAAAATTTGTAAGTGTACATATATGGTAATGGGCATTTGTTACCTGAATGCATATGTAGCCCTTATAATTAAGAAAACTAAGCATTTTCTTGAAATTCTTTAGGTCCATTACATCTCTCATGGATAGTAGTAGCCCATCCCAGATGACAGGACCAGTAATGGAAAACAACAAGGACTACTCTTGACTTATTTTTGACTTCTTTCATATAACTTATTTCATGGCCATCTAAGATTCATTAAAGAAATTGCAGTGAACATGAGTTCATCATCTTATCATCAGTTATCGATTGCCTCTTGTCTGCAGCCTTGGGAATAACAATGGTCTATAAACTAGAAATTCTAGAAAATGGTACAGATCACGAAGCATGTCCTCTGGTTAAATGGCAGCCATCCTGACCTGTTTTAAGTGTTGCAGTGCTATTAAGTGCTCAAAGCCGATATATGATATATATCAGACAAATTTGCAAGACGGCAAGGTATTTGCTGAAGTCAAAGCATGTGATGTGTAGGCCATGGTTCATCCATGACATTAGTGCTCCTTTACCTATGCCTGGTCAGGCTTTGAGACATACACTGCTACAAAATATTCAAAAGTAGTTTTAGTTTCCTCCTGATTCAGTTTATAATCATTTGACATGGACCTCAATAAAGCTAGAAAGATCAAACCAGATAGTCCTGTAGTTAAAGCTAGCATTTATGATTACCAATCTTAAAAGCATTTTGCTTAAAATAGTAGCAGTATGAAACAACATAGTTTTTAGTCCTTTATCTCTTTATACAAATCATGTTGCCATGTTCCATTTCCTTTGGGAGATGCTAATAATGACTAGAGGTGATACAGACGAGTCACACACTTCCAGATTATCACAAAGTATGAACTGAAAGTTAGGCATGTTTCATTATTTTCTATAACACCAGCATGCCATCTTCTGTCATGTGTACAAAAACTGAAGAGGAAAATTTAAACCCACAGCTAAAATTGCCATAACATCCCGTTTCTTCTGCTGTTCTACAATCATATCATAAACCCTCCACCAGGTGTGAACAGGAAGAACCCCCCCCCCTCCATCACACCCAGTTCAAATGCAGAATGAAAGAGTACCTGTAAAACGGTTGTTATAATGAATGCAAAAACACCATAGTTATGCTCTTTAATGTAATATAAACCATAGATACAAATTCAGGAACTTACGTACATGCTTCTCTGTGATAAGTAAGAAAAAGAGCCCTACACCCACTCACTAAACAGGAACAAAGTTAATCTCTTCATTGATACCATAAATAAAGGTCCATTTTCTTTAAAAAAGTAATTCTTAATAAGCCTAGTATACTAGTTGATTTGTTTGTATTTGTTTACTAGGGTAGAGAGAGTACTATCCCAATTAACGATTTCAAGCTCAACCTGAAAGCTACATGACAAGAAAAAAAGCATAAAAATAGTTACATTTAATAATAAATATTTACATGGTTTGCCTAAGTAACAAGAAACAATTGTTGCAGCAAATGTTATGAAAAAGAAGCAGAAAAATTATTTACACAAGTAGAGCAAAAGTTATAGCAAAGAGTATTTACAGCAAATGACCAAGTCAATTTTCCAGCCAACAACTAATTATGGTTTCTGGTAATTGGTAAACAAGAAACACTAACTAAGTCAAAGCATAAATGTAAAAAACAACATACACACACACACACACACACACACACACACACACACACACACACACACACACACACACATACGAACACTATAATGAACCATTAACCTAGCCCTTACTCTAACCCTGACCCATAACCACACAGATGCACACACACACACACACACACACACACACACACACACACACACACACACACACACACACACACACACACACACACACACTCACACACTCATAAACAAGTGTACACACATGCACACACTTACAGACCCAAAACATGCACACACACACACACACACACACACACACACACACACACACACACACACACACACACACACACACACACACACACACGCACAAAAGAAGGGAGAGGGATTTGGACAAAGATGGTAGTTATGACCTTATAGGATTCCTAAAGATTGACTGTGTAGCTGCACAATGTGTGCACAGATAGACTGTGAGGTCCTGCAACAGTAGGACTAACTACGGATGTAATAGTGAGGTGGAAGGCACTGCTCAGCATCTCACACAGACAGGCTGTGAGGTCCTGTATGGTAGGAATAACTATGGATGTAATTGTGAGGTGTAAGGCACTGCTCAACATCTCACACAGATAGGCTGTGAGGTCCTGCATGGTAGGAATAACTATGGATGAAATAGTGAGGTGGAAGGCACTGCTCAGCATATCACACAGATAGGCTGTGAGGTCCTGCATGGTAGGAATAACTATGGATGAAATAATGAGGTGGAAGGCACTGCTCAGCATATCACACAGATAGGCTGTGAGGTCCTGCATGGTAGGAATAACTACGGATGTAATAGTGAGATGGAAGGCACTGCTCAGCATCTCACACAGACAGGCTGTGAGGTCCTGCATGGTAGGAATAACTATGGATGTAACAGTGAGGTGGAAGGCACTGCTCAGCATCTCACACAGATAGGCTGTGAGGTCCTGCATGGTAGGAATAACTATGGATGCAACAGTGAGGTGGAAGGCACTGCTCAGCATCTCACACAGGCTGTGAGGTCCTGCATGGTAGGAATAACTATGGATGTAACAATGAGGTGGAAGGCATTGCTCAGCATCTCACACAGATAGGCTGTGAGGTCCTGCATGGTAGGAATAACTATGGATGTAATAGTGAGGTGGAAGGCACTGTTCAGCATCTCACACAGATAGGCTGTGAGGTCCTGCATGGTAGGAATAACTATGGATGTAACAGTGAAGTGGAAGGCACTTCTCAGCATCTCACACAGATAGGCTGTGAGGTCCTGCATGGTAGGAATAACTATGGATGTAACAGTGAAGTGGAAGGCATTGCTCAGCATCTCACACAGATAGGCTGTGAGGTCCTGCATGGTAGGAATAACTATGGATGTAACAGTGAGGTGGAAGGCATTGCTCAGCATCTCACACAGATAGGCTGTGAGGTCCTGCATGGTAGGAATAACTATGGATGTAATAGTGAGGTGGTAGGCACTGTTCAGCATCTCACACAGATAGGCTATGAGGTCCTGCATGGTAGGAATAACTATGGATGTAACAGTGAGGTGGAAGGCACTGCTCAGCATCTCACACAGGCTGTGAGGTCCTGCATGGTAGGAATAACTATGGATGTAACAGTGAGGTGGAAGGCATTGCTCAGCATCTCACACAGATAGGCTGTGAGGTCCTGCATGGTAGGAATAACTATGGATGTAATAGTGAGGTGGAAGGCACTGCTCAGCATCTCACACAGATAGGCTGTGAGGTCCTTCATGGTTGGAATAACTATGGATGTAACAGTGAGGTGGAAGGCACTGCTCAGCATCTCACACAGGCTGTGAGATTCTGCATGGTAGGAATAACTATGGATGTAACAGTGAGGTGGAAGACATTGCTCAGAATCTCACACAGATAGGCTGTGAGGTCCTTCATGGTTGGAATAACTATGGATGTAACAGTGAGGTGGAAGGCACTGCTCAGCATCTCACACAGGCTGTGAGATCCTGCATGGTAGGAATAACTATGGATGTAACAGTGAGGTGGAAGACATTGCTCAGCATCTCACACAGATAGGCTGTGAGGTCCTTCATGGTTGGAATAACTATGGATGTAACTGTGAGGTGGAAGGCACTGCTCAGAATCTCATGCTGTTCACCTGTAACATACTGATTAGTGCTGCCATCTGATTACCCTGCTAAACTCTACAGGTCACACAAGACTCAGGTGAGCAGAGCAACATGAACTGATCACAAATATGTCCAGGATGGTAATCTCTTTTGCTGAACAGCTGCTGCTCAAAGTGCCATGTAAACACTAAAACTTAAAGTATGTTGTCTCATGGCATTAAGAGACATAACACCAACAACAACAAGGTGAAATAGAAAAGGGATTTATAGGACAGTAAGAAAGGGAGGCAGACAACAAGTAAAGAGAAACCTACAAGGGGAAGACATAGGACAGGTTACAATGGGGGGGGGGGGGGGTGAGAAAGCAGATTTGTTTATTTGGGGATATAGCCCTCTTTTTCATATAGTTGCAGAAAGGATTAGGGATGTGGGAGGCAAGCAATATGGTGAGAAGAGGTAGGAGAGATTATGAGAAAACAGATAAACATCAAGTGCTGCAGGCAAACAAGTGGCTGTACATGTATGAGGCTGGTTTGCTAAGGGATGGTTGCATACATACAGAGGGTGGACAAATGATACTAGGGTTGGATGGAGCATGAGCATGGTATGAGCCAGGAAGAATAGGCAGGGCCTAGAGTCAGATGCTGGCTGTACAGGGACAACCATTACTGCTTAAAGGGCAACATACTGAAAACAATCATCAGCCGATTGTTCAGGTTATTTAATGGCATAAGCCTGGTCCTCTCCTGGTGGTCAGATGACCATGGATAGTCAAATAAGCAATTTGCTCTTTACTTCAGAAGGCTGTCCATATAGACCAATCTGTCAACAAGCTGATGCAACACCACACATACCACCAACTGTATCAGTTGTAGGTGTGTTACCACAGGTGCTACCAAGTCTGTCCATGCAACCTATTGTGTGTGTGTTTCTACATGTGAATGGCCAAGGCTTGTTGCATGAAAGGTGCTTCCCCTAAAACTTACAAGGTGGTTCCTGCCTCACTAGTAGACCCATACTGGCCTTCCACAGTGGCAAGCTGTGGTTAAGATACATGGCCTGCATAGGGGAGACACAATGGGAATTGCTGGAAGGCATCTATCCATGCATCCTGCTGTATGGAATGTCCAGCATGATGGTCAGGGCTTGTTGAATGAGATGGCCCTCCCCTACAAGTTGCAAGGTGGTCCCAACCTGACCTTCTACTGTGGTAAGCTGTAGTGGAGATGCATGGTCTACAGAGGGAAGACACAATGGGAAGGGGGACATCTATCCATGCAACCTATTGTGCAGGATTTCCTGCATGTGAAAGGTCAGGGTTTCTTGCATGAGAGGGGCTTACCCTACAACTTGCAAGGCAGTCCCAGCCTTATCACAAGACCCAAACTGGCCTTCCACAGTGGCAATCTATAGTGGAGATGAACGGCCTGCATAGAGGTGATACAGTGAGAAGGGGGCATAAGTCTGATAGCATATCATGCAACTGAAATACAGCATAGTGTAAATCATCAGCAAATCCTATTCAGTATTTTGTACCATAAGTCTTTGCTGCCCACCAAGTTCATCTTATTCACTTGACATGCTGTAAGGTGACAGTGGACATTAGTACAATACTAAAGGTGCAAAACAAAGCACCCAGAACAAGTTAAGGCTATCAGTGTTCATAACTATGGAAAGTAGTCCATACCTCTCAACTTCTTAGTATAAGAAATCTACAGAAGGCCTAAAATAATAGGGAACAAAAGTCCAAAAATAGGGACAGATTTGAAATATTGCTCTTATAAACTTATAAAGTTGCTAGAATAACAGGATTTGTGTTAACATGCATTTTTCTAAATCATATGAAGTCTGGACTTCAAATGTACATTATTATGTAGTGACTTTAATACTCACGGATTTGCCAGAAAACCACAGATTTTATGTGGAACAGACCAAAAATATGAGGCAAAAGTCTGGACATTTTGCAAAAATCTGGACAGTTGAGAGGTATGGGAAGCAGTGTTATGCTGCTGGCTATTTAAATGAAGTGACCATAACGTATTTCCTGAAACAGTAACACCACATAGTGAACAGTCCCTGGTCATGCTCTACTTGTGCTTATCTTGCTCCCAACAATATATATCAATACTGACCTATAACTATATTATAGGTTCATAGGTGTGTACTAGGCTAATGGCCCTGGAGCCTTTACAAGCCAAACCCATAGGATTACCCTGACATTGTGCCATCCGACCTTAATTCCCAGTGCATCTGTCAAGTAGAGCCACTGGAGTGATCCCCAGGGTGAATTTTCTATTTCCCAGCCACTCATCCAAATTTCTCTTGAACAGGGCTACTGAAGTGCTCTGCTTGACATGTATGGGAAGTCTATTCCATAGCACAGGCAGTCTCTGGGTTATGAACCTGTCCCTCCAGCTTGTTCTGTTGATTGTAGTAATGAGGTTAGGGTCTCTGGAGGGTGTGGTGCGGTGGGATTAGGATTTCTTTAAATGTAGCATTTCTAACAGAGCTGGGTCGGATATGAATTTGTAAGTCAAGAAGAGATCGCCTGTAAGTAGGTGATATGAGACTGAGAATAGTTGGAGTTTTTTGAGTCTGTCCATATAGGACAAGTGTTTAAGGCCTAGGATCCTCTTTGTGAGGTATTTGCTGCAGGTGTCTAGTGAGGAACATGCCAAATGAGGCATGTACTCGATGATTGGCCTAATGAGGGCAGAGTAGAGGGAGATGATCTCTTTCTTCCTAGATGCAAAACCCTTAGTAATGAGATGTGCTACATAGAAGGACTTTCTGACCACAGTGGCAATGTGGTGGCCAAAAGAGATGTTGCTGTCAGCTTGTGTTCCAGATCTCTTATATGTGTTCAGTGAACTACCATCGATGTGGTAATTCATGGGAACCAGGTTTTTCCCAAAGGGGATAATGACACATTTTTTGGCATTGAGCTTAAGGCCATGGTTCTGACACCAGTCGTTGGTCTCAGTGAGGCCATTCTGTAGGATGTCAACATCACTTGGGGAGTTAATAATAGCTCCCAAATTGCAATAGTCTGCAAACTTTGTCAGCCAGAGTCCCTTCATGTTGGTCTGAACTTCAGAGAAGTAGATACCAAACAGGAGAGGACCCAGGACCGAACCCTGTGGGTCTCCACCCGTGACAGGTCAGCAGTCTGACTTGGAGTCAGCTACTTTCACACTGTGGGTTTTATCTGTGAGCCAGTTTGCAACCCACCTAGTGATATAGGGGCTGATGCCTAGCTTAGTAAGTTTTCCTATGATTCCTGAGTGGGGAATGGCATCAAAGGCCTTGGCCAGATCAAGGTTGGCTGTATGAACCACCTTGCCTTCGACCAGGTTCAGCAGGCATTATCTACCTTCACAAAACCAAACCATGTAGGATCCAGACTTTGAGATTCCCTATATCCTTGTTTATTAGGTCCATGATGATGCGTTCCATAGCTTTGCATATCTGACTCGTCAGACTAATGGGGAGATAGTTCCCAGGGTCTGTAGTCACTCCTCCTTTGTGGAGAGGGATGACTGTAGCAGTGCACCATTTGGTAGGGACAAAGCCTGAAGTGAGGCTGTGATTGAACAGGGCACACAGGTGTGGTTCCAGTTTACTCTGTAATTCATGTAGAACACAGCCAGGGATATTGTCAGGTCCCACAGAAGCTGTATTCTTAGCCTTGGGCAGTGCTGTTTTAACCTGTGCAATAATAATACTGGGTGCCTGGCAATCTACTGGTATTGTGATTGGTCCTTTGGTGGGGGCGAGAGGGGTAAAGTTGGCACTGAATCTGTTGGCCAGTATATTGGCAATATCTGTTGGTTTATTATAGGATGTACCATTGTCCAGTAGCTCAGAGCAAATCTGGGTATTACCGTGGAGATTCTTTACATAAGTACAGAAGGCCTTGTGGTTGTCTTTACTATCTGCTGCAACTCTGTTTTCATAGCTAGCTTTATAGGATTTGATGAGGGATCTCAACTTTTTGTTGAGGCTGATAAGGGAGTTTTTCCAGTCTTGGGACTTCACCTTATTCCACATCAGTTTCCTCCTTCTGTTGTGGAATTTGTTTATGGGAGGGGACTTAGTCTGTTTCAAATAAAACAGCCTCAGTTTGTACATGCTTTCACTGACTTACACATTACAAATGTACTTAAAAATAGATATTCTTATATAACAATTTGCAGATGATACTCGTAACCTGCACTGATAACACATTCATACATGCATTCTCCCAGGCTGTCTCTGCATACAGTACAACCAGATGACTGAAATGTGTTTAAAGTAATCCTCTCTGTGCATCTAAGGGTGCTGTCAGTGAAACTTTTCTACTCACTTGTAGAGGACATGAGAGGGATACCATGGGATACCATGGGATACCAGTATCCCTTGCCATCCAGTAGCCCTGGTCCATCATATACCCCAGTAGCATGTGCTTGTATTCCCTAAACAGGCAGTATGAAAAGGTCTTAGTTTCTTTCACACATCAGCTAAAACCCCCATTTCTGGACTTAGCAGAACTGGCCACGTCAGACCCACTTTCAAAGAGAAGCAAAAGTGAGTCTATAAGTGCAGCAAGATGGCAAAAATATGCATGAATTACATGCCTGTGGATGGTGAGTTGTAGGTCTCACAGGTCTGCATTACGTGGTCATAACTGGATGGTACAGTGGTGCAGCAGATATCTTTGTCGCCTCACAGCAAGAGGTTCTCTGATTCGATCCATGGCTGGGGTGCCTTCTTTGCAAAGTCTGCATGTCCTTCCTGCATTCATGTGAGTTTCCTCCAGGTGCTCCAGTTTCCTCCCACATCACAAACAAATGCATCTGAAGCATTTCTCTCCAGGCCTCCACTGAAAAATGGTTCATTCCAAGTCAGACTTTCCCAGTAAACAAATGTTAAATAAATAAAAATAAATAAAATGTAGCTGCATGGCATGTGGCCACATAGACATTTCCTTCACATGAATATGGGAATGTGGCATTGCCTGACCCAGACTTCATGATAAGATTATGTATAAATACTATTGCACACAAATTCATAACAAAGTGATTCTTAAGCAGTCATGCTATGAGCACATAAGTGACCACAAGATATGCAAGAGGAAATTGCATAATATGGGTATGTGTCATGATTCTGATTTGTGTTCAGTGGAACAATGTACAGAACAATACAATCACTTCTGAATTTGAAAAGGTATGCGCATGATATGTACATATCTGGATCTAATTGGTAAGATTTCTTTTTATTTTGACAACAGTGGACATACTTCAGAAAGATGATAGAACAGTACTCATGTATTCCAGGTGTATTGGTATGACTCAACAATGGTCTGCTGTGTTTGGCAAGGATATATTCTGAATGTATCCCATTTAGTTATACAGAGAAATGCATTCCCAAGCTGTTACCACAGATACTGCACAGAAGTCAAATTTATCTCAGCCCTAGTTGGACCATACAATCATACAAGCACTTATAGCAATGGGAAGATGGTTAAGACTAGCAAGGCACATTATACATTAGAAATATTTGAACACAGGTAAAATGTATGAAATGTAGCTCTTACCAGTTATATGAAACAGGTACTTTCCCTAAGAAACTTAAGCAGCTCCAGGTAGTTTGTTAATTTGGGTCATAAATGCATTCTGCTTCTTATCTGTCTGATTGTCTTATCAAGGCAAAAATATGACCAGTTACATAGGAATTCTGCTGTGTTTGAAATGATTTTATTATATACGGAATGCATGAGTTCTTAACATTTCTTATATGGTTTCTCCATTGATCAGGTTTCATATACATTCATCCATGTCTACCTGTATGGGCAAAAGTACCTGTAGCAGTATTCTGGTCGTCAACAACTGACCAGTATACTGGTCAGTCAATAAATGGCCTACAATCCTTTTCTCTTCTACTACCTCAGATATTCAGTTCTAATCATGCATCTATCATATGCAAAAGTGTTACACTGTATTTTTATTATGCAACATATCCTAGCTTCCCAAACCATTTAAAAGGTAAGCCCTTGTCAGGAAGTACTAGGATTTACTATACCAGAGTTGCCAAGCAGAGTCATAGCTGACTCATGTAGCATCACTCCTTAACACCTTGTACTCAGTGCAGATGTTCCCCTTTGTCCCATGTTAACAACACTACTGCTATCAGCGGCTACAGTAGGTGCTTGTGTGAGGCAAGAACTGTCACAATATTTGTAGACACCCTTCACAACCATATTAAATACATATTACTTAATTTCCTGCATTTATACAGGAACCAGTATGTCCAAAGACAATCAGACTGTCAAAGGCTGGAAAATGTTAGCTTTGCAGAGACATAGATCCTTCTGCAAGTCTACAGGCAGCTTAGTTTGTTTCATTTGGGTAGAGAAGATTCAGCAATTATGGAATCAAGTGTGACAGTCCTTACTGTGGAGCATCAATGTCATGGGGAGGAACAAGACAGTGCAACAGTGTCACTGGCACCATACAGACATGATTGACTACACTGTGTGTAAGGCACAACAGATAGAGCTGGAGCAGTCTACCACAGGGTAGGCAGTTCCTTGAATCCTTGTCTGGAGGTGATATACCATGTATTATCCCCTGAGGAGATCTAGATGTTGGTTGTGGAATGCCTTATCCCCTCCATTGTTTACATGGGCAATACACTAGATTAGTTATACCTAACAGAGACTTGAATAAACTACTTTTAGATATACTAAGTCCATGGTAATCCATCATTATATAGTCATCTTAAGGTTGCAAGAATGTCCTGCCAGCATTGAAAACAATCTTGGGTAAAACTCCACTTGCTATGTGAACAAACCTAGCAGCATATGTGATTGGGTTCTCGATGCTGCCAGCTGTGTTCTGCAATCACAGGTACCAGAAGTGATAGGCATGGTGTACAAATGACTTATGTCTGATATGGGTACCCCAGTTGTGTCTGATGATGATGATGATGTCAGCAGAGATGGTCATGTTTCAGAGACACGGTGCCACTGTCTGTGACAACCATAGGCAATGAAGTATTTTTTATATAAGATGAAGATATGGGCAGAATTCTTGAGAGCACTGTTGCTATATAGGGGATCACTCAGAATCCCAGAGGGTGAGAGACAACCTGTGCATGATATCCATATACCTGGTGAAAACAGGGTACATTATGGCATCATATTTCCCATTTGAATCCTGAGCTGCAGGCAACTTTATGAAAAAATCAACAGATATGCAGGAATGTCATCCAAGCATATCCTTCTACCACACTGTTAGCTTTGGAGCAGGTGAGAATGTTACATGCTTTTCAAGAGGATGCTGTCCAGGACAATTCTGGGCTCTTTTCAGACATGAATAACATTGGAAGATGATACTCCCATTGAGGACTCTGGTGACATACACTGTTGCAATGATTAATTTTTCATATATGATTGTACAATCATGGCTGACAAACATGCTAGTGTTAACCATGGCCAGATTAGAGAATATAGTACCTATGGTACATGAATACTGGGGATTTTCAGGGTAAATGCACAATGCCATATTCTCAAGACATCAGCAGTTCCATAACATGTAGCATGGGCAGACACAATAATCTGCTTCCTGGTTTGCGTCATGCAGTGGCATGTTACTGTTCACCTAGGACAAAACCTAGTGGTGTCATGTCATGGGGATGACCAGCCTGTTTCTGCAGGATTATGTAGTGCATGTTATGCAGCATGACATAGGCAATACCCAGGAATATCCATCTTAATTGCTGTGTCTGGGGAGTACTGCAGTGTTCCACAAGATGTGCCACAGAATTGTGGCTTGTGGACAGGTGTCTTAAACCATTACAGGCAAAGTTTCAGGATGGTGGCAAGGGGTCATTAGCCATAACTCCAGGTGGTATCCAGCATCACCTGAAATGCAAAAAAATAGGGTTTGAGGGAGTGTTATTTGCTACATGAACAGCTCATAGATTAGTAAACATTTATTTTGCATGGTGACCATGCATTTAGTCAACATAAGGCACTGAAGAGGAGGTTACCTAGCATGAAGCTACTATACGGGTCATACAATTGCCAACTATAGGAATCATGTACACTGTCATGTGCTAGATACTCACAGTGAAGACGATCCCATCTGTGCTGCAGACTGTGGCCCTTCTTGTTTACACACTTCTGTGAGTTGGGCTCAGTCAAGGTCTTTATTGATATTTGTATGCACTCTATGGCACATGGTACTCAGAAGGGTATGCACTGTTATCAAAGTCATTTATAGTGGTGTCTCTCTTCTGGTGACACACAAATATGCTTTTCCGTATACAAAATCATTATGCTGAGAAACGTGTTAAGCATTCATGAGGCTGAAACATTGAATACAGTTTGTATGTTCCCAGTTACTCAAGGAGTGTCAAAGTGTTGAAAGTTTACAACGGTCAGCTCAAAAGTACCTACCAATAGCATATATGCATTACATGCATGCACTGCACCATTACTCAGACAGTTGACAAATAATATCACTCCCCTGTCAGTGAAACTCAGAACTGAGCACTAACATGGATCCTGCATGGGGAGTAAGTGCAGATCTCTACACATGTAGGAGAGTCTGTATTTTGATTTCAATGTTTTAACATTTCAGCAGTTTGATGGTTCAGTGTTGTAAATTCAGTATTATGACTTTCATTATAAGTAAGTTTTACAAAGACCCATTTCACATACCTTGGTCTCCAAACGGTAGGAGCACCACATATTCTGCAATATTCAGCATGTGGGTGGTATATGTGTATCATATTCCTTGTTATGTCACAATGTACATGGATGCCTTCAACTATTTGCTGGTCAGTCAGGTTATATATGTAGACATGGCCTAAAGCAATGTTGCTGCTGCAATTAGCTATGACTTCACACTTGGTCACCACTTCTACCATGTTTTCAACGTACAACACTTAACATTTCTGGTATGCTGTGCATTTGATACAGCCATGCTAACAGGTTGGCAAGGTGCTGCATACACAGAAGGGTGGAGGGGAAGAGGGCAGCCGCCCTGGGCATCAGGTGTTAGGGGACATGATCCTCTGTTTCCAATGGGGGTTTATTACAGTAATGGTACTCATGAATGCCAGTACTGTAATTGGTGTCAACGGCTGAAGCGCTTAGTGAGTGGTATTGTGCAGCTTGCCACAATGTACATTTGTATTTGTAGCAAGTGGTTTGTTACAATTTAAAACAGAAAAACTTTTTTGTTGCTCCTCAGCTTAAAAGTTAAGAGTGTCATTTATTACAAGCCCACATTTTCTAATGCATATTTGGACTACCATAGTTACAACCACCACTGGTTAAGGGCCAGTTTAAGACTATTAGGTATGACTTTCTTTGACAGTACATTTGAACTAAAGGCTAGAAAGAACGAGGCAATGTTTTATGAGAGAGGTTATGTACCAGACCTTGTAAGCAAGGTTAAGGTGCAGGTACCAACAGAATATGGTGGGAGATTCCAGCCTATTTTGTTGTGGGGGGGGGACTGTGGGTGGTCAGACTAGAGGTGATGTGGGCAAGACTGCATCACACTTTGGTGATGGATTAACTAAAGATTTGATAGTACCCTTTTCACATCACAGGGTGGAAAACTATTCTTGCAAGGCTTCCCCAGCATAGTTGTAAATGAGGAAATAATTTTGTTTACAACAAAGGCAAAAGTTTCAATATGATGGAAAATGTTAAATTAGTACAAAGTGGTGTTGGTAATGAAAAATGTGGTTGCTGTAACCAATTGGCATGTATTCTTTGTTTTTTTAATGTGCATATATTCTTGAAGCAAAGAAAGTGATCCTGGCAAACCAGGTGAGGATTGAGAGCAATGGAAAATCTAATTGTATTTCTTGAGGTATGGTATACGTTGCTACATAAAAACCACAAAAGAGATGCGACGAAATAGCTGTCGCCAGTATTAATGTAGAGGCCTGGCTTCACTTCTTTTGTTATTTGAGAAAAATTAAAAATAAAAACACTTAAATGTTTCAGTATTAGTCAGCAGTAATAAATAGTCCAGAACTTCAGATGCTAAATCCTCTTCTATGAAGGTTTTGAAGAAACAAACTCAAACAGGCTTAGTTCCCAGAATACTTCAGCTTTAATTCATGATAAGCTCTTTCGTCCACCAACTGGACTTCATCAGATCAACTTTTCAATAACGCTTTAACCCATGGAAAACTATTATATTCATGAAAAGAACAAAGGATCATAAATCATGATTGACAACATCATACATAGTAATAGGCCTAGCCTACAACTAACAGCTAGCCTGATGTAACACAAGTGATTTTTTGCAATACAAACTAAAATAAGAAACAGAATGAGTACTAATAAAACAAAGTCCATATAAACTGAAATGCAGAACTAGTAATTAACACCTAGTCTGTCTCCAGACAGGGACAAGGGTGTCACAAAACTCCCTTCACTAAAGGCTATTTAGCACCAAGGTGAGATAAGGATACTTACAAAAGGAGTGATAAACTATAAAGAAACAAAACAAAAAAACAGAGATCTGAAGTGAAGAAGGGTGTGTGTGTGTGTGTGTGTGTGTGTGTGTGTGTGTGTGTGTGTGTGTGTGTGTGTGTGTGTGTATGTGTGTGTGTGTGTCTGTGTTTGCATGTCTTGCTGTGAGTCACTTTTTGTGATGCACAGGGTTCCAGGATGTGAAGCGGAGCCATTGGTAATCTTTGTCATTTGATATGTTACTATCTGCCAAAAATGCATGGCATTTTATATTGGTAGAACCAAGAATGAACTTGAGAGGACAATTTACCAGCACCTCTATATTATTAAAACTGCTAACACCAACAATGCTTAAGTATTCCATTATTTCCGGCAATTTCACTAAATTCAGATTTTCTGTTACTGACAGTTTGGCAATCACTGATGGACGGGGACTAGAAAACACTGTTAGAAGGGCATGAATTTTTCTGGCAGATTAGAAGTAATATGACTGTCCTCCTCCCCAGGCTAAATAACAGTCTGTCTGTTCTTAGTTTATAAAAACTTAAAGACTACTAAGTTATAAATGCATCAGTATAGTTTATTGATTGTTTTATGTATGCCATGTTTACCAATAGGGCTTTGCCTTTTTGTGTTTATGACATGCATATTTTTTAATATTGTTTTGCACTTGTGGTTAATTTTCTATGTGTTATAGTAACTTAAATTCTGAGTGTTATTCTAAGTGTTCTAGTAACTTAAATGATTCTTCTTCACTGACTTTTATTCATTTTGCATTTATTTTTTATTCATTTTTTCAAGTATACACTTGAAATAACTAATTTGCATGTGCATAAGCTGTATACAGGAAGTGAACTCTATAACTAAATTGGATTACTATCAAAATCCCGAATGTCACAATACATTTGTTCAAAATATCAAGGCTAAATGTCAACAGTCTGCATATTAATTAGGTAATAAGGTTGAAACTACATGCCGACGATATCGAATTCGGGATTTTCGATATCCTTGATTTTTTTCCCCTGCTGCCATTTACCTGCCTGCTTTCCAGCAGTACAAACGTACACAGTTAGGTACTGCAAACCAATGTAATTAACGTTTTTGCAGAGGCCAAGCCCTCCTGCATCCCCTGGAAATTATATATTCCAAGTCCGAGATCACACTAAAGTTAGGAAAAGGGTAAATTTCCCGATCCGCACTGTAACGCAATCTCTATTCGTAATGTCGACCACATATAAATAAATGCACAGCAGCATTCACTGCAAAGGACACTCATAAAATTGTAGTTCAGCAATACGGGAATCAGCCAACACACATTCTGTATTCCCATGTTTGCTGAACCTCAGTTCATCATTTTGAGAGTAAACTGACTAAATTATGTGATCTAAGCTTTCTTTATTTACTGACCAGGAAATTCTGAATAGTAGTTTTTCTGAAGAAGTCTCATGATAACTTTGATAAAAGCACTAATAAACTTCAACTATCTCCTGCTGCAACTAACATAACGTGATTTAGTTTTTTTTTCCAAATTGAGGGATACAGATCAGGGAGATTGAGGATCCAGAAAGGGGAACTTGGTCTGTCCAGATATGCCAAAGAATCACAGTACATTTTTAAACCCATTCATTTTATTTGGATGTAATGCATGCACTGGTACATCACTTGTGTTTCTGAAATGTCAGTGCCTTGCTCTGATGCAAGCACTGTTGGGCATACAATATGTGTTTTCAGTTTTGAGTACTATGCACTGATGCATGCATTACTGCACAACTTGTGTTTTTGAGTTGTCAATACCCTACACTGATGCATGCACTGCTGCACAACTTGTGTTTTTGAATTTTCAATACCTTGCACATGGCCACAACCTAGGCTATTGCTGCTGTGTGCTACACAAGTTTTGTATGGAGCAAAAATTCATCAGTTTCTAGAGTTATCTACTCTGAACATGAGTATGTACTGTTGGGCACACACACACACGCACACACACACACACGCACGCACGCACACACACACACACACACACACACACACACACACACACACACACACACACACACACACACACACACACACACACACAAACCTTCCTTTCCCCAAGAACAACAATCCAGGATTTAGTATGGTCAGTTCATGGCACATAACAATGGTGCACACTGGGACTTTTGAAGGGTGCATGCCCAATGCCATTAGATGTCAGAATCCCTGTGGCATCTAACATAGGTGTCCATAAGGATTTGTATTAAGGTCCAGGTCATACATTAGCACCCCATCCTTGTTGCAGGCAGTCAAAAACCATGTCACCTCTCACCAGCCCACAAGGTCTGTGTCATGGAGCAGCACTGCATACCTATCACAGGAGGTGACCTGCACTGCAGCTAGATGTCAGAATCCTTTTTACCCCTAACATGAGCACCAGTAAGGATTTGTACTAAGGTCTAAGTCATACATTAGCACTTCATCCTTGTTGCAGGAGTCACAAGCTCTGTCACCCCTCACCAACCCACAAGGTCTGTATCTAGGTCCAGGTCATGGAGTAGCACTGCATACCTATCACAAGAGGTGACTTACACTGCCACCCATGGCCATCATGGACACAGTTCTCACTTGATGTGCTGTGTCCTTCTCCTGCTCAGCATGTGTCTTGCACCTCATCTGGCTTCTGTTGACAGTATTGTGTACTGTGTTCTCTGTCATATGATCAGATGATGATTATAACCTACAGTGCCATGCATAATGTTGCATTGAGGTGATGTATGACGTATAGTGTAATCAGACACATTCTGTCAAAGCTGGCACACAGAGTTAAGGCTGTGTTGTTCCTGTGGTACAGGGTTCAGTGCCCTTATTTGTCTCCTGTGGGATCTTCAGCAAGTCACCTAACCAGACATTGCTCCCAGGTTGACTCTAAAAAAAGATCATGTGCACAGTGAGACTACCTTGTTAACAAATTATTATTATTATTATTATTATTATTATTATTATTATTATTATTATTATTATTATCATTATTATTATGAATGCCCATCTTGATAACTTGATACTAAGAATGAAGGTTTCATGTTTATTCTGTGGCACACTGTCACCTTAGAATTTCCACAGCCCATAGTCATTGAGTAGATGCCTTCACATTGCCAGCACCAACATGTGCTACACCATTGCTGCTAGGTGCAGACTGTTCCCAGAAGTAAATATTCGCGGTCTACTTCCCGATCCCCTTTTGCTGATCTTACTGCTGTCATGTTGTTGGGAGTGTGGCCTAATGAAATCATGTCATAAGGCTAACCTGCCTCTTTCTACAGAATTATACTGTGAAACATGGCAGATGAAAACAACCACTATACTGGTTATGTCGGTGATCATTGCAGTGCCTCACCAGATGTGCCAAGGCAGTACATGTGTCCCTTGAGGAAGTCAAAGACACATTCAATGACATTCTTGGTTTCAGTATGGGTGGTGTTGTATGCTATTTTATTTATTTATTTATCATTCAGTATGCAGATGATACTACCTTAATCTGTGCTGCAGAAAATATTCCCACCCTCCTGCAAACAACTCAACTAGCATTCTGTGACATTGAAAACTCCCTTACCAAAGCCCAACTTATCCTCAATCCAAAGAAAACTCAGCTTATGACTATAACGAGTTCTAACAAAAACACTGATAGCACTCAATTCACTATCTACTCCACAAATGTTATTCCAGTCACTCCAGTGGCACAGGCTAAGCTATTGGGAATAACCATAGACTCCCACCTAAAATTTGATAGTCATCTCAACTTAACTATTAAAAACATACATGCCAAACTGGGATCACTACATTATCAAACCATTTCTTACCAACAACACAAGATCAGCCATTGCTCGCTCCTAACTCGTATCCACCCTACTCTATGCATCTCCCATTCTGACTAACCTCAACAAAACTGAACTAAGCAAAATGGAAGCCTGCTATAACAGAATTGCCTGCTTTGCTGCAAATTGCTCATATAGAACTCATCACTGTACTGCTTTGAGACAGCTCCACTGGCTTGAACTGCCCAACCTCCTAACCTACAATCAGCTCTGCCTCTGATATTCTATCTATTATCTCCCCAATAAGTGTCCTGCCCTCAAAAACATAGTACAACATCACCCAGCCAAAAGGCCTCTTAGATCATCAAGCAAGCTACTACTAGAAGTCACCAACAGCTACAATAGCTTTGGAGACACGCTATATAGTAGTTCAATGGCTAAAAAATGGAACTCTCTCCCTACTAGCATACAAAACACATCATCCAAAGCCTCCTTTAAAAACCTCATTAGGCAACATCTCAAGCAAAGTTGGCAGTGCCATGACTGCTCCCCAGGCTAAACCTAGAGTACTTGATAATAGTTTTCACTCTTACTCACAAACATTGGCTAATGTACAATGTATGTACTGTACCTGTGTACTATGTTTGTATTCTACCTATGTTCCAAATTTCAGCTGTACACCACAAATCTATTAATTACCTTTATTTTTAAATTAAGATTTTCTTGTTTGTTCTCTCCACTGTAGCTGTTGATGTGCTGCATACCACTGTAAAAACATGTCTATTGTAATTTGTGTGTATACTGATCATGTCGAAATATCTAAATGTATCTGTAATTTTTCTATGTGGAACTTTTCTTCCCGGGCTTCTGCTGAAAAAAGGCCTTTTCAGCTCAGTCAGACACCCCCAGTTAACAAATGTAAAATAAAATAAATAAAATAAACATTGACCAGTGTAGAACTTTGATTCACTTGGATCTTCTTTTCAAACTCAGCCTGGTAATACTGTCTGTTTAAGTAGATTGCTTAAAGTCACACAAGAGGGAAAGTGGAAAATGAAGGAATCAAACCCAGGACTACAGGAAGTAGGTTATTAACAGCTCATTGTCATTTCAGACATAGCTAAAGGTGACAGGAGTAACTAGTCAGGGTTTTAGATGGTGGCCAGTATCATCTGCAACACACACAAGAAAGAAAATGGAGTGGTGGGGTGTTGCCCATTACAAGCACAGTTTATGTATAAATAAATATCTGTTTTGCTCAGTTAGCTTTACCTTACCAATAAGATGACTTTTGGGGGTCACTTCACTTCAGCCAATGACAGTAGCCAGGTGTTTACCAAATATGGGAATCATGTACCTTGCTAGGTTGCCAAAAACATAATGGAGATGATCCTGTCTGCATTGCAGAATACCTGTTGGTTCTGATAATGGTAGAACTTTCTGTTTACAAACATTTATGAGTTGAGCCCAGATGGAGAACTTACTGCTTAATATGTGTAATCTATGCTACGCAATACCTCAGGGAGATGTGTATTATTATAAAAGATATATATATATATATATATATATATATATATATATATATAGTGATCTCTCTCTCCTGTGGATCCAGATATTGTGTTATTTATTCATTGTCTGTTAACTTGCTGAGTGAGCTGCTGCTGGTACAGTACTCTTTCCAGCCATGTCCAGAGCCATGAATCTAAGTCAAAGCAGTTACATACTGCAGTGTTCCGATTATTATTAAATGATTGCATAAAAATGCTTTCGACAGCTTGAGGAATGAAGCAAATCAATAACAGTATGATTATATGCAGCTGACTGGGAACAGCAGAGAAAACATTAGCGATAATAAATATTATTCACTAGGCTAAAGCCTGTGATAGACTTCAATGTGTCCCAGGTGAACCCTGAAAGTTACCATAAGCTAGTCTGGTAAGCGCCCCACATGCCTTGGTCTCAACATAGATTGGAAGAGCACATATTCCCACAGATTCAGCATAGGGACAATACCAGACTGTACTGTATTATGCCCTGATCCACATAAATATGGCCAATATTTTGCTGGTCAGTCAGGTTATGGCATGTAACATGCGGTCTAAAGCCACATCATTTACATTATGTGCCATGACATGCCACTGTGTTAGTACTAGCCACAACCAGAATGAAAAGCTTCAGCTGAGCACCAACTGCTGCCACTTGTAACATTTACGCAACATGTAATTCTTACATTTCTGGTGTGCTGCATATTTTTACAAGCACGCAGGAAGGTGTGTGGGTTGCTGCATGTACATCTTTTTTTAAATCCATTCAGTTGAATGTCATTAGGCCTCATATGGTTGCACTATCTACATCCCTTTATTCACTCATCAGAATACACTGCATAATACAAAGTGCAGGCCTCTGTGCTAACTCTCAACTGTCCAGATTTTCACAGAATGTCCAGATCAATGTCCAACTCATATTTTTGGTCTTTTTCTCATAAAATTTTGGTTTTCTGGCAAATTATTGCCAAGTCATTGAGGACTGAAGTCAGAAACTAATGACAGGCATCTGCATTTCAGGCTTTATACTCTTCAGAAATCTCATGCTAATGCAAAAGCTGTTATTCCATTAACTTTTGTAAGTTTGTAAGAGTAATATTTAAAATCTATCCTTTTTTGTACCTTTGTCCCCCCATTATTTATGACTTTGTCCAGATTTCTTGCTCTAACAGGTGGAGAGGTATGCCACTATGCCATTGGGCAACTTGTCTTTCTGAATCACCATCCCCCTGCACATGGACTCTGCTCATGCGAACTGTTGTCATGCACAAACAATTTGATAACAAAGTCCAGATGCTGTATGAAACTAAAACTTAGCAGCATCTACAGCTGTCTACTCAGCTTGGAGATATGTACACCCCCCCCCCAATATACTGTTAATAACTGCATATGACACTGAGAGCTGCATTTAGTCAGTTACATTGCCACCTCAGGTTATCCACTTCTAAATCTTCTACTATGCCACATACAACTAGCATATGAATACACTAAATGTAACTGCCGTATATATATTGTGTGTGTATTTTGTGTGTGTGTGTGTGTGTGTGTGTGTGTGTGTGTGTGTATTTTATAAGCATGCAAATGAAAGCAGAGATGCTTCAGATCTGCAGTACTAGTATGCAAAAAAATGTGTTCATAGCAAATCATATTTTAATCAAATAGAAAAACTAAAAATTCTTGCAAATTTCCAGCTAATATAGATACAACTTTCCCTGGAGAACTTCTGTAAAGTGTTTTGCTTCATCATATAGAAAAGAAAATAAAGATTTTTTTAGGGGAGGGTGGAAAATACGTTTCTTTCATTAGAGCACAGTCTAGCAGTAATGGCCAGCTTGGTTACAGATCACTCAGTGCAGTAATGCAGCCGTTAAACATGCTAATAAAGTTGAAATCAGGCAAATGTTTTGCTTTTTCCTTTTCTGTTCCTTCTTACAGAATAGTGAAATAAATGGCCATTTGTCCTTCTGCAAGGAACTTCTCTTACTTTGCCCTAAATTCTCCATTTGATCCACATCATGCAAACCACCATTCTGACCTGAGATAGGTTCATTAAAACACAAAAAGGGAAACTGGCTGAGCTTAAATGGATGACAAAGGTCAAAGGTGACTAGCCTGGTACTTACCCATGAACCTACGTCCTTCTAGACTGGAGATATTGCCTTATGTAGAGGAAAAATCTTAGCGCCATCCTTGAACTCAGACCTCTCAACTGCCCAGATTTTTGCCTCATATTTTTAGCCTGTTCCATATAAAGCTGGTGTTTTTCTAGCAAACCATTGAAGAGTGAAGTAATGAAAAATGACAAGACATTTAGGTTCAGATTTCATATCCTTCAGAAAATGCATGCTAGCACAAACCTAGTGTAGTAGCCAATTTCTGAGTTTATAGCAGCAATATTTAAAATCTGTCTCTATATTTTGCCCTTTGTCCCCCAATTATTTTGGCTTTGTCCAGATTTCTGGCATTATGAAGTTGAAAGGAATGCTTAAACCAAATATTTCATTTACAGCATGGAGTATTGTGTCACTTAATCTGGCAATTCTCTACACCTTTTGCTGTCTGCGTCAGCTGTCTGTTTATTCTTTGAATATGCCTCTGCTGCTGTTGTTGGGCCTGTATTACGTGACTTGCCACGTCACTGTTTTTCTGGCTTCCTATCTTTACTTATTTATTATTTGTTTACCAGAAAAGTCCAACTGGAAACAAAGCCAATTTTCAGTGGAGGCCTGGGGAGAAACACTCCAAATGCATGTTTGTAATGTGGGAAGAAACCAGAGCACACAGAGGAAACCCACACAGATGCAGGGAGTACATGCAGACTCCGCACAGAAGGCACCCCAGCTGATAATTGAATCAGAGAGCCTCTTACTGCGGGGCAACAATGCAACCACTCTACCCCTGCGCCATCCTAATTATCTTACGTGCTAACCTTACTGAGTGCTATTATGCTACTTTATTGTTGCTCCTTATCCTGCTATTTCATTGCAAAACGTCGGAGTTATTTCAATGGGAAGGTGTTGCACAAACTGGGTTACTGCTGTAATGCTGTTCTATTGCTGCTTCTACAGTTCATCTGGTGGGGATGTGGGCTAGTGGCAGGAAAAATGTGAACATGAAACAGTACTTTAACTAGCAGGATCTAATCTGAATTACTGTAGTATGGAAGGGAGCCTAAGGGTTTTGTTATTCATCACCGTTTGCCAGTGGATGTTGAGGTGCACAGCATGACTGTAATCATTTAGTGCTGATTTATTCAAAGATTTATCTCATCATTAACCTTTGCTTTGGTTGGATTCAGAAATAATATGTTTGATTTACACGGCTTGTTTGTGGAGTATATAGAGCTGTTTGGGGTACTGGGGATTCAGAAACAAGGCTTGCATGGGTAAGTACTGCCCAGTATGAGGCACACTTGAATGGGATGTTAGTATAGACAAACAGGTAAGGAAAATATGTGTTATGACATAGACACATCATGTATGTGCTTTGCTCCATTGTTGTGAGCAGATATAAGTTGAAATTGGGCAAGGAAAGATAGCAGTGTCCCCTGCAGGGAGCAATGACACCCGGGCAGTCTCTATAGTGGAGTTCTCAATAATATCCATGACTGATGTACCACAGCCTAACTGAACAGCAGATAGCTGTTTAGTTACGTATGAACTTTTGTTCTGGCCACATATGGCATGGCAAGGAATATCTAGTTCATCTATACCCATGAACTCAAGGTTGCATCTTTCCTTAATAATTTAGCAACAGGGACCTTGTAGCATCCATCAGGAGATATACTAGTAGTCTCCCAATCAACTTCCTAAAGGATACTGAACACCTTCTTTGATATAAACCCCAGGACCCCACAACAGGGAGTCACCACAATGTTTGACTTCTATAATATCACTCCTCCCTTTATGTTTGGGTGTCATTTCTTTCTTGTAATTTTTGTCATAATTGTGTGCTAGCCATAACACTTTCCTGGTGAGACTGTTGCACATTCTTTCTCTTAAACTATCTGGATATAACACGTTACCCCACTGGGATTAATAGAATCCAACAGAGATTTATCTATCAGCACCTTATTCTATAGATAATTGGTTTCAAGGTAAGATCCATCCAAGGGAGGGTCTATAATCCAGGTAGACAGATGGAGTGGAAGACTTACCCTGGGCTATATGTGGATCCTTGTAGTGACCTATGTGTTTCCATGATGCAGCCATGTGGCACACATGCATTCCTTTTGGCTTGCTTTAATGTGATTGCTGTGTTTTGCACAGTTTGGTTATTGTAGACATCTTGACACAGATACTGTATGATGGTACTCCTGTCTTTTCTAGGAGTTAGTCCTAGTGCCAGACCACCTCCTTCCCCTAGAATGACTGCACAGGCATTAACCGGTCACAGCTCCCCTTCTCTCATTGGCTTCATACTCAGAGCTTTAAATCTGTATGCCATTGAGATGACCATTCCTAGTTTTCACTGATGTGACCCATTCCTAGGTGTTTTGCAGCTGAAGCAGAGGGTTACAGCTATAGTTCCTGTGGTACAAGGTTGATTCCCTTAGCCCTCATTTACCTTCTGTGTGACATTGTGTAAGTCACTTAACCTGTCCGTACTTTGGGGGGACTGTGAATTTGGGATAGGCTCCTCAATGGTTCCCTGGACTGCAAGCCTAGTAACTGTTACCTATATATGTTGTAATTAAGGCACAAGTCAGTCTACAGAAGGTGATCTGCCATTCATTAAACTACTAGGTGGTCTTCAGTGCATAACACCACGTAATGAATGTGTTTATTCAGTATGTTGGCAGTGTAAATGATAATAACATATGGCACATCGCTAATCTCCTCCACTGCTTTCAGCAAGATAAACTTCCAGAGGAGCAGCTAGTTCATAACTCTAAGAATTATAGTATCTCATAAAGCATAAATTATTGTAAGTGTATCGTAAGTGCAGAACCCCCCCCCCCCAAACAATGGGAAAAAATAGGAACATTTTACAGTGTGTACAATGTATGGAGTGTTTGCATAGGGCATTTGTTAATTTACCTTTCCTAATGTCATTCATATGTTCGCCATCTGGTCCCTCAGCCTTCTATTGGTTTTCCCAACATAGAAGGCAGGGTAGATGATACAAGAATCTAAGTACACAACATTAACTGTGTTATAGTTGAAATATCCAGGACAAGAAATGGTTGTATCATGGTGTGTTTATTAGTTTTTCATTCACCACCTAGATGTCAGAACAGGACCATATTTCACCCAACTCGTTCTTGAACAACATTCCTGGTGAACAGAAATTGTGGCTTCAGTAATTGGCTAACTATGTTCCAGCCCAAACGCAAATGTCAGGACCAGATTTGGATACTTCAGTTGTGTTGGACACTCAAATGGATTGAGGGATGGATCCAACAGGGCTACTTCATCTACTGCAAGTGGATACAGAACAGAAGTGGCATAGGAGAACAACGCTTAGAAAAGTAAATTAACAAATGTTAAAATATGTCATGGATGTTATAAATGTAATTAAAGTAAATTGATTGATTCTATTGGCATTTCTAGGTATTTAACCGAAAGTGCAATGGATGTTGATACACTCTGAATAAGTCCCCAGGTGGTTATTGTGGTACAAAAGCCCTCAATGAATTTGTGAATTAATAAATTCTTGTTCATGGCCACTCACTGGAGTTTTTTTTGTGTTGGAGTCACTACAGGTGTGTAATGTGGCTATCACCATTGTTTGGTTAGGGCAATGTGTGTGCTAAAATGGACTCAAATTGCTGGGGGGACTCCCACTCCCACTGTAAAGCTACACATCACATCTGTGGGTGAAGTCATTTCTAAATAGTACTAGACAGACATACACTCAGAGCAGTAAATCATTGTTGGATTCAGAATACCCACCTCTCTAGTTACACAATCTAGATACTACAGTATCATACTCAAGCACCACAGGGCAAGTCTTAATTTAAATATGAAAAAGAGTACATTTAAAACAATGATGACATCGTCAATGTGTAGCAGCTTGTATTAAAAGGGGATGGAATTGATGGAGAAGCCCTCTTTCAGTAAAAATGTCTCTCCTGAATAGAAGTGTAGATTTGTTGTTGAACCCATATCTACCTAAGAGCAGAGATACATGCACTCATAGTAGTTTGACACTGTTGGATTTGAACAACCTACCTATGTAATTACATGATCTAGTGTACACCGTGTCAAACACAAGTGCCATAGGAGAAGTCTGATTACAGAACAAAGACAGAGCACATTTGAAAGGATGACCTCATCAGTGAGTTGCAGTGAAGATGCCGTTGCTAAAAGTGAAGGAAATTGAAGGGGGAGCATTCTCACTGTGAGTGACACGTAGCTGTTTCACAGTATTGTGAATTGATTATAATCATACTTGTGCAACAATAGAATGACAACCAAGCAGTCCTGACTGTTGAGCTCTGGATTATTGTATGCAAATGAGAATATTTTTTTTTTTCATTTTTCAATATTTCCTCATGCTTGGACAGTGTGCAATATAATTTAAAAACATACAGGTCAAACATATGAAAGTACACTATTTAATGTCACTCAGCAAGTATGTGTGCAAAGGTCGCACAACAACGTACATCATTTGCATGTCTAATATGTTTGAGTGCAGCCATAAATTTACATTATGTAGTGTTTAGACAACATCTCAGTGAACTCATCATATCTGGAGTACAACAGTTCATTACAACATACACATGCTATTCAAGCCACTTGCATCACTTTCTTTTTGTCAAACTCTCTTCCCGAAGTGCGCCATTGGCTACCTGATTTGTGTGACTGATGGCAAAGTATTAGCCCATGGGTAATTATTTTTGGAGGTTTTGAACTTAGAATGGGAATTAACAGTGGTCTAGGATCATAGGATCATAGGAGGTTACTAGGCTATTGTCCTTAAGGCCTCTACAAGCCTAGTCATGTTATACCCTTGTTGCCTTATGGTCCAAGATATATAGTCTATGTTTGTGCATGAATCTAAGATCAGCATCGGTTGTCCCTGTCTTAGAGGGACACAGGTGAAACCCCTGGTGTAAAATTACACTTTCCCATCCAATTGTACAGGTTACGCTTAAATAGCATCATTTTATGAGCTCTGTTTTACATTAATTGGGATTTTGTTCGAGAGGACTGGCAACCTCTGGGAGACATATCTGTCTCTCCAGCATGTCCTGTCAATATCACAGGCTAGGTTAAGGTCCCTAGAGCAAGCTGATGTTATTCTATTGGATGTGCAGATGTGCAGCAGCTTCATCAAGGGGGTCTGAGACTGCTGTGTAAGCCAGGCACAAGTCGCCTCTAAGCAGTCTATAAGATACTGAATAAAAATGATAGGGCCTTCAGTCTGTCCATGTAAGTCAGGCATTGTAGGATCTGAATTTTCTTGGTGTGAAACCTCTGAGGTCTCTCCAGTTGATGCAGATGTCTGGTGAGGTACATATAGAAAGGAGCATTGTACTCTATGAGAGCTGAATACAAGGGAGGTATAACCTCCTTAGCTATGGATGCTATACCCTTGCTTATAAGGTGTGCAATGTAGGAGGCCTTCCTTACTAATGAGGACACCCGATGATCAAAATTAAGGCTACTATCAACTTGCATTCCTAAATCTCTCACCACTGGGTTTGATCTTAGGGGGATATTATTAATGTTGTAATTTGCAGGGGGTTATCCTTTTCCAAAGGGGATGATAATGCATATTTTTGCATTTAGTTTTAGTCCATGGCTTTGACACTAATCATATTTCTGTGTAAGCCCATTTTATAGTATGTTGACATCTTTGGGGGATTCAATTACTGCACCCAGTTTGTAGTCATCTGCAAACTTGGTAAGTCATAAGCTATCTATTTTTTTCCTGAACTTCTGGAAAATAGACAACAAACATTAGGAGGGCTAGCACAGATCCCTGTGGAATACCACTGGCAACAGGTCTGCTAATAGAGTTGCCATCCCCAATTTTGACTGTATGTGCTCTGTTTGTGAACCAGTTGCCAACCCATCTAGTGACATAAGGGTTAATCCCCAGCTGGGTTAGTTTCTCAATGATGCCTGAATGAGGGATTGTGTCAAAGGTCTTGGCTAGATCAAGATAGGCAGTGTGAACTGTTTTGCCTTCACCTAGGGTATTCTCAAAGAAGTCCACCAGGTTTAGCAGGCAAGATCTGTCCTTAACAAAGCAAAACTGAGTGGGGTCAAGGGTTTTAAGGTCACCTACATTCTTGTTGATAAGATCCATGATGATTCTCTCCATGGCATTACAGATATGGCTGGTTAGACATATGGGTCTATAGCTCCCAGGGTTGGATGAGGGACTCCCTTTGTGCAGGGGGATTACAGTTGCTGTTTTCCAGTCAGCAGGGACAAAGTCAGTGCTTAGACCGAGACTGAAGAGCATGCTCAGTGGTTCTACTAACTCCTGTTTTAGACCATTTACTAGGCAACATGTGATGTTGTCCAACCCCATAGAGGCTGTAATTTTGGCCTTGGAGAGTGTGGCTATAACCTGCTCTCTGGTGATACTAGGCAGATTACTGATAACAGGTATGTTATGGGGTATGATTGGTGCAATATATTTGTCTATGGTACTCCATGGCAAACTTCACACAAATAAGGATTATAGACATAGAAACAGTTCTGAGTTTGATCCAGTTCAGAGCAGATGTTGTATTAATGTTTTCTGTGTCATGATTTACACAACAAACATGATAATTGCAGTAAAGTTCTCATTATATGGATAATACAGGTGCATATTTGGATGATTCTCATATATATTGACTGTCCATGGACGTAAGGCATGCTGTACTGTTCCTGCAGCTGCATGTGTATGTATGACATCACTGAGTACCACAGTCACTACATAATGACATATATGTAGGTGTCATAATTAAAAGACTTTTGAAAATGTATTGCAATGTAAAGTAAATATACCTATGGCACTCCTGTGTAGTATAACAAACTAAGCACATCCAGTATAGCAGACTAACCACATCCAGTCCAATGTCAAAAAAACACATCAAAAGCTTGGCACTCTCTACCAGCCCAAACATGTACTCAGTGCATCAGCCCGAATTTCCCTTGCCTCTTCTTTTCTATTACCCTCTCTTTTATATGGTACCCCCTCCTCCCCAACATTCAGTCCTCTCTAAAATCCAAACTAGACTCATGCTACAACAAAATTACTAAGTTTGTAACTAATGCCTCCTACTCATCCCACCACTGCTTATCATTACGCAGCCTAAAATGGCTTGAACTCCCCAACTATCTCATCTTTATCCAGCTAACTACTGCTCACAAATTCATTCATAATCTGTCCATGTGCCCTGCTCTATCTTCTATACTTACTTTACATCCTAACAGACCACTCTGATCCAACAACCAACTGCTCGTAAATGTAGAAAAACCAAAACTTATGGCTGGCCAGATGCTTTAGTCCTTTACCATCGCAAAACTTCGGAACTCCCTCCCCCAACACTTAGATCCACCCACTCAGTAACCCTCTTCAAGACATCTCTGAAACAACACCTCTCTTCATCTTGGCTGTGTACATGTGCTAACACCACATCTCATATAACCTAACTTCAACCATCACAACTATCAGCCCCACTCTACTACTCTGGCATCCTCCTTTCACATCCACCTGTCTTTTTACTTACTCCACCTTCCCATCCTATCCACTTCCCTCTTCTACTAACCCTCATTGCCCTACCATTGATCCCTCCTGTATACCAGGCAAGACATTCAGGTACTCTCGCAGCCTACCTTAATATCATACCACCACTTATATCTGCAACAATATCCACCAACTTTGCTGATTCCTGCAACAGGACTCATATAGCCTATCGCTCAGCTATTATCCCCCCTAAATGTGTGAAAAGTTTAATTACCTAGTCTCTAATTAATTCCTTTATCTGCTTTGCACCCTCTGCATGAAGTGCCCTATATATAAATTTTGCTAGCTGAAAACTACTCATATGGAATGTCCTCATGTATATACGCTGTATTGCTTGTATAATATCTTTGATTTGAGAATGATTGCTTATGTACTTTTTTTTTCACCAATTGTATAAGCTGCCAATAATATGTACTAAATGTCTTTATTAATGTAAATTCTGTATTGTATGTCAAATGTCTTATATATGGAGCTTTTTTCCCCGAGACTCCACTGAAAATGGATACTTCTGGCCCAGCTGGACCGTCCCGATAAACAGATGCAAATAAATAAATAAGTAATAAAATAATTTGCAGGATGTGCATTGTGTACTATGCTTTTTACCCCATAAATCCTTGATTATACTGAATATCTTGCACTCTATTGCTGGGACGTTGTGAGCATTTTTGAGCTAATTATGAAACACATAAGGGACCAAGCATGTTAATATTTTAATGAATCCATAGGTCAAAAATTAATGGCAGATTATAATGCTCAATATTTTTAGACCTGGCGCTTGATTCAGATGCCTGCCAATCTACATCAGCAGTCTAAGGACATGATCAGTAATTGATCACGCCACTAAGGAAGGCAAACGTCAAGTGTTAAATCACACACGTTTGAAGGGACTATGGAAACAGTATGAAGCCAGTTAGTTTGTGTGCAGCACACTTAATAGCAATAGTTAAACCAGTAACTTTCCATATGATCTACATTCAACTCTGCAGCTTGTTTAACACATGATAACAAGTGTCTCCTCACAGCACTATCATTCTGTCCTTTCGTAGCACAGTGAGGATATTCACAGTAGAACAAGGAGCAGCAGACTAACCCAGCCAAATGCAAAACCTCACCAGTTTTAGGTATAATCTATAAACTGCCATTTACTATGATTTACAGTTGCTGCTCGGTACCTGGCATTATGCAAATGCTGAGGACAAATAGTGATGGCAGAGAGAGAGAGAGGCAGACAGACTGGCAGACAGGAATAGAGACAAAGAAACATTTTGTTAATGGGTCAAATCTGGCCATATTTTTGGTGTGTTACTTTTAGGTTTGTTGCCATAATTATCTGTCATGCTCTGTACAATAAAGTGGTACCAATATGGAGCAAGCAGGAGACAGAAATTAAGCACATGATAAAGATATGAGCAGGATAATGGTGGGCTAATAACCAACAGTTACACATACAGTATTAATATAAAAAAATTGTAAATAATGTTTGGCATACGTCTGGATTCAAAACTTAACACTATGCAAAGAGCAGTCTATAGACCTGACAGGAGCGGCCTTAGGTCAACCAGTGCCCTAGGCAAAAAGGCTCTATGGCACCCCCACCACAACCCTCAGTGCCCCCATCCTGGTCTACCTATACCAAATAAATACTGGAAAAGCACCCCTACTACAGAAGCACCCTAGGCAGCCACCTAGTTGGCCTATGCCTAAGGCCGGCTATGAGACCTGAGCATTATCTAAGTATACCACACATGGAAAGTCATACTTCACAAAGTTAGAATCACACATTTAAAGGGACAGTGAGAAAAGATGGAAACAAGGGAGAATGTAGGCATCGGGTTTCATCACAGTAATGACAACTGTAACATCCCATAAGGTGTACTTTATATCTAGCAGCCTAAAAAATATCATTTGTGCAAATATAATCATATCAGTGCAGATAAAGTCTTTAGTTTTTGTCAAGAAAAGCAAAACATTATTTACCATCACTCAGCATCGGTGCATGATGCCAATAATTTCACATATGTTGAGTGCAAAAATTGAAAGCTTTTTTTATTGGCCATGTCTGGCCACATGTATTGTGTGCTATTCGATTTTTTTGGACCAGATTAAATCTTTGGAAAAGGAGTAGGTAGGACAGTGGTGGGCAATCAGAGGGTAAGACACAGTGGGAATAATAAAAGAATGTTCAGGATAGTGGTGGTCCAGCTCCACAGCTATCCACTTCTTCATAATATAATTCTATACTTGTACTAAGAATTTCATGAATTTGGATGGTCACCTCATCATGGCTGAGTGACAACAACTGAATACTTTTGTGTGGCCAATCAGATAAAATCAATTGTGTCAAACTGACACAAAGGCAAAGTAGAAAGTTATGTATGGACCACACTTTTTTGCAGGTGCCCTTTTTCATTTTTTTTTTGTAGAGGAAGGACTGCAGGGGAAGGTGGTTAGGAATAAGAGAGGAAGGTAGGTTAGGTAACATGTACAGACTTACAGGACATACAAGACAGACAGGGATGGTGACGGTCACAAAAGATTGGGGTTAGATAGGGACATTAGAGCCACATTCATAGCCAGTTAAGCTAATCACGCTCAGAATTATCAGCACTGTATCTGTGGTCACTGCTGAATGGGTCATTGACTTTGCAATTCAAAGCAGGAATGTTTCTACTCTGCTTATTTTGGCACTGAGGCCCCTCTCCATGATGTACTTCAGTAGCCCTCTCAGCTCCAGACAGCCACAATCACCACCTTCACTAGTGCTATTCCCAGAGGGTAACACTGCACCAACACCTGGGGCAGAGCTACTTGCCACAATTGGACCGGATAGTGCAGGACTGTGGAGTCCACACTAGTAGGTTGGAATCCAGATGTCCTGGATGTCTGAACAGCCTGTGGTGGTGCCACCATAGCCACTTGTGGAAGCATGTTGTTCCAAACCCCAGTGGTCAGTCTAGCCCCCCCAACACACCCTATGGTGATAGTCATCTGTGTTTCAGCAGCAATGCTTCCACCCAAAAAAAAAAAGAAAGAAAAAAGCATGAAAGAGAGATGCAGGTTTGAAGGAGAGAAAACATATAAAATAACATCAATGCTATGTCAGATTAAAAGCTCGAATTATAAGCAAATATACACATAATTATGGTAACCTTTGCCACATCCATATATGATGTGATGTGATTAATGTGTCATAAAATACCTCAGCCTCACTGCTATTATAAATAACATGGTAGCAGTAAGGTGACTATGGCATATCTAATATACACATTCCATGTAAATACATCTAGTTACTAAGAATGTTCAATGTTATTTAACAGTGCAGAAATTAATTTTTATATACTATTCTATAATAAAAGCTAAAGGCTACTACTGCAAATTGAACTGTCACACATTTCAGTCGATTTACACATTGACTATTGCAATCATAAAAGGTTATTGGTACAGGTACAAATGCTTGAAATAAAAGCAAGGTATGACTGCTCAGCTGTATGTGTCTCAAACTCATATCAACTGATGCCCTGAAACTGTGAACAATGTAATACATTTCAGATGTATTATGATCTTGCTTGCATTCATATGTGAGCCATAATGAGTCATGGTATTGCACTGGCTGGTGATGGGTCAGTATATTAACACAACTCAAGGGGGGTTGCAGTTCTAAATTCTACTCCCCATTGCCTCAGGAGATCCTTCTTGTACCTCTTCATGTCACTATAATGATGATGACATTGCTCATCAGTGCATGGAATGCACCTCTTCAGGTCACTATAATGATGATGATATTGCTCATCAGTGCATGGAGGGCACCTCTTCATGTCATTATAATGATGATGACATTGCTCATCAGTGCATGGAATGCACCTCTTCACATCCCCATAATGATGATGACATTGCTCATCAGTGCATGGAATGCACCTCTTCACGTCACTATAAGGATGATGACATTGCTCATCAGTGCATGGAATGCACCTCTTCACGTCACTATAATGATGATGATGACATTGTTCATCAGTGCATGGAATGCACATCTTCACGTCACTATAAGGATGATGATATAGCTCATCAGTGCATGAAATGCACCTCTTCACGTCACTATAAGGATGATGACATTGTTCATCAGTGCATGGAGTGCACCTCTTCACATCACTACAGTGTTGATGACATTGCTCATCAGTGCATGGAATACACCTCTTCACGTCACTATAATGATGATGACGTTGCTCATCAGTGCATGGAATGCACCTCTTCACATCACTATAATGATGATGACATTGCTCATCAGTGCATGGAATGCACCTCTTCATGTCACTATAATGATGATGACATTGCTCATCAGTGAATGGAATGCACCTCTTCATATCACCATAATGATGATGACATTGCTCATCAGTGCATGGAATGCACCTCTTCACGTCACTATAAGGATGATGACATAGCTCACCAGTGCATGGAATGCACCTCTTCACGTCACTATAATGATGATGATGACATTGTTCATCAGTGCATGGAATGCACCTCTTCACATCACTATAATGATGATGACATTGCTCATCAGTGCATGGAATGCACCTCTTCATGTCACTATAATGATGATGACATTGCTCATCAGTGAATGGAATGCACCTCTTCACATCACCATAATGATGATGACATTGCTCATCAGTGCATGGAATGCACCTCTTCACGTCACTATAAGGATGATGACATAGCTCATCAGTGCATGGAATGCACCTCTTCACGTCACTATAATGATGATGATGACATTGTTCATCAGTGCATGGAATGCACATCTTCACGTCACTATAAGGATGATGATATAGCTCATCAGTGCATGGAATGCACCTCTTCACGTCACTATAAGGATGATTACATTGTTCATCAGTGCATGGAGTGCACCTCTTCACGTCACTATAATGTTGATGACATTGCTCATCAGTGCATGGAATGCACCTCTTCATGTCACTATAATGATGATGACATTGCTCATCAGTGCATGGAATGCACCTCTTCACGTCACTATAATGATGATGACATTGCTCATCAGTGCATGGAATGCACCTCTTCACGTCACTATAATGATGATGACATTGCTCATCAGTGCATGGAATGCACCTCTTCATGTCACTATAATGATGACATTGCTCATCAATGCATGGAATGTACTTTTTCATGTCACTATAATGATGACATTGCTCATCCTCTTCACATCACTATAATGATGATGACACTGCTCATCAGTGCATTGAATGCACTTCTTCATGTCACTATAATGATGAAGACATTGCTCATCAGTGCATGGAATGCACCTGTTCATGTCACAATAATGATGACATTGCTCATCAATGCATGGAATGCACTTCTTCACGTCACTATAATGATGATGACATTGCTCATCACTGCATGGAAAGCACCTCCTCACATCACTATAATAATGATGACATTGCTCATCAGTGCATGGAATGCACCTCTTCTTATCACTACAATGATGATGACATTGCTTATCAATCAATGGAATGCACCTCTTGACGTCACTATAATGATGATGACATTGCTCATCAGTGCATAGAATGCACCTCTTCATGTCACTGTAACGATGACATTGCTCATCAGTGCATGGAATGCACCTCTTCATCTCACTATAATGATGATGGCATTGCTCATCAGTGCATGGAATGCACCTCTTCATGTCACTATACTGATGACATTGCTCATCAATGCATGGAATGCACCTCTTCATGTCACTATAATGATGATGACATTGTTCATCATCTTCACATCACTATAATGATGATGACATTGCACATCAGGGCATGGAATGCACCTCTTCATGTCACTATAATGATGATGACATTGCTCATCAGTGCATGGAATGCACCTCTTCATGTCACTATAATGATGATGACATTGCTCATCAATCCATGGAATGCACCTCTTGACGTCACTATAATGATGATGACATTGCTCATCAGTGCATCGTGCATGGAATGCACCGTCACTATAATGATGATGACATTGCTCATCAGTGCATGGAATGCACCTCTTCACGCCACTATAATGATGATGACATTGCTCATCAGTGCATGGAATGCACCTCTTCACGTCACTATAATGATGATGACCTTGCTCATCAATGCATGGAATGCACCTCTTCACGTCACTATAATGATGATGACATTGCTCATCAGTGCATGGAATGCACCTCTTCATGTCACTATAATGATGATGACATTGCTCATCAGTGCATGGAATGCACCTCTTCAGGTCACTATAATGATGATGACATTGCTCATCAGTGCATGGAATACACCTCTTCATGTCACTATAACGATGATGACATTGCACATCAGTGCATGAAATGCACCTCTTCATGTCACTATAATGATGATGACATTGCTCATCAGTCCATGGAATGCACCTCTTCATGTCACTATAATGATGATGACATTGCTCATCAGTGCATAGAATGCACCTCTTCACGTCACTATAATGATGATGACATTACTCATCAGTGCATGGAGGGCACCTCTTCATGTCATTATAATGATGATGACATTGCTCATCAGTGCATGGAATGCACCTCTTCACATCACCATAATGATGATGACATTGCTCATCAGTGCATGGAATGCACCTCTTCACGTCACTATAAGGATGATGACATAGCTCATCAGTGCATGGAATGCACCTCACATCACTATAATGATGATGACATTGCTCATCAGTGCATGGAATGCACCTCTTCATGTCACTATAATGATGACATTGCTCATCAGTGCATGGAATGCACCTCTTCAGGTCACTATAATGATGATGATATTGCTCATCAGTGCATGGAGGGCACCTCTTCACGTCACCATAATGATGATGACATTGCTCATCAGTGCATGGAATGCACCTCTTCACGTCACTATAAGGATGATGACATAGCTCATCAGTGCATGGAATGCACCTCTTCACGTCACTATAATGATGATGACATTGCTCATCAGTGCATGGAATGCACCTCTTCACATCACTATAATGATGATGACATTGCACATCAGGGCATTGAATGCACCTCTTCATGTCACTATAATGATGATGACATTGCTCATCAGTGCATGGAATGCACCTCTTCAGGTCACTATAATGATGATGACATTGCTCATCAGTGCATGGAATGCACCTCTTCATCACTATAATGATGATGACATTGCTCATCAGTGCATAGAATACACCTCTTCATGTCACTATAATGATGATGACGTTGCTCATCAGTGCATGGAATGCACCTCTTCACATCACTATAATGATGATGACATTGCTCATCAGTGCATGGAATGCACCTCTTCATGTCACTATAATGATGATGACATTGCTCATCAGTGCATGGAATGCACCTCTTCACATCACTATAATGATGATGACATTGCTCATCAGTGCATGGAATGCACCTCTTCATGTCACTATAATGATGATGACATTGCTCATCAGTGAATGGAATGCACCTCTTCATATCACCATAATGATGATGACATTGCTCATCAGTGCATGGAATGCACCTCTTCACGTCACTATAATGATGATGACATTGCTCATCAGTGCATGGAATGCACCTCTTCACGTCACTATAATGATGATGACATTGCTCATCAGTGCATGGAATGCACCTCTTCACGTCACTATAATGATGATGACATTGCTCATCAGTGCATGGAATGCACCTCTTCACGTCACTATAATGATGATGACATTGCTCATCAGTGCATGGAATGCACCTCTTCACGTCACTATAATGATGATGTCATTGCTCATCAGTGCATGGAATGCACCTCTTCATGTCACTATAATGATGATGACATTGCTCATCAGTGCATGGAATGCACCTCTTCATGTCACTATAATGATGATGACATTGCTCATCAGTGCATGGAATGCACCTCTTCACATCACTATAATGATGATGACATTGCTCATCAGTGCATGGAATACACCTCTTCATGTCACTATAATGATGATGACGTTGCTCATCAGTGCATGGAATGCACCTCTTCACATCACTATAATGATGATGACATTGCTCATCAGTGCATGGAATGCACCTCTTCACGTCACTATAAGGATGATGACATTGCTCATCATTGCATGGAATGCACCTCTTCACGTCACTATAATGATGATGACATTGTTCTACAGTGCATGGAATGCACACCTCTTCACATCACTATAAGGATGATGACATTGCTCATCAGTGCATGGAATGCACCTCTTCACGTCACTATAATGATAATGACATTGCTCATCAGTGCATGGAATGCACCTCTTCACATCACTAAAATGATGATGACATTGCTCATCAGTGCATGGAATGCACCTCTTCACGCCACTATAATGATGATGACCTTGCTCATCAATGCATGGAATGCACCTCTTCACGTCACTATAATGATGATGACATTGCTCATCAGTCCATGGAATGCACCTCTTCATGTCACTATAATGATGATGACATTGCTCATCAGTGCATGGAATGCACCTCTTCACATCACCATAATGATGATGACATTGCTCATCAGTGCATGGAATGCACCTCTTCACGTCACTATAAGGATGATGACATTGCTCATCATTGCATGGAATGCACCTCTTCACGTCACTATAATGATGATGACGTTGCTCATCAGTGCATGGAATGCACCTCTTCACATCACTATAATGATGATGACATTGCTCATCAGTGCATGGAATGCACCTCTTCACGTCACTATAATGATGATGACGTTGCTCATCAGTGCATGGAATGCACCTCTTCATGTCACTATAATGATGATGACATTGCTCATCAGTCCATGGAATGCACCTCTTCATGTCACTATAATGATGATGACATTGCTCATCAGTGCATGGAATGCACCTCTTCATTCACCATACGATGATGATTGCTCATCAGTGCATGGAATGAACCTCTTCACGTCACTATAAGGATGATGACATTGCTCATCAGTGCATGGAATGCACCTCTTCACGTCACTATAATGATGATGATGACATTGTTCATCAGTGCATGGAATGCACATCTTCACGTCACTATAAGGATGATGATATAGCTCATCAGTGCATGGAATGCACCTCTTCACGTCACTATAAGGATGATTACATTGTTCATCAGTGCATGGAGTGCACCTCTTCACGTCACTATAATGTTGATGACATTGCTCATCAGTGCATGGAATGCACCTCTTCATGTCACTATAATGATGATGACATTGCTCATCAGTGCATGGAATGCACCTCTTCACGTCACTATAATGATGATGACATTGCTCATCAGTGCATGGAATGCACCTCTTCACGTCACTATAATGATGATGACATTGCTCATCAGTGCATGGAATGCACCTCTTCATGTCACTATAATGATGACATTGCTCATCAATGCATGGAATGTACTTTTTCATGTCACTATAATGATGACATTGCTCATCCTCTTCACATCACTATAATGATGATGACACTGCTCATCAGTGCATTGAATGCACTTCTTCATGTCACTATAATGATGAAGACATTGCTCATCAGTGCATGGAATGCACCTGTTCATGTCACAATAATGATGACATTGCTCATCAATGCATGGAATGCACTTCTTCACGTCACTATAATGATGATGACATTGCTCATCAGTGCATGGAAAGCACCTCCTCACATCACTATAATAATGATGACATTGCTCATCAGTGCATGGAATGCACCTCTTCTTATCACTACAATGATGATGACATTGCTTATCAATCAATGGAATGCACCTCTTGACGTCACTATAATGATGATGACATTGCTCATCAGTGCATAGAATGCACCTCTTCATGTCACTGTAATGATGACATTGCTCATCAGTGCATGGAATGCACCTCTTCATCTCACTATAATGATGATGGCATTGCTCATCAGTGCATGGAATGCACCTCTTCATGTCACTATACTGATGACATTGCTCATCAATGCATGGAATGCACCTCTTCACGTCACTATAATGATGATGACATTGTTCATCCTCTTCACATCACTATAATGATGATGACATTGCACATCAGGGCATGGAATGCACCTCTTCATGTCACTATAATGATGATGACATTGCTCATCAGTGCATGGAATGCACCTCTTCATGTCACTATAATGATGATGACATTGCTCATCAATCCATGGAATGCACCTCTTGACGTCACTATAATGATGATGACATTGCTCATCAGTGCATGGAATGCACCTCTTCACGTCACTATAATGATGATGTCATTGCTCATCAGTGCATGGAATGCACCTCTTCACGCCACTATAATGATGATGACCTTGCTCATCAATGCATGGAATGCACCTCTTCACGTCACTATAATGATGATGACATTGCTCATCCTCTTCTCATAACTATAACGATGATGACATTGCACATCAGTGCATGGAATGCACCTCTTCATGTCACTATAATGATGATGACATTGCTCATCAGTCCATGGAATGCACCTCTTCATGTCACTATAATGATGATGACATTGCTCATCAGTGCATAGAATGCACCTCTTCACATCACTATAATGATAATGACATTACTCATCAGTGCATCATGTCACTATAATGATGATGAAATTGCTTATCAATCCAAGGAATGCACCTCTTCATGTCACTATAATGATGACATTGCTCATCAGTGCATGGAATGCACCTCTTCATGTCACTATAATGATTGTGACACTGCTCATTAGTGCATGGATTGCACCTCTTCATGTCATGATAATGATAATGACATTGCTCATCAGTGCATGGAATGCACCTGTTCATGTCACTATAATGATGATGACATTGCTCATCAATGCATGGAATGCCAGTTGCAGTGGTGACAGCCTTGACCAAGTTATTACAAGCCTTAGCCTTATACTGAGAGCCGATATAGTTCTCCTGCAGAAGAATATGGCTGTAGTGCTTTTTGAGGAATGCCACAAAGATCCTGGGCTCTAAATGGAGCACTACCCTCATCTTCACATGCTATGTCTTCTGAAGGATATCTAGAAATACAACAATGAATTGGTGCCCAATTCAAATTCTGTGTGTAGCTGTCTGTGTGGAATGATGGACAACAATGGCATCTGCATCTGCACAATTGAAAGTAGACAGATGGTCTGACAGAGAAATTTAGTAAGATTTCTTCAAAATACACTAGAGGCATGAAATGTGGCAGTGAGACTTAGCCATGTGAGATGCTTACTGTATTTACACATGCTCTTGTGTGAAATCCTCAAATGCTTTTAGATAAAGATACCTGAATCACATTTCAAGTGATATACTGGAACCTCTAAACATATATTCTGTTATGGTTGATGACAATTATTATTCCAGTCTTCTGACAAAGTGATATTGACGTGACATCAGCTCTATGTTAGTGATAATAATCAGCATTGATAAGAAGTAAAATGGTATGAATTTGGACATATAGGTTGATGGGACATAAAAAGTGCAATCTTTGATTAATGCCAACAGGGAATTGAACCCATGGCTAAAAAGAAGGCTGAACTGCTAATTATTATATAGTAACTGCTATTGCCATACTTGTAAGTTAAGGTGTAACAATCAATTTCAGCATGAGTAGACATCTAATTATGACAAGCCTTTATGTGTGCGTGTGAATACCACTTGTCAGCTTACTGAAGTTATATGTACAAGGCAGAAATTTCCAAAAAACATATTGTGAAGATTAGACAAATGCTAGTGTACTTTAAATTAACTATGATCATTCTTATATTTAACATACTTCACAATGACTACAGCTGATATATTTAGCATTCATGCCAGTTGTACTTCATGTTCAATTCCTAATAAAAAGCCCATGACAATAGTTATTCTGACCCCTTCAGTAAATGTATTTGTAATCTGGATTTGTAGTCCATTGCTACTCCAAACTTACTACATTAACACCACAGAGAAAGCTACATAACAGGTGTTTTTTTTTTTCAGTCAGTACTGTTCAGAGTTGTTGTGTCTTTCGGCTTTTCCGGGTTAGGGGTCATCACAGTGGAACTCCGGTTCGCTAATGATTGGCAGTAGATTTTTATGTGCCGAGTTGCCGGCCCTGACGCACAACCTTCAATGAAGGTACGCTCATTCACACATGTCTCCACACAGAAGATAATCTAGCTGAGAATCGAACAGGACAATGTCTTACTGTGAGGCAACAACATTACCACAGCACCACCACTGCAACAACAACAACAACTGTTCAGAGTGCTGACAGAAGAGCAAGGCACCAGTCTCATTTTTGCTAATGATGGCAGCCCATTACAACTTTGAGTATTTACCTTCAGACATGAACTGTTTCTCACTGATAATGACCCCCTGACACTTGATGTGCATTGCCAAGATTTATGCAAAGGCAGAAGATAAAAAATAAATAAAAACAAAATCCAAAAATATACATCTCGCAATGAACCTAGCACCTATGGCATTACCCTGACACATTCAATCTTCTAACAGTTTTTGCCTCAAAATAACTTGCATTTCTGTTATACATCAACATGCCTTCATGTAATGACACTTCTTAAGGAAAGGGATGCACATCAGATTACATAAGCCATTTTGTAGACCCCAGATATGAATAAGAATTGCATATTTGTAAAGGAAATATATTACTATCATGATCACTACTTTGGAAATATAGACAGTTAATCCAGAATGTTATAAATATGTCCACATTCATCATGTTACTGTTTTATTTTACTCAAACTTTAGTAAATATATTTTGATATCAAGTATATACAATGTGTTATTACTAAAAATAGTTCAGGTTACAACAACAAAACATTTGTGGTTTTGTGAATGGTACAATCAAAATAACAGAAACTGGAATCAAACCCAGCATTACTGTTGCTGTTATACATATGTGAGTAAATTAGCATGTTGAGCTGTAGGGAAAGTGACATAACAGATATCTTTTTGCCAATCACTACTAAGAATTATCAGTATACATATGCAACTGTAATTTCAATCAACTATGATGAATGTTATACTCAACACAAATAAACAAAGCATATAAGAAAAAGTATGTGACAATTCTCATTCTGAACCACTTAATAAAACTATCTGCATTCAAACCCTGTAGTACCTCTGCTGGTTCTCTATATTTACTGCATTAACACTTTGAGTCACAGAGAAAGACAATTGGTAAGTATATTTTCTTCACTTGGTATTCTCCAAAGTGCTGATGGTAATGCACTAGCACCAGTCTTATTTGCACAGCTGATGGCATTCCAAAAAAAAAAAAAAAGAAACGAAAATGAAAAATGTCTTTGTGTGATGATTTCTCAACACAATGGGCAATACATCATGAAAATGGGGACATTAAGGATCCCTAGTTTAACTCAGACATCATGCTCTGTAGATTGGAACCTTTCAAACTGTGGCCTTAACACGACACATAGACAAGATTAACAGTATGTGCCACATAGTGAGAGGTATTTATGATGCAGATAAATTGGAATGCAAATACTCAAGCTTTTACATTCTAACACTTTACATTTATGGTGCGCTATACCCATTTTCTCAAAGTTGTCTTTTGTCATTTCACAGTAGATGTCTGGATGAATGTCATATTTGCAACAGTAAACCTAAGAGATCATGTCACAGTAAGAACAAATATGTGCAGTACAAGAGTGTGTTCTTCTCTTTCTTTGGTGAGCAGAACTATCTTTTTGATACATTTGTAAAGTGATTGCATTATGATTTGTGTTTATTTAGGAATTTATTGTTTGTATGTTTGTATGTTTCAGTTTTATGTACTTCATGTAACTTACACACACTTTGTATATTCAGAGCTACTTTTAGCTCTTAAACATATATTCCAAGATCTGTTATGAAGTTTATGTACTAAGTAAGTCAGTGTAATCTCAAATTTCATTTGTAAGTTCATTTTCCTGACACTCCCTCTGTAAGTATACATCAAGGTAGGATAGCTGAATGGTTATTTCACAGTGATTTTTGATTTTTATTACATAACTGAGGGGTGTGTACAATTTGCAAATGATTTTGTGTGTGGGGGGTAACAGTTGCTATTACAAAAGTGTCATTAACTTGTATTACATACAAATGTTTTCTTCTGCAAACATGTCCTTACCATTAACAGATGGCTGAATATTGAAAGCAATTGTCATTTCATACCCTTCATTCATCGGTGATGCTGTTTATATATTCTGAAATAACACACTTTTTTATCCTTATTCTCGTCTGTTATTATAGGTTCATAGGTTCATAGGTTCATACTAGGCTATCTGCCCGAGGGCATTTATAAGCCTAGCCCATTGTTTTGTGGCTTACGCCACCCCTTTAGTATGGGGAACTATACCCATTATTTTGCTGTGCCTCTGTCGAGCAGTGACACTGAGGTAATTCCTGGGGTATATCTGCCATCTCCCATCCATTGGTCAAGATTTCTCTTGAACAAGGCCAGCGAGGTGCTCTGCCTCACATGTACCGGGATTTTGTTCCACAGCATAGGGAGTCTTTGGGTGATGAATCTATCCCTCCAGCACGTCCTATTAATAGCCGTGTCGAGGTTTAAGTCTCCCGCCCTTGTGGCTCTGATGGATCTAGATTTTTTGAGGTGAAGCATATTCATCAAATCTGGGTTTGACATGGCCTTGTATGTTAGGCAAAGGTCACCTCTGAGCAGCGTGGCGACTGAATAGAGCTGGAGTTCTTTCAGTCGGGCAGCATAGGACAGATTTTTGAGACCCTTTATCCTTTTGGTGAGGAACTTTTGTGGCCTCTCCAGCTGCTGCAAGTGTCGGGTCAGATACATTCCGAATGGGGCATTGTACTCAATTATTGGTCTGATGAGTGATGAGTAAAGGGAGACTATGACCTCCCTTGATCTAGATGAGAATCCCTTCATGATAAGGTGGGCAATGTAGAAGGACTTCCTAACTACTTTAGCTACATGGGTGTCGAATGACAGACTACTATCAACCTGGGTCCCCAGGTCCCTGATAACTTCTTCTGTGCTCAGTGGATTGCCACCTATTTGGTAGCTAGGGGTAACCTTGTTTTTCCCGAAGGGTATGACTATGCATTTTTTGGCATTTAACTTTAGGCCGTGGCTCTGGCACCAGTTATCCGTTTCTGTGAGACCCTTCTGAAGGATATCTGTGTCAGATGTATTGCTGGGGTGGGGGGTTATAGTAATGCTTTACAATGGATGCCTGCATAAATGCATACTTTTTCATACCATTCCATTAGCTCATAGAGCTTTCCTAGTGTTGTGCTGGATGTAGGTAAAAAGGTGAAAGACAACCAAAGGGTGTATCTACTACTGATAGTCCAGAGATGCTATTTATATAAATAGTGTGTGTGTGAGAGAGAGAGAGAGAGAGGGTGGGAGAACAGAGATATAGTATATAAATTTTGGTTTAGAGTTAATAAGTATTGAGGCATTATTGTATTCCTTGTAATATATTATTATTATGTTTCATGTATCACTCATGAGTTACATCTCGCATTCCTATATAGTTGAACGACATTTTATCTTAGTGACATCCAATACTTGCATAATGCTGTAATCGTTTTTATTTCTTTTTCTACAGGTTTATCACTTGGTCTGGAAGCAGCAACAACACCTGCAGATTAATGATAACATCAGTAACCCCTAAAATGTTTTCTAACTGTGTTCTTGGATGGATTCCAAACAGAATTACAACTGAGACCAAAAGGGAGAGTGACATGGACACACATTTTTTAGATTCCTGAATCACTCTGCCATTTTGAATTGCTTAATTAGCATGTATTTTACCTTCTTATGCCTTCATTTGCATATTTTGCACCTCACTCTTGTTATGTCGCTTGGTGTAACATGAGAACTATTTAATGAATACCAATTAGCATGCTTGTCACTGCAGGTCACTCTTAACACAATAGGCATGCATGAAATTGGACTATGGTGTAAGGTTCTGTCAGATGTCTTCTTTGGACATAAAAAGGAAACATACTGCCCCCATGAAATACAAAATACTAATCATTCAGAACGAGCTGCTAATAAAAAAGTTAACAAGTACTTGCATCTTCCCTGCCTTAATTTCTATTTTCATATAACATATTTATGGTTGTATTTGACGCTCATGGGGGAGAATGTTCTGTTAAATGGAGTCTTCTCCAGCAGCCTTTTGCAAAATTTGCCCTTAATCTGCTGTTATGCAGTATTGCAGTCAGTATATATAACCAGCAGGGCACCCCCTGAAAGAAAAATATATATTTTTTTGTTATTCGATCATTTTACAGTTCAATGTAAAATGATCATTTTGTGTTCACTCTTATGAGCGTCTGCAGTTTGTTGATACATGTGTGCGTGTGTGTGTGTGTGTGTGTGTGTGTGTGTGTGTGTATCTATATATTTAAATCTTCATCTATATCTATCTGTCTTTCTGTATATAGATATATATATATATATATATATATATATATATATATATATATATATATATATATATATTCCAGAGTTCTTGAGTGCAATCTACCAAATATAGCACTAGCTGTCTTTAAACAGAAGTATGTTATCAAAATCTCCTTTCGGAATATCAGAATGCACCATTTAAAACATACACAGAAAAAAAAGAAAGATGTGCTCATTATTCCAACAATAAACACAACTTGCAAGAGTAACAGTACCTAATAGCATCTTTATTAATGTCATGCTGGTGTTCTTTGATGGGAATTCTAAATTCTGCCTTAATTTATTTATTTATTTATCTATTTTTTATTTATTTATTTATTGTGATACAAAGCATAGCACTTTGAACTTCTAGTAAAGTGGTAAAGCGCATTAAAAGGCCGTAGGAGCATGTCCAACTAGAGTAAAATTTTGTCTAGCAGGTACCATGGAGGACTAAAGCCCTGACTTGTTAATGAGCTACTTCCTGAGCCAAAGATACAAGGTTTAAATTGTCCACCTTCATTAGTTTGCTATGTGACATTGAGCAAGTCATGTATTCAAATAGTGCTTTAGGGCAATGGGGAATTTGGGCTGGGCTAGTCAAGGCTCCTTAATGGTCTTCTGAATTGCATGCCCAGTAACTACCCATGAACCTACAAACCCACTGCAAAAATAAACAGCTAAATGAAGGATAGTGATATTTGAGCACTTGGCATATTTACTGTCGTAATATTGGTTGTCAGTGATAGGATGTATATCATGCCTTTCACTAACATGTCATGGCATAAATTACAGTCTCTACAGCTAAATTCTGTATTTGTCTTGTTTGAGATCTAACTTTTTTCTCAGAGATTTAAATTTAAATTTATTTAGCCTACTAAACATCTCCTTCAAACTGTAACCTTTCATAAAGTTTATTTTAAGAACTTCCCATACAAGAGTTCTAATTTGCTAAGGATAGTGGACAGGATGAGGACATTAAAAGTAGACTAGAAGGCAATTTAATATTTGTAACTAATGTACGGTGCATACCATGATGGCTGTTGTTAATAGGTGTGTACTAGGCTAATGGCCCTGGAGTCTATATAAACCTGGTCCAAGAATATTCCCTGGCATCATGCCACCCAAAGTTATTTCCCAGTGCCCCTGTCAAGCAAGGCCATTGAAGTGATCCCTGGAGTGAACTTCATATTGCCCATCCACTCGTCAAGATTTCTCTTAAAAAGGGCCAGTGAATTGCTCTCATGCTTAGGTAGTTTTGGCATAATTTTCGTAGTAATGAGTTGATTAAAATTCTCATTTTGATATAACAGGTATGAGATGCATGTTCTTTGCATCCAAGACTACATCATTAGAGCAGTGATGTCATCCAGTGTCACATTCCACATCTCTTTGTATGAGGTATATGCATAAGTGGCAGCCTTTGCCTTATACTATTGCCAAACACTCTTTATTATTATACTCTGTATCCATTTGCAGTGCAACCATCAGGTCAGTTGTCCTAATTATATTTTATTGATTTTTTTCCTTCTGATTCTGAAGTTACAACTATTAATTGAAGGTATTTAATTGTTTGCACTGCTTTTCAAGTAGGTTCTTTGCTGTGCCTAGCTATGTAATTTAGTTTTGGGTGGATTTTGGAATTTTTCTGAATGTTACTGTTTTTTTTCTGTGAATTTGAAGCCAAAAGCAGTTTTTCATTGGTTTCTTTGATTTCTTAGCTTATTTATATTGTTATGAGCTGTTCGAAACTGTACATGATAGATGCAGGCACTTTGACAGAAGTTTTTACTCTTAGTGAGACTAGCTAGAGCCATAACCAGCAACAGCTATGCTAAGGCACCACCCTTCCCTTCAGAACCAAGTTAAACTGCTTTAGCTGTTTCAGCCTTTGGTAGAGCCCTACCAATATATACTTATTGAATTGCAAACATTTTACTGTAATAAGATTTATTGTACTGTACTCATAAGAATTTTTTCAAGTTATTGAAATTCTGTATAAATAAGTCTTATAGAGCATATTTCTATATTCTCATACTAAATGGAAGGTCAGCCATCTTGTCTACCCTCAATTGCTAGCCTCATAGCATTTGGTATACTCAGGCAGTGTAGTAACTGTATGATGTTCACAGACAATGGACTATTACTTACCTTGTCACAAACTATCTGTGAGACATGCAAAATATTTAACTATGATTGAGGCATCACTCTCATATATGAACACTGTTTCTGAGAGCAACACACACCTTCACAGTACTCCACAGGAATACATAGAAAATTAGCATACACCAAGGCTGTAAAAAGCCATTGTTTAAGCCTCCAAGGTCAAACAAGACTAGGACTCAGGGGAAAAAAGCACCGCAACACATGCAATGAGAAGGAAATAACACCCCCCCCCAAACGCAGTATACATAAACTCTCTACTAATAAAAATGCAATGGTGATGTTGAATCCATAGTCAGGCTCACAGACTGCACTCTAACAAGGCTGGATAAAAATAGGGCGGCATTGAACTAGCTTTTAGATCTCTGACATAGCAAGGGCCCTCAAGATCCTCAAACTGAACAAGTATGACTATAACACGGTGGTGGTCTATGTGGTTATAAATTACCTGGGACACAAAATTTTCAGGGATATGCAGAGAAACATTTCTGAGCTCTCCATGCATGTCACAAATAAAGGAAAAACCCTGATGATGAGCAAAATCCTTCCTTCTTTAAGACTGATGCATAGGTACAAAGAAAAGAGTGATTTCAACAACTGTCTGAGTAAATGGTGTTATTTGAGGGGGAGGTCCTATATGTGTCAGCTTGGGGTGAGATACTGCATAGCCCCACTTGCTTCACCAAGGGTGGCTTTCATTTCAAGGCTTCTGCATAGTGCCTAATGTGGTGTTGCACCATGGTGTCGTTTTAGGCAGAGTCCAGTTAGTAAATATGCCTACCGAGAAAAACAAAAAAAATCAATAATCAGATAATATTGAGGTAGCACTGCTGAATATAAGCGTCTCAATAAGAAATTGTTTGAACCTGTGGTCCTTCTGCATTTGTAGCACATTTATAAGTGTATTATTACTGAAACTCGGCTTTAAAGTACAGAAACTTCTCCATCTGTACTAGGGTTTGCACCGGCCATACCTTTAGAGCCATTGAGAACTGCAGAGAAAATCCATATTTGTTAAATACCACCTTACCTTGAGGCAGATTGCTACAGACCCACACACTGAAATTATTGAGGTACAAATTACATTAAATAAAAACAAGTATTAGATCATAGCATGTTACAGGACTCAGTCAGTGCCCCTGAAAACCATGTTTGATTTCTAGATATACTGGATGAACTTCAAATACACAGGAATTTCCATCATCCTGGGAGACATTAACTACCCTTAGATAAACTGGGATACTACCTCATATGTAGGTTATAGCCTAAAACTCCTTGATTTAATAAACAAGAACTTCTGCTTACCAAATAGTCAAATGGCCGCCTAGACACAAATATTCTTCACATGGTCATTACAAACATAGAATCTACATGAACTGTCCTACTGGTGTATCCTGCCCCCACTAGCACAAGGTGAAAGGAGCAGGTACGAAGTGATGGGGCCATGATCAGCTGACCCTGATCTCCTTTTAATGCAATACCAACTTTTAAAAGCTGGTTCTTGCATTCGCAGTCAAACATGAGTATTCTAGTGCTCCGTGTGTGGTCTAAACTGAGGCAACTGCTTGCTACATTGCAGCAAACAGCTTACTACAGTTTTTTTTTTTTTTTGTAATAACTCTGCAAGTAACTCCCTATAATTGTAATAACTGCAGATAACTCCCTGGAATTGCTATAACTCTGCAGGTAACTCCCTGTAATTATAATAACTGCAGGTAACTCCCTATAACTGTAATAACTACAGGTAACTCCCTGTAACTGTATTAACTCTGCACTAACCCCTGTAATTGTTATATCTCTGCATGTAACTCCTTGTCAATGTACTAACTCTGCAATAACTCACTATAATTGTAATAACTACATGCAACTCCCTGAAATTGTAATACCTCTGTAGGTAAGTCATTGTAAATGTACTAACTCTGCAATAAGTCCCTGTAATTCTAATAACTCTGCATGTAGCTGCCTGTAATTGTAATAACTCTGCAGTAACTCCCTGTAATTATAATACCTCTGCAGGTAACTCTTCGTACTCCTCTCCCCTGTATCCAAAATGTGAAACTCCATTCCACCCTTCCTGACACAAGCCAATAACTTCTTAACCTTTAAACACCATTTAATGAAATTATGATCATGTTCATGCCATTTACCAGGGTAATACCTCAACTCCTTCATACCCATTAAAACTTATCCTCCAAATCCCATAAATATCCACCCATTCAAAATAATTGTATTAACATTCTTGAAGTACCATATTTTGGCTATCTGCTCTGTACAAATGAGCCCTATCTAGCAACGCCTCCCATATATTTTCTCTTACTCCTTCCATTAAACCTTCTCTCCCACACACCTCATCAAACTTACTTCACTATGCTCTTGTATCTTTCTGCTAAATAAATCTACAATTATTTATTGCCATTGTAGTGTACTTCACTATTTACTTTTCTATCTTAAAGTTGCCCACCATCTCCTTACCACCATTCAGCTGTGCTTAATAAACTACTCCTTGCATCTCTTTTACCCCACATACAGCAGCTGAATCCCACATCTATGAATACATTATATAAGCCTAACCCTAGAAGCCAGTGTTAATAATGTACGCTATACTGTAGTTACTCTACTTATGCACTGTTGATTGCTCACACTTACCTTGTTGTTGATTATTTAAAACCTTTAGCAATGTCTGCAACATAACCCAGGCACTGGGGATGCACAAGCCAGTGCACTTCTTCATGCTGGTCCCATCCACAACTGTGGGCAGTACAGAGGCATCAAATCTCTATCACATTGCATGAAAGTTCTGGAGAGGGTAATTGATAAATGGATACGTAGAGTAGTAGAATGTAAGATGGGAGATGAGCAGTTTGGATTCAGATCAGGATGCAGCACAACTGACCCGATGTTTGCACTGAGACAGATACTTGAGAAGAAGTTACAGATGAGGAGAGAGTCCAACTGGGCATTCCTAGACTTGGAGAAATGACAAGGTCCCAAGAAAGCTGATCTGGGCAGTACTGCAGTGGTCTGAAGTCCCAGAAACATTGGTAGAATTAGTGCAGGCTATGTACAATGACCCAATGACTCAAGTACAGACAGTGTTCGGCCTCACAGAGGGGTTCCCAGTGGGTGTGGGTGTACATCAGGGTTCAGTTCTGAGCCCACTGTTGTTCATACTGGTGATGGACTACATTAGTAAACAGGTTTGAGGGGACAGAGCAACAATGCTGCTGCATGCAGACTATGTGGCAGTACAGGCAGACTCTGAGCTAGAAATTCAACAAAGGATAGGAGAATGGAATGTAAATCTGAAGGCACATGGGATGAAACTAAGCACAGATAAGATGGTGGCAATAGCAGCAAATTGGGGAAATCAGAAGAAGCTGAGAATAGAGATAGAAGGGAAGATAGTGGAACAGGTAAACAGCTTCAAGTATCTGGGAGGGGTAGTTGAGGAGAAGGGTAGTCTGAATGAAGAGGTCAAAGCTAGAATCAGAGGGGCTGCAGCCAACTGGCATAGAGTATCAGGTGTAGTCTATGACAGAAGGATGCCAAATAAGCTGAAAAGTAAGGTGTACTAGACAGTGGTGCGACCAGTACTACTGTATGGTACAGAAACCTGGGCAGTAAAGGCAGAACAGTTGAAGAAGCTAGTGGAGATGGAAATGAAGTGTCTGAGAAAGGTGATAGGATGTACACTGTGGGGCAGATGAAGAAGTGAGGACATAAGAGCAGATGCCAAAGTTGCTCCAATTCCAGAAAAGATCAAAGAAAACAGATTATGGTGGTTTGGGCACCTGTGTAGAAAAGCAGAAGACAATCTGGTGAGGAAGATTTGAGACAGACAGGAAGAAGGTAAGATGAAGCAAGGACATCCAGCAAAGAGGTGGATGGATTGTGTGAAAGAAGATCTGCGACAGTCAAGCATGAGTGTTGAAGAAGGCAGGAGTGTGACACTGAATCAAGAGAGTTGGTGACAGTTAACACGATACCCTGACCCCATGTATACAAATGGGAAAAAGGGGGCTGATGATTATGATGATGGTCCCAAGCCCAGATAAATGGGGAGGATTACGTCAGGAAGGGCATCTGGTGTAAAACCTCTGCAAAATGACATATGCAGACAACAATACAGATTTCCATACCAGATCGGTCGAGGCCCGGGTTAACAATGATCGACACCAGTACTGTTAGCCAACAGGGTGCTGGCAGAAGTTGGGTTACTGTTGGCTGAAGCAGAAAAAGAGGGGAAAGGCATGCTCGAAGGCAGGAAGAGAGGAGGAAGGTTAGAAGTGTAGCAGTGAGGGTAGGAACTTTTAATGTTGGCAGTATGACTGGTATAGGGAGAGAGCTAGCTGATATGATGGAGAGAAGGAAGGTTGATATATTGTGCGTGCAAGAGACCAGATCGAAGGGGAGTAAGGCCAGGTGTATAAGAGGCAGGTTCAAATTGTTCTATCATGGTGTGGATGGCAGGAGAAATGGGGTAGGGGTATCCTGAAGGAATAGTATGCCAAGAGTGTTTTGGAGGTGAAAAGAGTATCAGACAGAGTGATGTTTATGAAACTGGAAATTAATGGTGTAATGATGAATGTTGTTCCGTACTAGGACATCTGTTATTTGGTATATACTTCTCTGATCTCTAAATCAAAAATGGGCATTTGCAGATGATAATAAACATGGTGCCATACTAAAATTCCCTTCTGACATTCAGATGTTATAATTTGAACTTATACATGTAAATAACTGATGCACAGAAAATGGGCTTAAACTCAGCAATAAAAAGTGTAGTATTATGGCATTTCATAAACTATCTCTCAACCTATCTTACAATATCAAGATCACCCCAATCCAGTGGTGCAGCGGTTAGTGTTGCTATCTCACAGCAAGAGGTTCTCTGGTTCAGTTCTCGGCTGAAGTGCCTTCTGTGTGGAGTCTGCATGTCCTCCCTGTATTTGTGTGGGTTTTCTCCTGGTGCTCTGGTTTCCTTCCACATTCCAAAGGCACGCATCTGAAGTGTTTTTCCCTAGACCTCTGCTGAAAATGGACTCTGTCCCGGTCAGACATCCCCAGTAAACAAACGTTAAATAAATAAAATGAAGATGGCTGTAAGAGACCTTGGAACAAGGGTAGATAATTCCCTCTGTTTGATCATCATGTTACAACAGTGGTTAGAAAATCCTTTTGCCTGGTGCAGCTGATCATAAAATATCACCTCTAGATCCAAAGAAGTCCTTACCCCCTTTATGTTCCATACTGATCAGGCCTTTCATAGAATATAATGTCCTTTTTGGTAGGTATTGTGCTAGAATGTAATATCTCTTTTGGTAGGTATTGTGCTAGATACATTAGACAGTTGCAGAGATCAAAGAGGTTCTTAACAAAAAGATCATGCAGCTAAAACACCTGAGATACCAACAAAGGCTGGAGACTCTGTCTCTGTATTCAGTGTCCTATTGATGCCTTAGGGGAAATATGTGCCTTGCATTTCAGGATATTAGGGATCCAGCATTCCAAGATCTCTTATATCTCTACAAGTCAAATATTTCAGTGAACACTAGGACCAGAGATCTGAACATGATTCAGCAAATAAAACAGAACTGATTCATCATGCAATGACCGTCCCTTCTATGGAACAAACTTCCACACAAAGTAAGTAATGTGACATAATACCTTCCTTTAAAAAGGACTTACACCATTGGATGAGTATTCACAAATCTACTTCCCAGCATGACTGGCCTATCATTCCTTGAAAAAGTGTGGTAAGGTGTAAGGGTGGTTACTGACAAGGTGTAAATGGTCAAACGGCCCAGAAGTCTTGTATTTTATATGATTCTATGATTCTATATGACTCTATGATTCTTTGATCATGCAATCTACCGGTCATCAAAATGTATGTTTTATATGTATATCTTACTATAGTTCATGTAGTAACTCCATTCTGTCTCCCACATGTCATTTAAATGTTGCTGTTCAGTCCATCTTGTTGAACCTGGGGATCTTAAAGTAAGCCAGACACAATAGCCAGTACTGCTACATGTTTATAGATGTGTTACATAAGCAGTGCATCATTAATAGGTAATTATTTGAAATATTGGGGCCAGCAGGAGTGAATCCCAAAATATGAAGACTGAATGGCTAAAAGAATGGACCTACACATATGAAGTCCAAGATGTCATTTCTTGAAATATTCTCTTTTCTCCAAGGTATGCCAATCTAGGAGTTGGTATATATTAGTTTGGGGGTGTGGAGTCTTGCCCCCCATGGGGTGCTGCAGCTCCTCCTGCAAAATGAAGTTTTAAGGAGAAGAGCAATTTTTGAGATCCACTCTTCTCCTGTGTTTTTGAGTGTCAACATTTCAATAGAGAGCCTTTTAATATGCAGACAAACAGAACATATTTTCCTTGACTAGGTTCCATGTCAAAAGTTCAAAAAATTATTTTAGTCAAAACTGCGTTGATTGAAGTTATAAAACAGTCTTTGTACCTGAGTTTTCCTGTGAGGTACAACCCCCCCAAACAAAAAAACAGTCGCAGACATGCACAAACTCACACACACACTGGCAAACTCCAGTTTCAGCACCCTCATTCTAGTAAATCACATTTCAGCCAAGCTCAAATGTTCAAGCGTTGTGCTTATGCTGCTGTGTTGATACTAACATATTATACTTTATGGGAAGTCATGGTTTGAGCACTGTCATTTCTTTCACAGGCATTCAGTTCCTTTCAATCTTTTCTGTATTATTACTAGATCAAAATTTCAGAAATAAGCAATGGTTTCAGAAATATGCAAGCAAAACAAGACATATACTCTCCATGGTAAATGTAAATCTTTAAATCAAATATTGCCTATGACTAGTTCATTGCTGTTAATGAACATAAAGGCGTTGATTAATATTGGATCAGAAAATGGAGAAATACTTACTTCTTACAAGCACTTTGTCTCCATAGTCATTGCTATTTAAAATGCCAGTAGAGAAGTAACTGTCAACATCCAATGTGTTCTAATATGTTGATGAACAGGGAGGCAGGAATACGCTATTTAGTATGTCTCAGGGTAAAAGTATCAGCAGTAGCCTACCAGAGTCGAAGATCAGTCTATGCTACTCATCAATACGGTGTTATTTAATAATCAAATGCTATAACTGTACACTACTACCATGATAGCAGAGTAATACATTTTGTGAATTTGTGCTTTTGTCTCACAGTTCTCTGGCTTTGTTTGGTTCTTGGCTGAGGTGTAAGTTCTATTCTACAGAGTTGGGGTGTTTTTCTTGTGAGAGTTTTACCATGATCTTCAGATAGGTTAGTTGGTATGACTTAAAATTGCTCCAGGTGTGCACATTGTATATGTGTAATTACAAGGAGGCCCTGCAATAAAATAGTGTGTTGCACCTAGCATTAGTTTCTGTCTTATACCCTATTGCCAAAGAGAGTCTGCCTTCCCATGACCCTAGTTTGGATATAGAGGGCATGGAAAATGAATGAATACTTCCACTTCATTTATCTGCTTTTACTTATAGGTTCATAGATTAGTACTAGGTTAACTGTTCTTGTGGGCTATTTTAAGCCTAGTTAATTAGGCTGTATGAGAATCAAACCCTGCATCTTGTGCCTTTAAGGTAAGCACCATAACCATGATGCCAGCCTCCCTCCCTTAGTACATCTTGACTAAGTATATCAGTAATGAATAAATTAATCATGAAATGCTGAAACCATAAGTAACCAAGCAACCACACACAAACATGCAAACAATCATATCCCACATCAAGTTAAGGAGGTGAATGCTGCCCAAAACAACAAATGTGTTTTATTGATGCTTTTTTAAACACTTCCACAAGCAGAGTAGTTTTATGTCCAGGGTCTTAGTCAAGTTACAGTGACAGGACACACAAGCACCCCTCACCCTAAAAAAGTGCTAATGTAAGTAAATCCTCCTCTTAGAATTTTAAATGTTTCTTCTAAGGAAACCAAGTTTCATGCTACTGCTACAGTAATATTTAACAAACTGTGTATAACAGCACAACCTTCTATTTCTCCCCATCCTGCTAGAGTTATTGCAGTGTTGTAGATTCCTTCTTTCTTTTCAGAAGTCACAGCACAACCCAGAATCTCAGGAATGTTTATCTAGCAACTCCATAATGTGCTAAATGCAAATAAAAGCTTTACAGTTCATCTGTCTTCCTGCTTATTTTATCCAGGAAGCCTAGCAGAAGCAAATAATAGTCTCCACACCAACTCAACTATATAGCGTTTCACAAAGTTTTTCCTTGTATTTTTAGTCTGTTCCTCATAAAACGTGTGGCTTTCTGGCAAATTGCTGACAATTGCAGTCATTAAATAATGCCACACGTTTGAGTTTCAGACTTCATTTCCTTCATAAAATGCTCTTTGAGCCTTTATCCCCCATTAGTTTTGGCTTTGAAAAGAATTCTTGCACTAAGAGTTTGAGAGGTGTGTTAATTAAAACAAATGATTTTACAGCTTGTTTTGTTTCTGTAAATTAGATTCATTGTACTAAAATTCTTAAATAGCAGTTACTTTAATAATGATTGAGTAGATATAATAAATGCTACTTGCATCTGCTTCATTTAAATATAGTGTGTGTGTGTGTGTGTGTGTGTGTGTGTGTGTGTGTGTGTGTGTGTGTGTGTGTGTGTGTATGTGTGTGTATTTTCACCCATGAGAGGACATGCATGAATGTCTACATTTTAAGAGTGAAGTCAATCTCCTAGTCATTTTAAGATTTTCATTTACAGACACATGCTATATGCTTGTATCTTAGCAAGACTGCCTCATACTGTCACTTTTGTTTGACTTGTCACCTGATCTCTTTTATGTACAGATTGTACATAAGAATGTGTTAGAAGTAGGCACGAGAGGTGTATCTCTGGCCTTTTTCTCCAAATGGTCCATGCTCACCTTCCACGTGTGTTTCTATAAACATTTATGTGTGTATGTGTGTGTTTAAAAGCTTGCCCTTAATTTTGGTATGTCAATAACTTGGCTATTAGTAATTCATTACAAACTTCAGACAACATTTCTGAATTAGAAACAGATCTGAACTTTAAGTTTGCCAGCAGCTGTTTAAATATTAGTCAAACATCCATAATAACTGTCTAAGAAACAAAGGCAAGTCACACCTTCCATAGCCTTGTGCTATGTTATACATGTATTGCTCTTCCAATATACACACTTCAACCATTCAGACACTGTACTAAGACTTTCACGCTAACAAATGTTCCAGAAAATCAGAAATCTCAGTTCATTCATGTTAGGAAATGTGAACAGAGTTGTTTCACTGTGGATATAAAGCAGGAAAGCAATAAACATAAATGACGTATCATTCTGCGTATTAATTGGTTGCAGTACTTTAATGTAGAACCTGTCCTTAAAAAAAAAGGTTATGGGCCAAAGGCAAGCCACATCATAAATTAAATGTTTAACAGACTCTTCCAGCATTTTTCCACTGAAGCATTTGCATTCACTTCCACTATTAGGATATATTTTAAGAATCATTGATGTAGCATTTTCTGCAGTTTGTTTCAACAGATTGAAATATAATAGGTATTTTAGTTTTCTGGAAACAAATAAAGCAATTAAAATTATTGATTAATTATCTTCCATAAGATTTCTTAGTTAAGTTGCAGTATCTGATTCTTCATACTGCTTACAGACAATTTTACTTCAGATTTAGAGATTATCTTATGCCTGCAAATTAAACGGCTCAAGGCTAGAATCTGTACTTTACAGTACCACTCATTAAGTTGTGCCATCTTTTAAAAGAAAACATTTGCTTATTTCATTTGGCATTTATGCTGAGTCAAACAAAATGTGAATAGAGAAAAATAAAAAAAAAACCCAAGGGATGAAAAATGGTATTCCTAAAACCACAAAGTTAAAGATAATAAAAAACAGGCAAAGGCTATAAAATAAAACTCATATTCACCAGGAGCAGTAAACATCTGTAGTGTATTAAATCATGCGTTCTACACATGTAAAGGGAAGCAAGGCTGCCAGAACCCCCAAACTAATGGTCTGACTGCATTCTCAGAACTCATGACGTTGCTTCCTTAGAGGCAAATCACCAATGCAATCCACATGCCTGGACTCAGCACTAGAACAAAGTTTGTCACTAGATCATTGTTAAAGCAGAAGCAATCCAAGGAGCAGATTGCAATGTCAAAACTGTATTATAGCAAAATGGATAAGTAGACTGAAGTAAAAAACACATATGTAAATGGTGCAATTTGTACAGAAGTCATGTGTGGCACAAAGGCATTGCACATATACAAGTTCTAGCAGTTATATCTAACAAACATTTGGCTGTGCTACATAAAACAACAAGTCCTCTTGGGTTGATCAACAACATTTTCTGGCTGAAGGTCAAGGAGTTAATACAGTGAGATGGCATACTTTCCAGTATTTTCTTGTGTGCTGAAAGGAATCATCAACTTTGGATCATATTTTCCCCTTCGCAGTTTGGCTTGGTCCTGGACAGTTCAAATCAGCCACCCAATTACTTCCTAATACAGCCCTCAGGAAGCAAAAAAACAGGAATTCAGAGTGTATGGTATGGCTTTACTATCACTTAGGTGTATAAAGTCAGTATGCAATTACCCTGGGCACAAACTATATGGTCTAAAGTGAGTCAAGATTCAAAGAAACTTTATTGTCATTTAAGAAACATAAGTGCTACCTAAACGAAATTTCAAGTGTCAGCTCTTTTACAGGCGAAAACAAACACAAAAAGACAGACATGATAGGTATTAAAGAATAAAAAATAACTATAGTACAAAACTAAATATCTAAGTAGCTGATGCACATGCTTGTACACTATTTATTACACTGGACAACACTACTAGATAATTAAGTCAGTATGCAATTACCCTGGGCACAAACTATATGGTCTAAAGTGAGTCAAGATTCAAAGAAACTTTATTGTCGTTTAGGAAACACAAGTGCTACCTAAACGAAATTTCAAGTGTCAGCTCTTTTACAGGCGAAAACAAACACAAAAAGACAGACATGATAGGTATTAAAGAATAAACAATAACTATAGTACAAAACTAGATATCTAAGTAGCTGATGCACATGCTTGTACACTATTACACTGGACAACACTACTAGATAATTAAAACATGGAAAAAAAGTACACTATACACAGAGGTGAGATTGGGTGATATTGCACATAACGAAGTGACTGGAATTGCACTTGAATGAGAATATATTAATTTTATTATACAATAAATATAATTATTGTATGGAAAAAAAGAAAAAGAATGAGAGAGTAACAATCTATTATAGTTTTGATACAGCCAGATTTATGTCTGCATTAATGAGTCTTATTGCAGTTGGATAAAAACTGTTCATGAATCTGGAGGTCCTGCAGCGGATACTACGTAACCTTCTACCAGAAGCAAGTTTAATGAACCAACCATGTGCTAGATGAGGTGTCACTCAGTATTTTGCGGAACCTCTTTTTACATCTCAGTTCAAAGAGCTCATGTAAGGTAAGAAGACTAGTGCTCATGATCTTTTCTGCTGTTCTTATTATTCTTGGAGCTTCTTCCTTTTGGCCATTGTGCTGTTACCGATGCTCTCGATGGCTCCTCTGTATCTGGTAATTAGAACACTCATAGAGAGCTTTGCTTTTCTCAGCCTTCTTAGGAAGTGTAGTCACTGGTGGGCTTTTTTAATTAGATAGCCTGTGTCTGTACTTCAAGAAAGATCCTCTGATATATGTACCCCCAGGAACTTTGTAGTTTGGACTCTCTCCACTTCTTCATCATTGATCTTGAGGGCCAGGTGCATGGCAGAGATATTTCTGAAGCCAATAATAATTTATTTTGTTTGACAGACATTCAGGTTCAAATTGTTGTTATTGCATCATTCAGTCAAGGAGTTGACCTCATTCCTATACCCACTCTCGTCATCACCACTTATGAGTCCTACCACTGTGGCGTCATCTGCAAATTTGATGATGTGGTTGTTGCTAGCTATCACAGAACAGTCATGGGTAAGGACTGTGAACAGTAGAGGACTCATCACACAGCCCAGTGGTACTCCGTTGTTGATTGTAATACTCATAAGTTCATAGGTAGGTACTAGGCTATTGGCCCTAGGCCTATATAAGCCTAGCCGAAAAGGTACCCTGGCTTTCGCCACCCAAGAAAATTATTTTCCTGTGCCCCTGTCGAACAGAGCCACAGAGGTGATCCCCAGGGTGAATTTCCTTTTTCCCATCCAATCATCAATATTTTTCTTGAAGAGTGCTAATGAGGAACTTTGTTTGATATAGATAGGTACTTTGTTCCATTGTATGGGAAGTCTCTGGGACAGGAATCTATTCCTCCAGCATGTTCTGTTTATTGTGGTGACAAGGTGTAGGTCCCTAGGAGTGATTGGGATTTCTTTAAGTGGAACATGTTCAACAGCTCTGGGTTTGACATAGCTTTGTATGTTAGGCAGAGATTGCCTCTGAGTAGGCGATATGAGACGAAGTAAAGTTGGAGTTTTTTGAGACGGTCTGCATAGGGCATCTATTTGAGGCCAGTAATCCACTTTGTGAGGTATTTCTGTGGTCTTTCCAGTTGTTGTAGATGTCTTGTGAGGTACATACCAAAAGGGGCATTGTACTCTATAATGGGTCTAATGAGTGATGAGTAGAGGGGAACAATGACCTCTTTTTTCCTGGATGAGAAACCTTTTGTGATGAGGTATGCCACATAGAAGGATTTCCTGACTACTGCGGTGATGTGATTATCAAAGGAGAGACTACTGTCCACCTGTGTCCCAAGGTCTCTTATCACACTTTTGGTGTTAAGTAGACTACCACCTATGTGGTAGTCCAAGGGCACAGAGTTTTTACCAAAGGGGATGACAATGCACTTTTTGGTATTGAGCTTGAGGCCATGGCTTTGGCACCAGGCATCTGTCTCAGTGAGGCCCTTTTGTAGGATGTCCACATCGTTAGGTGTTATGCTGTTGTTAGCAGCACAGGTTCTTTGTGGTCTTCCAGTCAGGAAATTGAGGCTCCAGTTGCACAGCCATTTATTTATGCCAAGGTTGATTAGCTTTTCTATAAGTTGCATTGGAATCACCATATTGAATGCTGAGCTGAAATCTATGAACAACAGCCTGGCATAGTTGTTCTTCACTTCAAGATGCTCCAATGTGAGGTGAAGTGCCACCAAAATGGCATCAGAAGTTGATCTGTTTGCTTGGTAGGCAAACTGCAGTGGGTCAAAGGACTGGGGTAGTACTGTAGTCAAATGTCTTTTAACCAGTCTTTAGAAGCATTTCATTACGTTTGATGTAAGGGCCACTGACCTGTAATCATTTAGGCAGGTGGGGTTGGCTTTTTTGGGTAGAGGGATTATGTTGGTAACTTTGAAGCATGCTGGTACTCTTTCCTGGACAAGCGAGGTATTGAAGATTTCCATCAGAACTATGCTGAGTTGGTCTGCACATCCTTTCAATACTTTCCCCAAAATGTTATCAGGGCCAGCGGTCTTCCTGGGGTTCACTTTTCTCAGTTTGTTCCTTACATCGACAGCACTGAAGTTAAGTACTGCCTTCTTTTGGTCATTGAGAAGCTTTACAGCCTCCAGGTTGTTTCTCTCTCAAACCTGCCATAAAATGTGTTTAAATTGTCCAGAAATTCAGTGCTATCATCACACTGAGATGACTTGGTCTTGTAGTCAGTTAGCTGTTGAATACCATGCCACAGGCTTCGAGTCTTTTGCATCCTCAAAGCATCCTTGTATCCTCTTTCCATACTCTCTCTCTAGGCCTCCTTGATACACTTTCTTAGATTAGCTCTTGCCACACTTAGACCCTTCTTATCCTTTTTTTTTAAGTGAAGAAAATGACTGGACATTTTAGCGCAGGTACTATGTACAGCAAATTTACTACACACATTCAGAAGACTATGACTCTTATACCTTCTTTCAGAGTTAAATACACACACACACACACACACACACACACACACACACACACACACACACACACACACACACACACACACACACACAAACACACACATATATATATATATATATATATATATATATATATATATATATATATATATATATATAGTTCCCCTTCACATGACCGAAGTTCTGTAAACTCGAAATTCACAAGCCCTAAACCAGAATCTCGAATTTACAAAACCTCGAAAATGGGAAGGGGAACTAAAAAAAAAAACAGACACCTTTCTAATGTTTTTGCAGGGGGTATTCACCCCCCCTGCACCCCACACATCCCCCCTACTTAAATATTCCTACTCCGAGATCGCACTACAGCAGGGGACAGGGAAATCTTCCAGTTTGCACAATATGCGTAAGCGCAAACTGGAAGATTTCCCTGTCCTCCACTATAGTGCAGTCATGGAGCATTTAGATTTAGCTACAAGGATGCAGGGGGCTTGGCCCTTGCAAAAAGGTAAGTCAACTCTTTTTTTTTTAAGCTCTAAACTTCCCATTCACAATTTCGAGTGAATGGAAGTTCGAGATTCTGGGCTTGAGCTTATGGGTTTCGAGCTTCCATTCATTTGATCTTGTAAAGGGGAACCATATATATATATATATATATATATATATATATATATATATATATATATAATTTTAATCCCTACTGTTTAGCCCCCCCCCCCCGCAATTAATTGGCCCATTCATTCTGCATAGGGCAAGAGCTAATCATGGGACATGATCATCCAGGTATCCATTACAGTGTTCTGCTTGATGGCCTAAATCCCCACAAGAGTTAATGTGTAGTTTGTATGCTTGCAGTCCAGGAGACCATTGAGGGGTTTAGCCCAAATTCTCAGTTGCTTTATGCACAATCTGGTTAATTGAATTGCCAATTAATCAAATGTCAACAAGTAAATAAATTAATAAGTAACTACCCCCTAGAGCACAGTTCAATCATAGACATCGGACTTCCCCTGCCACTGCAATTAAATTGGCCCAAACTAAGATCCAGTCCCACAAAAAGACTGGTTGATCCTCTACATATCATCTGTTGTTGGCCCAGATATGGTTCCATCTATTCGACTGAACACCCTTTATCCCATTCCTAACCCTCTGGTCCTATAGATTCTTTTCTTGGTCTCTAGGGTCCCATACTTTCCTCCTTTCTTTCTTAGGCAGACTGTTGTGGGGCAAAAACTTAAGATAAGTCTCAGCCTTGATCCATACTGGATGAGGCTTAGATTGAGCAGTAATCCAGTATACCATGCATACCTAGGTAGATCTGGTAACCTAAGGTCCCCATATTTCAAAAGCAAACTTCACACTTCTCAAAACTGAGGTGGAATCCTTCAAAGCCCCTGGGCCAGTGGAAAATATGGCCCAAACCGCAGAATCCTTTACAAACGCATTCTATGGACACCTACAGGAATGCATGGATCGTGCTATCCCAAATAAAACCAAGACTCACTCCTCCAAAGGCAGGAGACCTGTCTGATAGACCCCAGCCATAAATAAGCTATACAACAGAAGGAGGAAGCTACTACATGATAGAGCAAAATCCCAAAAAGGGAAGGCATCTCTGATCAGTACTAGCAAGAAACTACGATCCCTCATAAAATCATCTAAGGCCAGCTTTGAAAGAAAAATTGCACAAGACGCTAAAGATAATCACAAGGCCTTCTTTAGTTATGTCAGGAACCTGAGTGGCAACTCCCAGATATGCTCTGAGTTAGTGCAAAATGACAAAAAATACACTGAACCCACAGACATTGCCAACATCCTGGCAGACAGGTTCAGTGTAAACTTCTCCCCCCTTCCCCCCAAAAGAGCAAATGTCTATCCCAACAGAGTGTAGCCTCCCTGACATCACAGATGCACAGGTGAGAGCTGCCCTCTCCAAAGCAAAAAACACAGCATCAGTGGGACTGGACGGTGTCCCAGGCTGCGTCTTACACGAGCTCCAAGAAGAACTGAACCATCACATAAAGTCACTGTTCAATCTCAGCCCTACTACAGGATATGTACCCAAGGAATGGCGTACAGCAGCAGTGGTCCCATTCCACAAAGGTGGTGCAACAAAGACCCCGGAAACTATCGCCCTATAAGCCTGACTAGCCTGGTCTGCAAAGCTATGGAGCGTATCATCATGGAACTCATAAACAAAGACATTGAGAACCTCCAAACACTGGATCCTACCCAATTCAGCTTTGTTAAGTGCAGATCTTGCCTCTTGAACCTGGTCGACTTCTTTGAAACAGTCACCAAGGCCATAGATGAAGGGAAGGTAGTCCACACACCCTACCTGGACCTCGCAAAAGCCTTCGACACAATACCCCACTCGGGCATCATAAATAAGCTCACCAGCTTAAATATCAACCCCTATGTCACAAGATGGGTTGCAAACTGGCTCAGGGATAGAACCCACATGGTCAGAATTGCAGGTGCCATGTCAGACTCTAAACCAGTTACAAGTGGCGTACCACAAGGCTCAGTCCTGGGACCTTTCTTGTTCGGTATATATTTCTCTGAGGTACAGGCTAACACGGGAGGACTATGGCTGACCAAGTTCACAGATGACTGCAAACTGTGTGCCATAATCGACTCGCCGACTGACACAAGCATCCTCCAGAAGGGTCTTACAGAGATGGATAACTGGTGCCAGAGCCATGGCCTAAAGCTAAATGCCAAAAAGTGTATAGTCATCCCATTTGGGAAAAACAAAGTGCCCACAAATTACCACATAGGTGGTAATCCATTAAGTACGGAAAAAGTAATTAGGGATTTGGGGACCTAAGTAGATAGCAATCTCTCCTTTGACAATCACATTGCCAAAGTGGTTAGAAAGACCTTTTATATAGCCTACCTAATCATGAATTCTAACCATGTGGGTTCTGTCCTTGAGCCAGTTTGCAACCCATCCAGTGACATAGGGGTTTATATTTAAGCTGTTGAGCTTATCTATAATGCCCGAGTGGGGTATTGTATCGAAGGCTTTTGCGAGGTCCAGGTAGGCTGTGTGGACCACCTTCCCCTCGTCAATGGCCTTGGTGACTGTTTCAAAGAAATCAACCAGGTTTAAGAGGCAGGATCTGCCCTTAACAAAGCCAAACTGGGTAGGATCCAGTGTCTGTATGTCCCCAATATCTTTATTTATGAGGTCCATGATGATCCTTTCCATAGCTTTGCAGACCAAGCTAGTCAGGCTTATGGGGCGATAGTTTCCAGGATCCGTTGAGGCACCACTTTTGTGGAGAGGGACCACTGTTGCTGTACACCACTCTTTGGGTACATATCCTGTAGTAAGGCTGAGATTGAACAGTAGTTTAATGTTTGGGTTTAGTTCTTCTTGGAGTTCATGTAGGACGCAGCCCGGGGCACTGTCTGGTCCCACTGATGCTGTGTTTTTTGCTTTGGAGAGGGCGGCTCTTACCTGAGCATCTGAGATATCAGGGGGGCAGCACTCTGCTGGGATAGATATTTGCCCTTTTGGTGGGGAGGGGGGGGGAGTTTGTGCTGAACCTGTAAGCTAGGATGTTGGCAATGTCTGTGGGTTTCGTGTATTTTTTGTCATTTTGGTCTAATTCTGAGCATATCTGGGAATTCCCACCCAGGTTCCTAACATAACTAAAGAAAGCCTTGTGATTATCCTTAGTGTCCTGTGCAATTTTTCTCTCAAAGCTGGCCTTAGACGATTTTATGAATGCCCGTAGTTTTCTGCTAATACTGATCAGAGATGCCTTCCCTTTTTGGGATTTTGCTCTATCATGTAGTAGCTTCCTCCTTCTATTGTATAGTTTGTTTATGGCTGGAGTCCACCAGACAGGACGTCTGCCTTTGGAAGACTGGGTCTTGGTTTTATTTGGGATTGCATGATCCATGCATTCCTGAAGGTGTTCATAGAATGCATTTATAAAGGATTCTGCGGTCTGGGCCATATTTTCCACAGGCCCGGGGGCTTTGAAGGATTCCACCTCAGTTTTGAGGAGTGTGAAATTTGCTTTAGAGAAGTTTTTCACTGTGGTTTTTTGGGCATGGGGTGGGGTCGGGATGTGAATATCCAGTGAGATTAGTTTATGGTCTGATCTTACCATTGAGGGATACACTTCTGGTCTGGAGCATAGAGTCCCCATGTTGGTGATGATCAGGTCCAGTATGTTTTCCCCTCTTGTGGGAGAGGTAACAAGTTGTTCCATAGCGTTTGAGTTTATAAATTCTAGGAACCTTCGGGCTAGGGTGTTGGAGCTAGAGTAATGCTCCCAGTCTATGGTTGGGTAGTTGAAGTCACCCAATATAATGGTGTTTGGAGAGACCTTCATATTTTCCAGTGTTCTCAGGAAGGCCGAGTGGGGTTCCTGGGTTTGGGAGGGTGGTCTGTAGCAGGCTATATACTGGAAGGCAGTTTTACCCACTGTTAGTTGCACATGGATAGTCTCTGATGCTTCGTGCTGTGCCACCAACCTGGAGGTGTGGGTATCTTTGACGAATATTGATACTCCCCCTCCTTTTGTGGTTCGGTCCAATTTTTGGGGCCGAAAAGCATGGTATGAGGTATAACCTGGTAGTGCTGGGGTGCTCTCTGGAGCCTTGAATCAGGTTTCTGTTACTGCACAGATATCGATGTTCTCCATGCTAAGGAGAGTTTCGAGTGCGTGCATCTTGAGGTTTAGACTTCTGGCGTTGAGTAGCATTACTCTTAATTTCTTATCCCTTGTGATACCTATGGAGGTGGGTTTGTCTTTTGAGCCTTGCCTAAAAAAGGCACTATGGGGGTAGTGAGAGCCTTTGCCAATATCCGAAAGCCCAGGGGTGACAGGTGCAAGCCGTCCCTAGCGAAGCATCATGGCTTGTCGAGCATGTCATCTCAGGCTGACAGGCATTGGATCCTCTTTGAATGACACCAATACTTAAGCCAATTGTTGAAATTGATCATCTTGTCTTCATATTGTGGCATCATTCTTGGTGAGGGTAAGATGCTACTCAAGGTCAGGGTCATACCGGCCTGGGCTACATGCTCAGAGAGCTCCTTTATGTCTCTTTTCATGTAGTCCAGGGAGGTACATCTCAGGTCATTCACACCAGCATGGACAATGACTGAGTCATATTTGTACTTGCCTTGGAGTGACCTGAGTGCTTGTGTTATGTGACGGATCCTAGCACCCGACAGGCAGCTCACTGTGACCTTCTCCTTGTTCAGCCTGGTGAGGGGGACGTCAGTGTGCCTGATGATAGTCACCTATTACAAGTGTATCAGGTGTGTTGTTTAGCCTTAAGGGCTGTGACTGTTCGGCACACTGGCTTTTTGAGCTATGTGTTGCACGTGTTTTGTTTTGGGGTAGTGGTTGCTTGGGTGTCTGCTTTGGAGGTCTCTGCTGCTTAGGCAGATTTTTATTTAGAGCCTCTGAGTATGTTTTTGTGTGTTTATGTGTTTGGTTTGCTGTCGTGGTAGGTCTATGTGAGACTGGAATTGTAGTGAGTGTGGTTTCCTTCTCCTCCTGACTGGTTACACCAGTACTGAGTTGAGAGAGCTTAGCCTCCAGTTTGGCTATATGGTTGCATCTCTCACATGTGTTGGAATTTGTTGGAGGAGGAGAGGGTTGTCTGTGGTGTACATGAGGCAGTTGTAACATTGCCTTAAGATTCCCAGATTCACCAGCTGGACCAGAGAGGAGATTGACAACTGACCTTTGGACATGCTAGAATTGTATTGGGAATTCCTTTATAATTGAAAAAAAGGGCCAATGGGGAACAAGGTACTCAAGAGGAGTTTGTGAGGGTGTAGTGCTTTTAATTTTTTAGTGCTGACTTATATAATTGCTTTAGTGAGCAAGTGCCAGGTAACTTAAATGCAATGTGTTACAGGTAACTTAAATGCAAAAACAACAAACAGTAACTTTCTTTCAAGTGAAACAAGGAAATAAGTACAGTAAGCAATTCAGATATCACCAGGGGTCCACAGAAGCGCTGAAAAGCTGTGTTTTAGGTGGAATTAGCTTTTCAGGGAAATAACAAGCAAATAAACAGCAAGCATACAAACAAAGCTAGATTCAGCAGGCCTGGATCTAGTCTATGCTACAGCAAACAAGGTGTACCAATTTCAGTAAAAAACAGTTCAAATATGCAGGCACTATAAGCCTTTAACCAGAAATTCCCAGCTCAGAAGGGCAGAGTCCAGCCTCTCCTCCCACAAGAGTGCAGACCATGAACCTTCTTAATGTAAAATAACTGGCCTGAAGCCCAAGTGGTTAAACCAGAACTAATACACTTTTAGACTTTTTAGAATAACAGACACAGATTTTTCTATCTTGTCTACTTTCTTAGGTATAGGGTCTGATGCTGTAAATTCCATCTGGTCCTTATACTTGTCATTTGATGGTTCCACAAGGAGGAGAAAACATGTAGGTCTTTGGGTAGATATGTCCATATGCTGAATTCGCCATGAATTTTTGGACTGCTCTTCTCCTCCAGTTAGCATGCTCTTGTTAGTTTTGTACTTCTTTCATGGGGAATGACTGTCAGCCCTTAGGAATTGTTACAGTCTTCTTTTAGGATCAGCAAAAGTAAATTAAGGCACCAAAATTACACACTGGAAATCAGTCACTGTACTTTATTGCAGAAGACAAACGGTAAGCGATTTCACAACTTAATGTTGCTTCATCAGACCACATCACTACAACTGATGCTTAGTTAAATACTAGGACAATTAGTATGACATCACAATTTAAAGAGATATTACTCCACTAACATAATAACATATATCGATATCCATAAGAAAAATGCATAAAATATATAGAAAGGTGTGTATTTACACACAATAATATTTAAAAAAGGGGGAATGTCATCCCTGATGGTTATTAATATATATATATATATATATATATATATATATATATATATATATATATATATATGTACATATACACACACATTTTGTGCACATATAACCATAATAGTACAATAAAAAATATATAAAAAACTCATATTTAGTGTTTAAGGCGCCTTGCCTTAAGGTAAGGAACTAATGAGGTGCAGCCATTCAAACCAGGATATCTATCTGCTTGTAATTTAGTGATCCATTGTTGTTCTAATTCTTCAGTGTGGTTTTCTACATCACCACCTCTGTTTGTCCTTACTATTTGTTGTAAGATTAAAATTTAAAACAATGACTACTGTCTGTATTCAGGACACGATTAGCTAGAGCATTTGATTGCTTCTGGTTCCGTATGTCCCTTATATGTTCTAACATTCTTTCTTTAAAGCTCCTATTTGTTTTGCCTACATAATAGGCATGGCATGTGGCAAAACAAAATAAACAACATCGACACTTTTACAATCATAATAGTTCTTCGTATAAAGTTTAAAACATTTCACAGGATGAATGTACTCATTTTTAGTGTAGACATGCTGACAAGCAGCACAATTCCTGCAGGAAGGTGCCCTGTCTGTTTGAGAGATTTTTTCTAAAAGACTGATGTTCTCTATTACAGAGCTGCTGCTTTAAAGACACATTATTTCTAAAACTGAAGTTTGGGGTGTCACCAACTGTGGAAACCAGACCTGGTATTTCATGTAATAAGTGCCAATTCTTTTTAATAATTTCCGTATACTTATTGATGTCACTTGCAAATCTAAACACTATTCTAAACTTATTTCTATCAATACTTGTATCATAAGGTATACTTGTATCAGCACTATAAGAGCTCATGTATGGTTTACATCTTGTAGATCTCAATTTCCATGCATCTGCTATCACTCTAGTGATTTCTGAGCTAGAATAGCCTCTTGTTTGAAATTCGTCTTGTAACTTATTTAAAGCAACTACTGCCTCTTCATCATTATTATGTAGGCGTAGGGTTCTATAGACTTGACGTACCAGAGAATGTAGCCAAAAAATGGGTTAACATCTGACAAAACATATTGTTCTTCCCATCGTACTAGTGATAGATTGGCGTAGCTATTTGCACACGAAGTGCCCATAGCCACGCCAATCTTCTGTAGAAAAAATTGATCCTGAAAAGTTACAATGCTATTTTCAAGTATAATCTCCAATAGTGCACAGACTAGCATAATCTTATTAGTAGTCAGCTTCTTATTCATATCGAGGAATTCTCTTAGTCTATCAATACCCCAAACATTTGGAATACTAGTAAAAAGAGATTCAATATCCATGGTAAGGAATACAAATTCTTCATCATTATCAATGGTTTCCATTCTATTTTTCAACCGCTGTAAAAATATTTTTGTGTCTCTAAGAACTGTATAACAACTATCCAAGAACTCATGTAAAATGCCTTCTACATAAATAGATAGAGGCTCAGTGCACCATCCTGCTCCTAATACGATGGGGCATAAAGGAGGAACCGTGGGATGTTTATGGATTTTAGGGAGTCCATAAATCCTAGGAATTAGAGGTTTTTGTACTGAAAAATAATTGAATAAGGATTCATCAATTAATCCTGTAATCAGTAAATCAAACACTAAAAAAGACACTTTATCAGTGATAGCAATTACAGCTGTTTTTGTCAGCATTTGATAGGTACAAGTATCTAATAGCAAAACCTTCATCTGGTTAACAAGTATTGATAGAAATAAGTTTAGAATAGTGTTTAGATTTGCAAGTGACATCAATAAGTATATGGAAATTATTAAAAAGAATTGGCACTTATTACATGAAATACCAGGTCTGGTTTCCACAGTTGGTGACACCCCAAACTTCAGTTTTAGAATTAATGTGTCTTTAAAGCAGCAGCTCTGTAATAGAGAACATCAGTCTTTTAGAAAAAATCTCTCAAACAGACAGGGCACCTTCCCGTGCAGGAATTGTGCTGCTTGTCAGCATGTCTACACTAAAAATGAGTACATTCATCCTGTGAAATGTTTTAAACTTTATACGAATAATTACTATGATTGTGAAAGTGTCGATGTTGTTTATTTTTGTTTTTGCCAAGCATGCCATGCCTATTATGTAGGCAAAACAAATAGGAGCTTTAAAGAAAGAATGTTAGAACATATAAGGGACATACGGAACCAGAAGCAATCAAATGCTCTAGCTAATCATGTCCTGAATACAGACAGTAGTCAATGTTTTAAATTTTTAATCTTACAACAAATGGTAAGGACAAACAGAGGTGGTGATGTAGAAAACCACACTGAAGAATTAGAACAACAATGGATCACTAAATTACAAGCAGATAGATATCCTGGTTTGAATGGCTGTACCTCATTAGTTCCTTACCTTAAGGCAAGGCACCTTAAACACTAAATATGAGTTTTTTATATATTATTTTATTGTACTATTATGGTTATATGTGCACAAAATGTGTGTGTATATGTATATATATATATATATATATATATATATATATATATATATATATATATATATATTAATAACCATCAGGGATGACATTCCCCCTTTTTTAAATATTATTGTGTGTAAATACACACCTTTTGATATATTTTATGCATTTTTCTTATGGATATCGATATATGTTCTTAAATTAGTGGAGTAATATCTCTTTAAATTGTGATCTCATACTAATTGTCCTAGTATTTAACTAAGCATCAGTTGTAGTGATGTGGTCTGATGAAGCAACATTAAGTTGTGAAAGCGCTTACCGTTTGTCTTCTGCAATAAAGTACAGTGACTGATTTCCAGTGTGTAACTTTGGTGCCTTAATTTACTTTTGCTGTTGTCGTGTGTTTTGGGCTCCTCAGTGTACCTGCAGCCGTTTGGTTTTTGCATCTTCTTTTAGGATCACTCTCAGGCCTAGAGGCCTGTGTCTCCTTGCTGAGGACCATGGATTGACATGACAGGAATGCTTCTGCTTCTGTAGGGAAGTCAAAGGACTGAGGCATTGACCTCTTTGATACCATTAGTAAGGCAGGGAATTTGACCTACATGGAGCACCCTAGTTCCTTGAATCTCCACAGAGCTGGAACAAAACTTTTCGTTTTATTAAACAGGGTTGTACTATAGTTCAGGGCTATGCAGACAGTGTGCTGCCCCCCCCCCCTCCCGATGGCAATCTGTTCCCCATTCTCTAGCAGTTATCAGTATTTCCTCCCGATCCTTATAGTCAAGAAGATGGTGGATGAAATATCTTGGCCAGTTTGAGCTATTCCTTGTATTGAATGTGTGGGTTCATTTGATCTCTGAACGATGTTTGTGCTTCAAAAATCTCACCTGTTCTTGCTCTGTATAGGTCCTCCTTTGACCTCCCATAAAGAAATTATTTGGACATTGCTCCTAAGGGAATGATTCTCCAGATCATCCATATTTTATTTTCAGCTTTTGGTTTAATATTGACTGTTCTTCAGTTTGACAGGGATGTGCATTCAGTTTATCCAGATACTCCAAGATGTCCTTTGATAGACAGCAGCACATCCTTTCTAGTAGCTTCACTTACTGACTTAAGGATCTTTACATCTATCTGGACTTCTTGGAGCCAGGAAATGAGGTGTGTTAAGGAAGCCTGCAGAAGAGAGTAGTCTATTGTATTCTCTCCCCTTTTCCTCCTGTCATACGGATTTTGGCATGACCGGCATATCTACCACTGACAGTGTCACACTACAGATATCAGATCTCCACACTCAGACGATGAAAAAAATAAATAAAAGGGGACCATAAAATATTTTAATCCAGTTTTAACTGAATTCTGTTCACTGCAATTGACTGATCTGATTATCATAGTTCAGCTTTGTTTTCAGAGGGAAATGTAACTGAAAACTGTACTTGGTTAGTGGAGTTAATGGTTAAAGCATGTACCCTTTAGTGCATCTCTTAACATATCCCCAGAAACCATGTTCCTTTTTATTAAGTAAATTATATGTTTTTATATCAGATATCAGCTGATACGACAGCATTTTCTGTAGTAATTTCATGAATGTAAGAATAACAATAGTTCTAAAGTAAGGGGGGATATTTGGGAGGGTTGGTCTTAGGGCACACAGTGATAGTGGCATGCTTAAAGCTATAGAGTCTAATATCTCTTATCAGAGATGTTGTTTAGGGTTTTTGCTCTGCGTGGTACAGTCAGTTTCAGGAACTTGGGATAAAGTCATACCTCTGAACTGTCCAGATATTCACAGAATGTCCAGATTTTTGCCTCAAGTTTTTGGTCTCTTTCTCATAAAACTGGTTTTCTGAGAAATTATTGGCAAATTATGGAAAATAATAACACGCATTTGAGTTATTGACTTCATATTCTTCAGAAAATTCATATTAATGCAAAATATGTTATTCTATCAACTTTCTAATTTTGTAAGAGCAGTATATAAAAAGTGTCCCTATTTTTGGGCCTTTGTCCCCCCCATTATTTATGGCATTGTCCAAATTTCTTGCTCTAAGAGATTGAGAGGTATGGATGAAGTCTATACATATCAGTAGTTTGGCTGGTGTCAGTTCTTTTAAGAACTTTCCTCACCTCAGTTGTTTTTAGGATCCTGAAATGAAAAGTTTTCTGTTTTCTGGGGGGGGGGGGGTGTATTTCAGGGCTTGTATTAATGAGAGTGGTAGCACTGTTTAGTATAATAGAAGGAAGTGATGACTGTGTGATGAGGATTTTAATGCTACCTAAAATATTTTTATTCAGGAATATGTTCACAAAATGAGTGCAGCACAAATGAAAACCTAGCGATGATATTCATGCAGTCCAGGAGTGGTTATCATGGTGATATTCATGCAGTCCAGGAGTGGTTATCATGGTGATATTCATGCAGTCTGGGAGTGGTTATCATGGTGATATTCATGCAGTCCAGGAGTGGTTATCATGGTGATATTCATGCAGTCCAGGAGTGGTTATCATGGTGATATTCATGCAGTCCAGGAGTGGTTATCAGAGTTTCCACACTGGGGTAGGCAGAATGGCCTGACTTTGTCTTTTGTGTGGTTGAAGATTTACAATAAGAAGGAAGTGTATCCAGGCTTATCTGATCTTGCAGGTGCCAGCTTTAATATCCAAACATTACCTGGTTTAAATGGCATCTTCTAGCAATGACTGCAGTCAGAGCAGAGGGTTAATGTTATGAGCACCTGTTGAGCTGTTTCGTGTACCCAAAGTATAGAATTTGATTCATTCCAGTTTCATTTGTTTGTTGTTGATTCCAAAGAAGTCATTTAGGCAGACTGAGTTCCTGGGTCACATCTGAAAAGGGATGCATATTTCCAGTGGGCTTACCATCAGTGGCCTTTAACTCCCCAAATGCACAGATCTTATGAAAAAAGAAGTTATGTACTCACCATAACATTCCATGTGAGTTGTTCATCTCGCCTTCATTCTTACTGATGGGTTCAGAGCCGACTCCACCTAATGCAAAAGCTCGAGGTCTTCAACCATCTCGAGGCCTACTCCCTATCATATGATGCACTGGTGCTTCCCTCAGATCTTGTAAACAGTAATAAAAAATAAAAAAGTGAGCCACCAAGGCAATATTTGCATGAAACACAAGTTTATTTAACATTAAATACTGTTAAGGTAAAACCAACTATGCGCTTTCGCCAAGAAACATGAATTGGCTTCATCAGAGTCATTCAATTATGATGTAACTACCTTCATATACTCTAATTACTTAATTAATTATTCATGATTTTGTTTGCATCAATGAAATTACCCTGACTAAACTTAAAGGCATACTTCCCCTCAATGTAAAATATATAGAATAACATGCTATAAACCACAATAATCAATACATTCAAAATAAAAATATTCATATTAATACTAAAAATGAACAAAATAGTATAAAACATCATTAAAAATGTACTTAAAAATGCAAAACAGTTGATCTATTAGTTGCAGACAAATAAGTGTTTTCACAGTACACTTGAAATTAAACCTCTGCTGCCCTTTGCTTCAAAAACGGAGCTATTGAACAATCATTTAAACCTGGCTTGCAACAAGCATTTAATCTCAGTTGCCATTTAGTTTGTGTGGCTTCTAATTCTAATTCATCATCACCACCCCTTGAGTCACGCTGTACTCTGTCAATGACAAAGAATAAAAATCTGTTATAGTTGGGACATTCTTGAGTGTGAGCACAGATTCATAGGTTCATAGGTAGATACTATGCTATCGGCCCAAGGGCCTAAGTAAGCCTAGCCAACAAAGTTCCCTGGCTTATACCACCCCAAGAAAGTTAATTTCATGTGCCCCTGTTGAGTAGAGCCACAGAAGTGACCCCCGGGGTGTATTTCCTACTTCCCACCCACTCATCAAGATTTTTCTTGAAGAGTGTTAATGAGGAACTTTACTTGACATAGATGGGTAGCTTGTTCCAGAGTATGGGAAGTCTCTGGGACAGGAATCTATCCCACCAGCATGTCCTGTTTATTGTGGTGACAAGGTTTAGGTCCCTAGAGCATGTAGCTCAGAGGGATTGGGATTTCATTTGGTGTAGCATGTCCAACAGCTCTGGGTTTGACATAGCTTTATATGTTAGGCGGAGATCACCACGGAGTAGGCGATATGCTACAGAGTAAAAATGGAGTTTTTTGAGATGATCAGTGCAGGGCAGCTGTTTGAGACCAGTAATTCTCTTTGCAAGGTACTTCTGTGGCCTTTCCAGCTGCTGCAGATGTCTTGTGAGGTACATTCCAAAAGGGGCGTTGTACTCTATAATAGGTCTAATGAGTGTCGAGTAGAGGGGAACAATGACCTCTTTTTTCCTGGATGAGAACCTTTTTGTGATGAGGTGTGCCATGTAGAAGGATTTCCTGACTACTGTGGCAATGTGATTATCAAAGGAGAGACTACTGCCCACCTGGGTCCCAAGGTTTCTTATCACACATTCGGTGTTAAGAAGACTGCCGCCTATGTGGTAGTTCATGGGTACAGAGTTTTTACCAAAGGGGATAACAATGCACTTTTTGGCATTGAGCTTGAGGCCATGGCTCTGACACCAGGCATCTGTCTCAGTGAAGCCCTTCTGTAGAATGCCCACATCATTTGGGGACTCGATTATAGCTCCTACTTTGTAGCCATCTGTGAACTTCGTTAGCCAGAGGCCTTCTGTGTTAGCCTGTACTTCAGAGAAGTAGATACCAAACAGGAGAGGTCCCAGGACTGAACTCTGTGGTACTCCACTTGTCACTGGTTTGAAGTCAGATTTGGAGTCTGCAACTTTTACAGTGTGGGTTCTGTCAGTGAGCCAGCTGGCAACCCATCTTGTGACATAGGGATTTATGCCTAGTTTAGTGAGTTTAGCTATAATTCCAGAATGGGGGATGGTTTTGAAAGCCTTGGCGAGGTCAAGATAGGCTGTGTGAACCACATTACCCTCGTCTACGGCTATGATTACAGGGACTCTGCATTTTTCCTGTATAGATATGGGCCCTTTAGGGGGTGAGAGGGTGGTAAAGTTAGCACTGAACCTATCTGCCAGGATGTTGGCAATATCAGTTGGTTCTGTAATTTTTATGTCATTGTGCTGTAACTCAGAGCAGATCTGGGTGTTGCCATTGAGATTATTGACATTGCTATAGAATGCTTTGTGGTTGTCCTTAGAATCAGTGGCAATCTTGTTTTCATAGCTAGCTTTGGAGGATCTTATAAGGGATCTCAGCTTCTTGCTGAGGCTGACCAGAGAGCTCCTCCACTCATGGGATTTTACTCTCTTTTGCAACAATGTCTTCCTTCTGTTGTAGAGTTTGTTTATGGCAGGGGACCACCAGATTGTCTTCCTTGTTTTTGGAGGATAGCATCTTGGTTCTGTTTGGGATAGCACAATCCATGCACTCGTGTAAGTGCTTATAGAGTGCATTTGTGTAGGATTCAGCAGTCATAACTGTATTGTCCATCTGCATGGGTGTCATGAAATTCACCACTTCTGTCTTAAGAAGCATGAAGTTGGCTTTGGAGAAATTTTTACTGTAGTTTCCCTAATGGGGGGTGGGGGTGGGATGTGGATATCTAGGGTGATTAGCGTATGGTAGGATCTGACCAAAGAGGAGTTGACTTCAGGTGAGCAACTCATGTTGGTAATGACTAGGTCTAGGATATTGTTGCCCCTGGTGGGGGTGTGGATAAGTTGATCCAGGGCATTAGAATTTATGAATTCCAGAAAGTGCTGACCAAAGGTGTTGGTACATGAGTAGTTTTCCCAGTTAATGGTGGGGTAGTTGAAATTGCCCAATATTAGGGTGTTTGGTTGAACCTTAATATTTTCCAGTATATCAAGAAAAGAGGAGTGGGAATCCTGGGGCATGGTGAGGGATCAATTTGGATTGCAGTTTTGCTCAGAGTTAGTTGCACTTGGATAACCTCTGCTGCATTATGCTGAGCAACTAGCCTGGAGGTGTGGATATCCTTAATGAATATGGACACACCTCCACCTTTGGTGTTCAGGTCCAGGTTAGATGGCCGAAAAGTGTGGTATGAGTTATAGCCCGGTAATGCAGGGGTGATCTCTGGAGCCTTGAACTAGATCTCAGTCACTGCACAGACATCAATGTTCACCATTGTAAGGAGTGCCTTGAGTGAGTGCATTTTGAGATTTAGACTTCTAGCATTGAGTAGCATTACCCTCAGTTTTTGCTTGCCTGTTCCTGTTATGGTAGTGAATTTGTAATTTGAACCTCGCCTAAAAAAGGCACTAAAGGGGCGGCAAGAGCCTCTGCCAGTATCCAGAATCCCAGGGTGACAGGTGCAGGCCATCTCTGGCAAAGCATCGTGGTCTGTCAACCATGCCGTCCCAGGCAGACAGATACTGGATCCCCTTAGAATGACATCAGAAGCTTAGCCAATTATTGAAGTCAATCATTTTGTCCTTGTACTGTGTTATCATTCTGAGCGATGGCAGGATGCTACTCAGGGCTAGGGTCACACCTGCCTGGGCTACAAGATCAGAGAGTTCTTCCATGTCGCTTTTCATGTAGTCCAGGGAGGTACGTCTCAGGTCATTCACACCAACATGGACAATCACAGAGTCATATTTGTACTTCTTGTGGAGTGACTTGAGTGCATGGGTTATGTGGCGGATCCTGGCACCTGACAGGCAGCTGACAGTGACCTTCTCCTTGTTTAGCCTGGTGAGTGAGACATCAGTCTGCCTGACTATAGAGTCACCTATGACTAGTGTGTTGGGTACATTGTTTTGCCTTATGGACTGTGGTTGAGTGGCACAACAAGTTTGTGGGCTATGTGTGATTTGGGTTGTGCTGGTGGTGGGAGGTTGCTTGCGTTTCTGCTTTGGAGGTCTCTGTTGCTTGAGCAGATTATTATTGAGAGCCTCCGCAAATGTTTTTGTGTTTCTATGTCTGGATTTTGGTGGTGTAGGTTTAGTGGGACTATGTGATGAGTGTGGTGTGGTGCAAGTGTTTACCTTCTCCTATTGACTATTACGTTCAGTCTTGGTTGGAGAGAGCTTTACCTCCAGTTTGGCTAGATAAGTGCATCTCTCACAGGTTGTAGTGTTGGGTGGTAGGGGGAGAGGGTTGTCTGTGTACATGAGGCAATTGTTATATTGCCCCAAGATGCCCAGATTCATCAGATAGATAGGAAAGAACACTGGGAGCTGACCCTTGGGCATGCCTGAATAAAAAAATATTTTCCTCTAGATAAGTGAGGAAAGTGAGTACAAGAGCTGTTTTTCTCTAAGCAAGTGAGGAAAGTAAGTACCAAAACTGTTTTCCTCTAGGTAATGAGGAAGGTTGAGTGCTGTAGTAATTAGTAGGTTATTTAGTGCTTACAAGTTCTGAACAAGTGCTGATCACGAATAAGCAAATTCAAGTGCTAAAACTAAGAATCTGTATCTGAATCTTGTTGTAGATAGGCTACCTAGTGCTTACCACTCCCACTGATAAGCTAGAAGGCTTCCCTCCAACACAGAAAGGCTTGGGGGCACAGAAGCTTACAAACAGTCCTGGATACAGCAACTCTGTATCTGGATTAGACGACTTACAGGAAAGGCAGAAAACAAGCTTGGAATTTATATATATATATATATATATATATATATATATATATATATATATATATATATATATATATATATATATATTTTTTTTTTTTTTTTTTAGTTAAGTGGGTTGGCTTTCTCAAAAAGTTCTTTCTGTATTAGAAAGAATGAGCTAATGATATTCGCATATAAAACTTTGTTCATTTTTTTTATTTTTAATGTCTCTAAGGTGTTCAGTAATGTGATCCCATAACCTTCTTTTGGTCTTGCCTACATAGAAACCAGGGCATGATAAGCATGTAGCTAAATAAACCACCATAGTGGTATTACAGTTGCACCTGCCCGGGCATCCTATAGTACATTAAAGCTTCCTATAAAGACATTTGTACCATCATTTATATTTTTACAGGTCTTGCAAGCACCACATTTATACATCAATGACCTGTGCTTGCCTTGTTTTCTGTTGACACTTTTCAAGAATGTTCTTTATATTACTCCCTCTGCTGTATACAACCTCAGGTTTATGCCCCAACTTTGCCTTCAATTTATTGTCAAAATGAGTTTCCCATATATTATTAACACTTAATACCAAGTTTGATGTTTCTGTATTGTATTGTAATACCAGAACATTGGTGTCTAGCTTGGCCGTGTTGATTCTGTTGATATTTAGACCTGCTTTTAAAATAGGCTTAAATGTAGTATTTCTTTTAAGAGTAACCTCTCTCTTCACTTTCAGCAAAATACTTAAGGGGTAGCCGCTGTTTTGCAACATTCCATTTAGTGTATCGATCTCTTTTGTTTAATATTTCGTCACTACTAATAAGCCTAGATAACCTAACCATTTGGCCTTTTATTATACCATTCCTCTGATGGAAGGGGTGGCAACTGTTACAGTGCAGTAACATATTGGAGTATGTTTCCTTTCTGTGGATACTACTGGCCAAGGTGCCCTCAGCAATGTCCTTAGTCAACTCAATATCTAAAAATTCTATCTTGTCACAGTGCCATTTATAAGTGAACTCAAGGAAAGTGGTTGTACCACTGATGTATTTTACAAAGTCGTTCATCACATGTTCCTCTAGACGCCATAAAATTAGTGTGTCATTCAGGAACCTCACATACAACAATACATTGGCCATAAAGGCAGAGGAAAAAAACATATCTTCTCTCATATTCTAGGAGAACCAGATTCACAAAGCTAGGGACACTTTTGGCCCCCATAGCCACTCCTGCTTCCTGATGATAGAATTCACCTTCTAAAATCAGAAATTTGTTAGTCAAGACCACTTCCATGAGTCCAGCTAATAAATTGACCTTGGATTGATCTATTGATTTGCTACCCATCAAACTTTCCCTGAAGAAATCTAACCCTTCACTGTGGGGGATTACTGAGAACAAGTTAACCACATCTACAGTCAGGAAACAAAAATCCAAGCTCTCTTGTCTTAATAATTCCAGACAGTGCCATGAGTCTTTGAGTATATGTTGCGCCTCATTTACAACTAAGCTTGCCTATTTGTCTATATATGCTGCTATTGGTTCAGTTTTAGAACCTCGGGCTGCTTCTATCAGTCTGGAGGGGGGGGGGGGTTATACACATTTTTAAGAATCTTTGGTATTCAAAAGATTACTGGTGTTCTTGGTTTCTCAACTGTTAAATATTTTATGTCCACAATTTCTACTTCAGTTTTGAAATAGACCATTAAATAAAAAAACATCAATCCTGGCATAAGCTCTATTAACAGCATTTCTTGAAGTCCTCCTATAAGTTGTGGTGTCATTAAATGTTTCAATTATGATGTAACTTTCTTTATATACTCTAATTACTTAATTAATTATTCATGATTTTGCTTGCATCAATGAAATTACCCTGACTAAACTTAAAGGCATACTTCCCCTCAATGTAAAATATATAGAATAACATGCTATAAACCACAATAATCAATACAATCAAAATAAAAATATTCATATTAATAATAAAAATGAACAAAATAGTATAAAATATTATTAAAAAAAACTATAATGTTCAGAGTAAAAGGAACAGCAATTATTCCAACAGGGGACAACAGCAGGGCTGGAGGAGAGACTTTCATTGACTGAGTTATTTAACACAACTGCTATGTATGATCAAGATTCACTGAATGTAGTTGAAAATGATTGTTCCGAAGTTACAATGATATGTAATATTTTGGAAAGTGATGGTTTTTACATTTACAGTTACAGTGATGTCATTGTTAGTGAAGGACATTTCAACTTATTTAAAAAAGGGATGTTTTTTGTACCTAATTATAAGACTGACATTGCAAATGTTTTGATTAATTTAAAACTGTATACTAGAAAAATGAATCTCAGTTTATATTTCAAAAACAGCAATGTAGGCTTGGACAAGAACTCGGTGGCCAAATGTAAGAGCACATTCATCCCCCCCAGTCACCCACTTATAGTGTCCTTTTCGAAATTATGTGAACAACAATTTAGAAAAATAGTCATAGAGACCAAACATAACAGTAACAATCTCATAAGAGATGAAGCCATGATTTTGAATAAATTGGCAGGAAACAAGATGTATTGTGTAATGAAACCAGACAAGGGTGGGGAGTAGTCATTATGTCTCATATTGATTACAGTTCCAAAATGTTTGAAACATTTAATGACACCACAACTTATAGCAGGGCTTCAAGAAATGCTGTTAATAGAGCTTATGCCAGGATTGATGTTTATTTGATGCTCTATTTCAAAATGAAGTAGAAATTGTGGACATAAAATATTTAACAGTTGAGAAACCAAGAACACCAGTAATCTTTGGAATACCAAAGATTCATAAAAATGTGTATAACCCCCCCCCCCCTTTTAGACTGATAGTAGCAGCCCGAGGTTCTAAAACTGAACCAATAGCAGCATATATAGACTAAAAGCTTAGTGGTAAGTGAGGCACAACGTATACTCGAAGACTCATGGCACTGTCTGGAATCATTAAGACAAATGAATACAGAGAGCTTGGATTTTTGTTTCCTAACTGTGGACGTGGTTAACTTGTTCTCAGTAATCCCCCATAATGAAGGGCTAGATTTCTTCAGGGAAAATTTGATGGGTAGCAAATCAATAGATTGATCCAAGGTCAATTTATTATTTGGACTCATGGAAGTGGTCTTGACTAACAACTTTATGATTTTTGAAGGTGATTTCTATCATCAGGAAGCAGGAGTTGCTATGGGGGCTAAATGTGTCCCTAGCTTTGAGAATCTGGTTCTCCTAGAATGGGAGAGAAGATATGTTTTTTCCTCTGCCTTTATGGCCAATGTATTGTTGTATGTGAGGTTCCTGGATGACATACTAATTTTATGGAGAGGAGAGGAACTTGTGATGAATGATTTCATAAAATATATCAATGGCACAACCACTTTCCTTGAGTTCACTTATAAACGGCACTGTGACAAGATAGAGTTTTTAGACATTGAGCTGACTAAAGATATTGCTGGGGGGTCCTTGGCCAGTAGTATCCACAGAAAGGAAACATACTCCAATATTTTACTGCACTATAACGGTTGCCACCCCTTCCATCAGAGGAAGGGTATAATAAAAGGTCAAATGGTTAGGTAATCTAGGCTTATTAACAACAGCGAAATATTTAAAAAAGAGATTTATACACTAATTGGAATGTTTCAAAACAGAGGCTACCCCTTAAGTCTTTAGTTGAAAGTGAAGAGAGAGGTTATCCTTAAAAATACTACATTTAAGCCTATTTTAAAAGCACGTCTAAATATCAACAGAACCAACATAGCCAAGCTAGACACCAATGTTCCGGTATTACAATACAATACAGAATCATCAAACTTGGTATTAAGTGTTAATAATATATGGGAAACTCATTTTGACAATAAAATGAAGGAAAAGTTGGGGCATAATCCCAAGATTGTGTACAGTAGAGGGCGTAATATAAAGAACATTCTTGAAAGTGTCAACAGAAAACAAGGCAAGCACAGGTCATTGATGTATAAATGTGGTGCTTGCAAGACCTGTAAAAATATAAATGATGGTACGAATGTCTTTATAGGAAGCTTTAATGTACTATAGGATGCCCGGGCAGGTGCAACTGTAATACCACTATGGTGGTTTATTTAGCTACATGTTTATCATGCCCTAGTTTCTATGTAGGGAAGACCAAAACAAGGTTATGGAATTGCATTACTGAACACCTTAGAGACATTAAAAATAAAAAAAAATGAACAAAGCTTTATATGCTCACACTCTAGAATACCCAACTATAAGAGATTTTTATTCTTTGTCATTGACAGAGTATAGAGTGACTCTAGGGGTGATGATGATGAATTAGAATTAGAAGTCAGAGAAACTAAATGGCAACTGAGATTAAATACTTGTTCCAAGCCAAGTTTAAATGATTGTTGTTCAATAGCTCCCTTTTTGAAGCAAAGGGCAGCAGAGGTTTAATTTCAAGTGTACCATGAAAACACTTATTTGACTGCAACTAACGGATCAACTGTTTTGCATTTTACATACTTTTTTTAATAATGTTTTATACAATTTTGCTCATTTTTAGTATTAATATGAATATTTTTATTTTGAATGTATTGATTTTTGTGGTTTATATCATGTTATTCTATGTATTTTACATTGAGGGGAAGTATGCCTTTAAGTTTAGTCAGGGTAATTTCATTGATGCAAGCAAAATCATGAATAATTAATTAAGTAATTAGAGTATATAAAGGAAGTTACATCATAATTGAATGACTCTGATGAAGCCAATTCATGTTTCTTGGTGAAAGCGCTTAGTTGGTTTTACTTTAACATTATTTAATGTTAAATAAACTTGTGTTTCACGCAAATATTGCCTTGGTGGCTCACTTTTTTTATTTTTTATTACTGTTTACAAGTTTTTGAGCCATTTGGCTTGTTTTTTGGTGTATTCCTTCAGATCTTGTTAGCTGCCAATAAACTACAGGCCACTCTTGATATACCAATAACAGAGGAAAACTAGATAAAAGTCAATATAACCATGAATTAGGTGAATACTCGGTCCCCAAGAAGCTTGGATGGGGGTTGGAGGGTGGGACGTAAGAATGATGGTGAGATGAACAATTCACATGGAACATTATGGTGAGTACATAGTGTCTTTATGTGAAGTTGTTCTATCTCACCTTTCATTCTTACTGATGGGTTTACATCCCAAGCAACATCTTTCTCGGGTGGCTCACTGGAGTATATTCTTCAGGACAGTGGAACCAAAGGAAGCCCTGTCTACTTTGTAATGAGTGATGAAGGTATGAGGCCTTGACCAAGTAGCTGCTGCACAAATAGTATCTACTGGTAATCTGGCAGTAAAGGCTAACGAGGTGGAGACAGCCCTATTAGAATGGCCCTTTATCTTTTGATGTAACGGTGCATTTACTGAACTGTAAGTGAAAAAAATACAGTCTGATAACCATTTTGATAAAGTGGTTTTCACCACAGGTACACCTTTTTTGGAATCTGCGAAAGCAACAAAGAGATGTTCTGTTTCCTGAAATCTCTGGTCTTGTCTAAATAAAATCGAAGCTGTCTGTGAACATCAAGCTTGTGCAGCATATACTCCATGTTACTGCCATATTTAGGGAAGAAAACAGGTAACTGTAAAATGATTGTGATTTGCCTCTGAACATACTTTCGGTAAAAATGAGAGATTTGTCCAAAGAAAAACTCTATCATTATGAAATATCATATATGGAGGTTTAATGGACAAGACCTGTAACTCTGAAACCCTTCGACCAGAAGTAATGGCCACTAGAAATATGGTTCTCCGTGTCAGATACTTCAAGTCACATGAAGAGGCTAGTTCAAAAGGTGGTAGGATAATTCGAGAAAGAACAAAATGTAAATCCCACGGGGTAATTGAAGATTTAATGGGTGGTCACAAATGTAATGTGCCTTTGAGAAATGCTTTGGAAAGTCTATGTGACAAAATATTAGACTCTTGAATACCAAGGTGAAAGTTAGATATTGCAGCTAGTTGGACTCAAATGGTTGCAGCAGCTGCCCCCATATAAAAAAGTTCAGTTAAAAATTCCAAAACAGAAGATATAGGAACTAAACAGGGAACAATGTGATTTTTCAATGGCCATATTGAGAATCTTTTCCATTTGCTAAAATACAACTTCCTAGTGGACGATTTGTGGGAGAATATCAGTATATGCTGAGCTGCAGCTGAAATATTCTGAAACCTGGCTACATTTGGAATCGGAACAGCCAAGCTGTCAATTTGAGGGACGGAAGAGATAGATGAAGAGCCCCTGATGAGTGAATCAGGAGGACTGGAACTGGGTCCAAGATCCAAGGTTCTTCCAATGGATGAGGCCATAGGAATGGAAACCAAATCTGATGAGGCCAGTAGGTGGCTATGAAAATTATGGTCCTTCCCAGAACACTGGCTTTCTGTAAAACTTTGGGAATCAGAGGAAAGGGAGGAAATGCATAAAGGAGGCCCAGGGGCCAATTGTGTACAAGCGCATCCCTTGGGGCATCCCCGGGTGGAGGATTAGGGCAAAGTAGCTGCTGCATTTCATGTTTGTGGGGGTGGCAAAGAGATCGCAGCAAAGCTGACCCTATTTGTGGAATATCTTTTCCACTACTTTTTTCTTCAGGGACCACTCATGAGGCAATAGAATTGCCCTGCTCAGTTTGTCTGCTATCACTTTGGACCTCCCTGGGATGTGCATTGCTAGCAGAAAGCACTGGGCAGAGGTTGCCCTCTGCCATACTCTCAGGGTCTCTCGACATAGGGGATAAGATTTGGTCCCTCCTTGTTTGTTGATGTACCAGACTACAGACATGTTGTCCATCTGGATTGCAATGGTCCCTTGAGGGAGAGAGTCTTGAAGGGACTGCAATGCTAGAAGTACCGCTCTCATCTCTAGGAAGTTGATATGCAAATTGGTCTCATGTTGTGTCCATGTGCCTTGGACTGTCCTTCCCTGATAATGCCTGCCCACTCTATCAGGGAAGCATCCATGGTCACTGTGGCCATTGGGGTTGGAAACACAAAATATCGGCCTATCATTACCATATGTGATGTTAGCCACTATTGTAAGTCCTTTTTGCAGGTCTCCATGATTAGGATCTGATGAGACATTGGTAGATTTTGAAACGACCACTGTGTAAAGAGGAGCCATTGGAGTATGCGCATGTGCATTTAACCGAGTGGAATTGCAATGATTGCTGCCACCACTGTACCCAATAATTTGAGAACTAGAGATGCCGGGCTTTTCTTCTTGAAATAAGTGTTAGAACTTGCTGACAAAGAGCATAGACCCTTTCTGGTGGAAGTTTCACAGACATTGTGGTGGTGTCTAAGACTGCTCCTATAAACATGGCATGCTGCAATGGTGATAAGGCAAACATTTCTAAACTTATGGTAATCCCCAGCTGACAGCAAAGATTCATGGTCATGTCCCTCACTTGTATGAGTTGTTGCTTGGTGGTTGCACTTAGGAGCCAGTTGTCTAGATATGAAAACATCTGGAATCCTAGGCGTCTCAAGTGAGCTGTGACTATTGCCATACATTTGGTGAATACTCTGGGGGCTGTAGTGAGACAAAAGGGAAGAGCTTGAAATTGGTAATGACTGGCTCCCAGCTGAAAGCGCAGGTGATCTCTGGATGGCCTGGCCATTTGTATATGGTAGTATGCATCCTGGAAATCGATTGAGCACATCCAATTGTCTTTCCCTAAAAAAGGGAGTATCGACTGCAGTGTGACCATCCAGAACTTTGTCTTTTTTACAGATTTGTTCGGTCTGCTGAGATCTAAAATAGGTCTTCAGTCCCCTGTTTTCTTTGGAACTAAAAAGAACCTTGAGTAAGGTCTGGATCCTATTTGGTCTGTAGGCACCAGCTGGATGACTCTTTTTTTCTAGCAACCTTTGGATTTCTAAGATTGCTTGTTCCCTGTGACTGGGTGGAATGTCCGGGATCTTGTTTACGGGGGGGACAGGTAAGAAAGGGAATAAGCAACCTCTGAAAATGATGCTTTGCACCCAGCTGTCTGGGTAAGAAGATAAGTGTCCCCCAACTGCCTCCAGAGGTGAGCAGACAGGCCTCCACTCAGGACCACTGATAGGGCTTCCCAAAGAACTGATCTCTGTCACCCTGGTTCTGCAGACCCCCACTGCCACGTGGATGGTGTCTTCCATTATTGTCCCCTCCTCTGTCTCTAAAGGGGGGTTCATCACGAGTGTCCTGAAAGGCTCCTTGAGTTTTACAGAACCGCTTCTTTCCTCCTTTCTGACCTTTGGGAAAAGGTCTCGTAGGTGTAGAGAAATGAACTTCGAGAGCAGACAGAGTCTTTCCATATTCTTCACTCCTGGAAAGTGTTTCTTTCACTTTTGGTCCAAAAAGGGACGAGCCATCAAAAGGGGTGCTATTAAAAGGATGACTTAAAGGGCTCCACAAATGGACATAAATGCATTCAGGAATGTCTCCCAAGAGCAATGCCTGAAGCCACTGCTCTACTCGCTCCATCAGCTGCGTACAAGATCAGATGCATGGGTGAGTTTATTATGAAATTAAAGGTAGAGAGCTGGGAGGATACTTTGTCTGAGACCCCTGCAGATACTTGTATCTCCTAGCTCTTTAATGAGATCTCTTTGTAGCCTAGTGAAGTGCATAAGATAATTCAGTGCCCTAATGCCAAAAGTCACTGAAGTAAACATATGCTTCCCATACCTGTCCATGACCCTAGAATCTTTATTCAGGGGGTGGACAGACTTCAAAGTTTCAGATAACTCCTTCTTGGTGGTCACCACCACCACCATGGCATCAACAGGGACTCCTTTAGTAAGAAATGCCTTGTCTTGTGGAGAAGTAACAAACTTGTTGGGCCTCCTAGGGACAGGTTCCACTGTATCTGGAGACTCCCACACCTTTCAACAAACTAAGTCTATAAGTTCATCAAAAGGTGAAGTCACTCAAATGGAGGAGGGCTGAGACCTGAAAGCCTTCGGGTAGACTGAGTCATCATCAGTAGGGTTGATGGGCTATCAGCCACCTCCTTGTTTAAGGATCTCCAAGATATCTGCGAAAAAGGTATCTTCAGAGGGTGACTGTGGGGACCCTTTTGACTCATCTAAATCAGTGTCTAAAGTGACAGATTCCTGAAGGAGTCCAGATGCTTCCTCTTGCATAACCTCTTCCTAGGTACCTCCTCAGTGAGAACTTCTGGAGAGGTCTTGGAAGAGCAGGACTCACCCAATGGGGCTTCCTGAGACTCTGGGTATCAATGCTTCTGTGGAATCTGTGACACAGAAGTAGATGCCGGTCCTTTAGGGGAGGAAGTTTCTGGACCTGATGAGGTGGCTGCCTGTGGAGACAATGCTCTCCTCATGGCATCAAAGGCACCATGGTCCCGATGCAAAGAAACCCCTGGATCTGAAGACACAGTGGATTCCCTTGGCACCAAAACAGTGGGCTCCCAGTCAGAGGTAGGCACCGAAGTCACTTGCACCAAAGCCCCAAGAGGTAAAAATCAGACCTGAAATATCGGTTTGACTATCCAACCCGGACCCAACCAGTGAGTGTCGGCTCCTAGACACCTTGGTCGGCACAGAAGTAGTCCGAGATATTGGTTCTGAAGGTCCTGGAGCAGGCGTCAGTGCTGATGGCTCCACTATCATCAGCTCCGAGCACTCTGGCTCTGAAACCTCAAGTCAGATTGGAGGAGGTACAGAAGTAGCAGGGGGGTTTTAGTCAGTTCCAAGGCTCAAGGGGGTTAGAGCTGCCAAAAGTTTGGCTTACGCCGGTGTCTGAAGTAGCTTCTGCACCACACGATCCATGTCCATGTCAGACAAGCTCCTTGAGGACTGAGAAGATGGGACTGATGAAGCTGCAGATTGTGGTATTGGTGATTTCAGTATTGGAGTTACTGGTTCCAGTACTGGGGACCGGCTCCTTGCAATGACAACTGTTGGCTCCAAAGTCAGTGGTGCCAAAGTTGTTTGTCAGGCTTAGATGAACTGGAAGATTTTGCTGGCTCCGAAGATCCAGTAGTAGGAGACTTTTATGAATAATTGGAATGACTGGACTGACCTTCATCCAATTGTTCCTGAAAAGAAGACTTTATTAAACCTCTAACCACTAGTTTGTTCCTTCTTTCATGCAAAACACATGAACTAAATGAATGGCAGATGGAACAAGTCTCCTGAAGGGGTAATGCACCCAAACAATACACACATTCTGTGTGCCCATCTCTAATGGACATTTTCTGTCCACATTTACATTTCTTAAATCCTGACTTGGATTGCTTAGCCTCTTTATCCTTATCCTGAGACATTTCTCCTATACAACAACAGACACACACACACACACACACACACACACACACACACACACACACACACACACACACAGAGAGAGAAAGCTCACAAAACAATGACCTTCAGTCAAAGAGAAAAATTAGCCTTCTAATTTAAACAGGCTAATGAGCTAAGTAAGCTATATGTATAACTATATATATATATATATATATATATATATATGCATATATATATATTTTTTTCCCCACACTACACAACTAAGTCAAACAAATTATCTAAACAGTAATTATTTCTAAATATTTTCAGACTGTCACAAAATTTAGTAAGGTATGAATTTTTGCACTAACTAGCTAAGGAATAAGGAGATTTACAAGGCCTAGATAGGGAAAAAAGGCAACAAGGAAGAGAAAAGAAAGATAGCTAAGAATATATAGATACTAGAGGTAGCACTAATTTACACTAACAAGGAAACAGAAACCTTAATATAATATATATATATATATATATATATATATATAAAAACTAAATACTTAGAAAATCAAATTCACTGGCCCAAGCTGGTGAATCGCTCCAGATCTGTTGCAGCAGCAAACGAGATCTGAGGGAAGCACCAGTGCATCATGGGATAGGGAGTAGGCCTTGAGCTGTTGAAGACATCGAGCTTTTGCATTAGGCCGAGTCAGAGCTGAGCCTAACCAATCAGTAAGAATGAAAGGTGAGATAGAAGAACTTCACATCCATATTTTATGCTTATGTAAGCCCTTTGCAAAGTACAGTTCTGCTTACTGGATATAAGAACTATATATGCCTGCTTATCATTTATTAAGATGCAAGGAACATGTCCTACTTGATACGCTGACTTTAAGACACAACTATATTCATCTTATACTATAGTTTAACAGGAACAAACCACCAGTATGAAAGTTAGATGCATGCTTACTTACAGTGTCAACACTAATGATGTTAAAGATATCATTAAGAAGTATTGGCATATTCTAAGAGATGTTCCTGAACTTAATCAAATGCTTTCTGATATACCAGCCTTTTGTCATAAGAGATGTCAGAATCTGAAAAACAAACTATGCTATAAAGAACAAAGAATGGTTAATAAGTTACACCATTCTAAGAAGACGGGTAGTTTTAAATGTGGTAGGTGCAGGTTCTGCCAGTATGTTCTAATCTGTAACCTCATTAAATATCAAATCACCTCTGTGGTATTTAAGTTATATAATTATGGTAATTGTAAAACTAATAATATAGTTTATCTTGCCTTATGTCAAAAATGCACTGCATTCTATCTGGGCAAAACAAATCAGAAACTTAAAGATCGGATAAATAAACATCTATCTGACATAAAAACAGAACTTATTACTAGTGCTCTTTATGGACACGGAAAAGATAAAGGTTCTGCTCATGTTTTTAAGTTTTTAATTTTATTTGCTACTAATAGTTCAGTTCATGGTGGAAATACTCTACATCAGATTGAATTAGATGAATTTTATTGTATTTTACAACTAGCTGCACATATATTGCCAGGCTTGGATAGTACTGTCTCTTTAAATCATTTGCTTGTTGAACATCAAAAGCATGTGAACTTAATTATATCATCACTATATAAATGAGTTTGTTGATACAACATTTCTCTACTAAGCCTGAAGAAGCCTGAAGGTGAAAGTGTTTTATTTGCTGTGACACTGCCAGCCCAGCTATCTGGAGTTTTGTAAATAATTCTATGTCATTTGTGAATATAGGTTCATAGGTTCATAGGTAGGTACTAAGCTATCTGCCCGAGGGCATTTATAAGCCTAGCTGAAATGTGTTGTCTTTCATCCCCCCTTAGATTAGTTCCCTGTGCTTCTGTCCAGCAGAGCCATTGAAGTGACCCCTGGGGTAAACTTTCTGTTTCCCATCCACTCGTCAAGGTTTCTCTTGAAGAGGGTTAGCGAGGAGCTCTGCCTAATGTAGATTGGGATCTTGTTCCAGAGCATGGGACGTCTCTGGCACAGGAATCTATCCCCCAGCATGTCCTATTTATTCTTATTGAGTTGATTTATACAGAACTGTATGTTATGTTATAAGCTTCAAGAATGTAACCACAGCATACCCTGCAGGAACATAGAAGATTAACCTGCAAAACTTAAGAATAGTTGAGGTTAAGTTACTTAAAAGCTGAGCCATAAACAAAAGATGTTATCTCTCAGTTTCAGTTCAATAGCAGACACAATGTCTAGAGCTAGAAGTCTTTCTAGTGTCTTGAAAGAAAAGTAATTACTAGGTTTATAATGTAAAGTGGTTTATTGCTTATGACTTCCTAGCAGCTGCACAGTTCTGAGCAAACATCTGAGAGATATGTATTTCTCACATAGAGATGTTAAAATTCTGTTAAGTTTCTGTTTAGCTTAGGAACAGAAGTCAGGTGACAAAGAGTGATGTCACCCAAGCTAACCCAGCAGGAAAATGTAATATTAGTTTAAGAACTCTTTCAGATAGAGACTGTACATTTTGTATTTTGTCTTAGACCTAACAAGAATATCCACTCATTATCATCTGCACTTGCCTTGGTAATAGAAAGTAACCAGAGTACAGTAATTTATTTTAGATATAGTTAGTAAGATGGTAAAGATTAGTTTAGATGTTTTCTGTATTTATTTCAGACTGTCCTGCAATGTTGTTTTAAATTATTTCCTGTGATTTTGAACTCTGAAGTAACTGTGTTTGTTTATTGATTATTGTTTTGTTCTTTCATTATTTATTACTAAATATATTTAAACCTATCTTTGTGGCTGATATTTATGAGACATATTTAAGCTCTTAGAGCACTTGCATATGTATTTGGTGACACTGTACATGCCACTCCTAAATAGCCTTGCAGGTCTTGGTCAAAACTACCATTTGGATTAATAGTAACATTACACAGTAGGATTAGACACCCTTTCTAATGGCATTATAATAGCTGATAAGTACAGGTTTGTGGCAGTGGAAACTACCTTATAATCTGGGCAGAAGGGGCATAGCTAGTAAACCTGTGTCAGCCTTCTGTGTGTCTGTGTGTGTGTGTGTGTGTGTGTGTGTGTGTGTGTGTGTGTGTGTGTGTGTGTGTGTGTGTGTGTGTGTGTGTGATTGTATATAAAACAAATATCAAAGTGTGTGTACATCATCTACTTGGGCAGGGACACAAAGCACTGGTTGGACACAGATGGTGCTGGAGGTTTTGGCTTGACCACTCAGCTGAAATCTCAACCCTATAGCTATGCCAGTGGGGAGTCTTATTGGGGATCTGGAGAAAGAGGGAGAAACCAGCCCCAGACTGACTGTGGTCTCTGTGTGGTCATTGCACTTTACTGTGTGTATACTTGTCATCCTTCCATTGTGTACATCCCTCACTGTTACCAATGGTGAGGATTGAGGCTACTTGATTACTGGACCAGCGCAGTGGTGTCATATATTAATTGGCTGGCACTGGTGGGAAATCCACATCACATATTAACTAGTCGATAGTGGTGAAATAGCCACATCACATAGTAATTGGCTTGTAATGGTGTGGATATTGATTTCCTGTAGTTTGTGTACAGTGGTCACTGAAAGTGATTGTACTCTCAATCAGCCATGCAGTGAACATTTAGATTTCATATCAAAATTGTTTTATTTTGTTTGTTAGCTTAGTTAGTCATGGAGAGCAGACAAGCATGTCAGCAGAGGAGTATGGCAAGCTGACAAGGAGCCAGTTGTCTGAGGTGTGCCGGGTAAAGGACTGGTGCATGCCAACCTGACTAAAGCAGAAATTAGTGTAGCTTTAGCCACAGCTGCATCACAGGATAGCAGAGGACAATCAGACTGGCCTTGGAGATGTACAACTTTCAAAAAATGGACAGTTCAACCTTTCCACAGAGGACTTAAAATTTCATCTGGAGTTAAAGTGACTTAAGCTGGAGGCCAAGCATCTGGGAATAGAAGCATCAGAGAGATGGAGACACCTAGAGGCTGAGGAAAGTGAGAGACTGCAATGTCTGAAGACTGAGAAAAATTAGAAACTGCAATGCCTGGAAACTGAGGAGAATGGGAGGCAGAGGAAACATGAAAAGGAGATGCTGACTCTTTGCAAGAGTCATGGAGGTAATGGGTAAGGGAGTAACTGATCCCCAGAAGCAACAAAGGTCAGTAAATTTCTTCCACAATTTACAGAGGGGAATAATTTTGATAGTTTCATTCATATGTTTGAGAGGGTATGTAAACAGTGTAATGTTGACCAAGGGCTCTGTGTACAGTTCCCGACCCCCTTACTCCATGATAAAGCTGTAACTGCAATTTCTAAACTGTCTGATACTGATTGCTTAAATTTTAATACAGTCAAAATGTATTTGTTAGAATGCTTTAACACCTGATGCTTATAGAAAAAAGTTTTGTGAGCGTAGATGCAAGGCAGATGAAAGTGTGTGTGAATATGTGTGTGAACTAAGCACTTATTTTCATCGGTGAGTGAGTGGATGTCAGGTCACCAATTTTGAAGGGCTGGCAGACCTTTTGGTGAGGGAACAAGCCCTTAGTACTTTGCCTTAGGACATGAGAATCTGGTTAGCTGATAGACAATGCAATACTGCAGATGAGTTGGGGAAGAAGGGAGACTTATACCTAGCAAGCAGGGCATCACTGCACAGGAAAGGGACACCCAGGTGCTTCTCATAGGTCTAAGGGAACCCTTGGTGGGCAGCCCAGACTGCCCCAAAAAAGTCCACCAGATGCAGGGGAAGCCATTAGTCCAAGTGCATGTCCAGGACCAAGAGTTAAATGTTTTAAATACAACCAGTGGGGCCATGTAGCATATAAATGTCCATGGAGGCATGGTGGGGAACAAAAGGTGGGAGTGCCAGTAAGTGGGAATGACAAAAGGTGAACAGTAAGTTGTCTCAAGACAACAAGGGTACCAAACTACCACAAGCGGTTATATCCTATCTTAGTCAATGGGAATGAGGCCATTACTAAGAGAGACACAGCCGCTAAACTAACAATTGTGAAGCCTGCAATGGTTAAAGAGGTGCACTACTTGCTTGGGCAGTCTACTCCAGTCAGAGCTTTAGGAGGGACCCCATTCCAAATACCTTTATCTAGGGTTCACTTTGACTGGGAGGGTGGAGAAGGAAGCCAGCAATTAGGTGTGTTTGAGGATGTCCCTGCAGGTGTCCTGATAGGGAATGATTTTGATAATGCAGTACCATGTGCGCATGCAGTTACACACAGTCAGGCTTGGAGACAAGCATGTGGGTCTGGTAGCCTGGGGGAGACCCAGACAGACTGCACTCTTGCAGCCAGGACTGGTGAGGTGGTTACTTCAGGAAGGAAGCTTCCCTGTAGCAGTGAGACTAAAGGTGAGCCACAGCTGCTTGTGGGTACTGATGTTCCCTTGGACAGAGTGACTGCAAGTGCAGAGGTAAGTAGTAGGACTACCTGGGCTGATATTGAGGCACTGCTATCAGAGAATATCAGACTTTCTGTGGAAGAGGAGCTGGGAAGGGTTACAAAGAGAGAGTTGAGACAGGCTCAGCTCTCAGACCCAACATTACAAGGCCTGAGGGAGGTAGCTAGTGAAGTACTGATCCTCAAGGGAAGGGGGAATCAGTATGCAGGGACAAAGGGTTACTGTATAAAGAGTAGACCCCTGAGAGAAAGCTAGAGGGTGAGAGAATACAGCAGTAGGTAGTGCCCAGAGCCTACCATCTGTCACTTCTAGCCATAGCCCATGATATTCCATTTGCAGGGCATGTGGGTATAAAGCATACCAATATATGTATTATGCAGAACTTTTATTGGCCTTGGATTTCCAGAGATGTAACAGGGGTACTGCAGGACCTGTGAGCAGTGCCAAAAGGTAGGCAAGGCAGGAGACAAGGTGGAAGCACATTTGATGTCTTTACCTGTGACTGAGGAGCCATTTCAGAGGGTAGCAATGGATATTGTGAGGCCTCTGAGTACTCCAAGTTCCACAGGGAAAATGTATATCCTAGTGATAGTAGATTATGCTACCAGATACCTTGAGGTAGTGGCTCTATCCTTCGTTGAGGCAGAAAAGGTGGCAAATGCTTTGTTAGAAATTTTCAGCAGAGTAGGTTTTCCAAAAGAAATATTGACTGACAGAGGTGCCAATTTCATGTCAGACCTTCTGGCTTGTCTGTGGAAGCACTGTGGAATGAAGCACCTAAAGACCACTCCCTACCATCCTCAGACTAGTGGTCTTGTTGAGTGGTTAAACTCTACACTCAAGTCCATGTTATGGGCATTTACAGACCAGTTTAAGACAAAGGACAAATATTTGCCCCATCTGTTGTTTGCTTACAGAGAGGTGCCCCAGGAATCCACAGTTTGTTTTGCCCTTTGAGTTGTTGTATGGACATAGGGTGAGGGGACCTCTAGATTTGATTTGAGATGAGTGGGAGGGTGAGTGTGAATCCCACAAGCAGTCTGTTGTGGAATATGTCTTAAACCTCAGGTCAAGGCTCAGGGAACTCATGGGCTTGGCCCAGGAGAACCTGGCAGAAACCTAACAGCAGAAAAAGGTCTGGTATTACAGGAATGCTCAACCTAGAGAGCTAGAGAGCATGCTATAGGGCAACAGGTAATTGTTCTCATTTCTGTCAGACAAAAGCTGCAGGCAGCTTGGGAGGGGCCCTACAAAGTGGTAAGGAAGGCCAGTGATATTAACTACATGGTAGAACTGCTAGGCAGGAGGCAGGGGCACAAGCTGTATGATGCTAACGTAATGAAACCTTATCATAACAGGGAGGTCCTTGTGCTAAGTATTTGCAGTACAAGGCAGGAGGAGTCTGAGAGGCATCTATGGCTACAGGGAGCCATCCAGGAAAATCCCAAATTACTGTGGTGGAGCCTAGGGTTGCAGGCATATGATGGGACAGTGCAGCACTATAGTGGGGTCAGTAATGCCAAGGCAGCTGGAATCTCAAGATAGGTAATGGTGTTAGGTATTCTCAGATAGGCTCAACCCTCTCAAGCAACATTTCTCAAGGGGAACCTCGAAAAACTAGCTTGAGTCTTCAGGGGAGGGGGAAGAAATGTGACACTGCCAGACCAGCTATCTGGAATTTTGTAAATAATTCTATGTTATTTGTGAATATTGATATGATTTATACAGAACTGCATGTTATGTACTGAGCTTCAAGAATGTGACTACAGCATACCCTACTGGAACATAGAAGATTAACCTGCAAAACTTAAGAATAGTTGAGGTTAAGTTACTTAATTACTGGGCCATAAACAGAAGATGTTATCTCTCAGTTTCAGTTCAATATCAGACGCAATGTCTAGAGCTAGAAGGTTTTCTATTGTCTTGAAAGAAAAGTAATTACTAGGTTTAAAATGTAAAGGGTTTATTGCTTTATGACTTCCTAGCAGCTGCACAGTTCAGAACAGACATCTGAGAGATATGTATTTCTCACACAGAGATTTTAAAATTCTGTTACGTTTCTGTTTGGCCTAGGAACTGAAGTCAGGTGACAAAGAGTGATGTCACCCAAGCTAACCCAGAAGGAAAATGTGATATTAATTTAAGAACTCTCTGAGAGAAAGATTGTGAATTTTGTATTTTGTATTTTGTCTTAGACCTAACAAGACCATCCATCCATCATCATCTGCACTTGCCTTGCTAATAGTAAGTATCCGGGGTACAGTAATTTCTTTTAAGTATAGTTAGGAATATACTAAACATTAGTTTAGATGTTTTCTTTATTTATTTGAGATTGTCCTGCAATGTTGTTTTGAAATATTTCCTGTGATTTTGAACTCTGAAGTAACTGTGTTTGTTTATTGAGTATTGTTTTGTTCTTTTATTATTTATTATTAAATATATTTAAAGCTATCCTTGTGGCTGATATTTGTGAGACATATTTAAGCTCTTAGGGTATTTGCATATGTATTTGGTGACACTGTACAGGCCCTTCCTAAATAGCCTTGCGAGTCTTGGTCAAAACTACCATTTAGATTAATAGTAACATTATACAGTAGGATGGGACACCCTTTCTAAGGGCCTTATAGTAGCTGATAAGTAGGGATTGGTGGCATTGGAAACTACCTTATAGTCTGGGAAGAACGTGGCATAGCTAGTAAACCTAAGTCGCCTTCCTCAGGTGTGTGTGTGTTTGTATGTAAATCAAATCTCAAAGTATGTGTATATCAGCTATGTGGGCAGGGACACGAAGCACTGGTTGGACAGAGAGGGTGCTGAGATCTTAACCCTATAGCTGTGCCAGTGGGGAGTGTTATTGGAGATCTGGAGAAAGAGGGAGAAAACAGCCCCAGACTGACTCTGTTCTCTGTGTGCTGTTAAGGGAAATTGCACTTTACTGTGTGTGTAGTTGTCATCCTCAAAATGTGTACATCATTTGTCAGTAGTGAGGATTGAGGCTCCTTGATTACTGGGCCAGTAGAGGGGCATCACACTTGCTTTTCATTAAAGTGTTCTTGGTCTAGACTAGCAGTTCGTGTGTTCTAGTGTTTCTTCATTCTGTTACACTTATACTGTAATGTTTGATATATCATCTATGGGTCCATCATTGTTTTAATGGCCTAATCAGTGTATATTGAAGATGTCAAAGGGAGAAGCTAATTTATGGCACATAATATGGGGCAGTTTGGTTATGTAATACTTTTGGATACAGCCAGACTGGAAATATGAGTTTGATTTGGTGTTGTAGTTTCACAGAGCACTGAAGTTTATATTCTTATCATACAATGCAAACTGATCTCCCAAGAAACATAAGAAATGTTATCTGTAGTACACAATTCAGGTTGTCATGCCATTCTTATATATTTGATAAATGTTTTCTCTGCTATCATTGGCACCCAAAAAGCCAAGTTTCTATATAATAACAGAGCTGCACAAACTTATTGGTCATAGACAACATTTATGGATATAGAGAATTTTGGAGTGAAGGGCTTACCTCACACAACCTCTTCACATTGTGCAACCATCCCGGGTCTAGTTTATATAAATGATTTTGTTGTGTCAAAGCATACCCGTCTTAGTATAGCCTGGTTGTGACAATTATATGGACTTTTGCTGTCTTTTCCCTATAACACCACAACAATTCAGTTATTTAGTTATACAAAACTCTGTATGGTGCTTTTTTCCATTTATAACCAATCTGCTGTCTCTATCTGGTAGGTGAATTAGGATTCCTATTAAGTCAGCGAACGCTTGAAATTGCGAACGCTTCTTAATTGAACTTGTTTCAGTGAAATGTTGAAATTCCAAAAGCACAGAACAGTGATTTATTTTTTCCTAGGGGAAAAAAAAATCACTGGGCCATTTTCGGGACTTTGCTATTTCCTCCACTGTGGTGCAATCTTGGAGTTGATATATTTAAGTAGGGTGTGTGTGGGGGACACAGCCCCCCACTTTATTTTGTGTTTTATTTTTTTAAATGGATCTTCGATTTTTTTCCCCGGGAAAAAAAAATCACTGATCTTTTTGTTCGGTATTTTGTCTTTTTGTGGAATTTGGGTCGATTATATAGCATTTGCAATGTTGAGCATTCACTTATATAATATAGACCCGTTATGTAGGCTATTCACAAGGGGGACCATAGGTGGGATTAAGATCCTTGCATGCCCTTGAAGCTCTGCTTTGAGGCAATGAGTCAAATTGCATTTCTTTTTATTTTCATTTATTTATTTATTATTTATCCTTTGATGATTGGGTTAGTCCCACTAGACTAGTAGCCTCTTTTCAGGTGAGAAATGTTGGTAGGTTATTGGGAAACATCACCTACTTGTCATTGATGTAAGTGAGACCCATTTTGGAAGAGCACTTCCTGTTTCCATTCCAGGTGCAGAGTTGGCCTGGAGAAACAGGGAGAGAGAGAAGGAGATGATGAAGTGGTGAAAGAAATGAAGAAGAAAGCAAACATTGAGACTGGAGAATGTGTGCAGGATTCTGAGGAACTGTTTCAAAGAAACCCGTTTGCCTCAGAAAGATTCTGCCTGGGTGTCCTGCAGAGTTCTTTAGCAGCAGAGAGGAAAGGAAAGACTTTGAGTGGATTAAGTACCTCTGCTTAGCTTTTTATTGCTTATTTTCACTAACTGCACTATTTTAAACATTTTTATTAACTTTGCAACTTATCTGAACTGATTTTTAAATTCTGTTACTGTCTGCAATTTAACTGATTGTTTTTAAGTGTGATAGCCATTTTTCTGCCTTGAAATTGTTTGTATTACTGTATCTGTTTTAATTTTCAAAAAAACAAACAAAAAAAAATCCTATCTGTCTACTCGTTTCCAGCCTTTCTAGAACTAGTAGAGTCTGTTTTTTAGATTTTGCTGAATTCTGAGCTGTTTTGTAGTTTCTGTGTGCCCAGACCTTACTAAGATAGAAGGAAGCTTCTCTGTTCATCAGTGAGAGTGATGACCTTTGAGCAGCCTATCTGTTGCTGGAGGAGTAGTTTCAGCTCAGAACTTGTAGTTTTATTGGCCATTTTGGGCTATTTCTATCCCTTTCATCTTTCTATTTCAAAACCCATGTTTGCACAGTTTTTGTGCTTGTATTACCTCAGCAAGATCCTGCCTGGTTGTCCTGCAGAGTTCTACAGCAGCAGAGAGAGAAAAGAGAGACTTTACGTGGATTAAGTACCTCTGTTTTACTTTGTATTTCTTATTTTTGCTAACCACACTATTTCAAGCATTTGTTATTAACTTTGCAACTTATTTGAACTGCTTTTTTGAATTCTGTTACTGTTTGCACTTTAACTGATCTATTTTAAGTGTTTTTCAATTGTTTAACTGTTGTGGGCTATACACTCATGTGTGATAGCCATTTTTCTGCCTTGAAAGTGTTTGTATTACTGTAATTGTTTTAATTTAAAAAAAAAATCCTATCTCTCTACTCGTTTCCTACCTTTCTATAACTAGTAGAGTCCAGATTTCAGATTTTGCTGAATTCTGGGCAGTTTTGTACTTTCTGTATTGCCCAGACCTTACTAAAATAGAAGGAAGCTTCTCTGTTCATCAGTGAGAATGGTGAGCTTTGAGCAGCCTATCTGTCACTGGAGGAGTGGTTTCAGCTCAGAACTTGTAGTTTTATTGGCCATTTTGGGCTATTTCTATCCCTTTCATCTTTCTAATTCAAACCCCATGTTTGCACGGTTTTTGTGCTTGTATTACCTCAGCAAGATCCTGCCTGGGTGTCCTGCAGAGTTCTACAGTAGCAGAGAGAGAAAAGAGAGACTTTGAGTGGATTAAGTACCTCTGTTTTACTTTTTATTGCTTATTTTCACTAACCTCACAATTTCAAGTATTTTTTATTAACTTTGCAACTTATTTGAACTGTTTTTTTTAATTATGTTACTGTTTGCACTTTAACTGATCATTTTTAAGTGATTTTCAATTGTTTAACTGTTGTAGGCTACACACTCAAGTGTGATAATCATTTTTCTGCCTTGAAAGTGTTTGTATTACTGTATCTGTTTTAATTTTCAAAAAAACAAAAAAAAAATCCTATCTCTCTACTCATTTCCCTCCTTTCTATAACTAGTACAGTCAGTTTTTTAGATTTTGCTGAATTCTGGGCTGTTTTCTAGTTTCTGTGTTGCCCAGACCTTACTAAGATAGAAGGAAGCTTCTCTGTTCATCAGTGAGAGTGGTGATCTTTGAGACGACTATCTGTCACTGGAGGAGTGGTTTCAGCTCAGAACTTGTAGTTTTATTGGCCCTTTTGGGCTATTTCTATCCCTTTTATCTTTCTATTTAAAAACCCATGTTTGCACAGGTTTTGCACTTGTATTACCTCAGCAAGATCCTGCCTGGGTGTCCTGCAGAGTTCAACAGCAGCAAAGAGAGAAAAGAGAGACTTTCAGTGGAAATTATTGCTTAATTCTGCTAACCGTACTATTTCAAGCATTTTTTATTAACTTTGCAACTTATTTGAACAGTTTTTTTTTATTCTGTTACTGTTTGCACTTTAACTGATCGTTTTAAGTGTTTTTTCAATTGTTTAACTGTTGTGGCCTACACACTGAAGTGTGATAGACATTTTTCTGCCTTGAAAGTGTTTGTATTACTGTATCTGTTTTAATTTTCAAAAAACGAAAAAAAAAAATCCTTCTTTAGTCATTTCCCACCTTTCTATACTTTCTATAACTAGTAGAGTCCAGTTTTCAGATTTTGCTGAATTCTGGGCTGTTTTGTAGTTTCTGTGTTGCCTAGATCTTACTAAGATAGAATGGCGCTTCTCTGTTCATCAGTGAGAGTGGTGAGCTTTGAGCAGCCTATCTGTCACTGGAGGAGTGGTTTCAGCTCTGAACTTGTAGTTTTATTGGCCATTTTGGGCTATTTCTATCCCTTTCATCTTTCTGTTTAAAAAGACATGTTTGCACAGTTTTTGCGCTTGTATTACCTCAGCAAGATCCTGCCTGGTTGTCCTGCAGAGTTTTACAGCAGCAGAGAGAGAAAAGAGAGATTTTGAGTGGATTAAGTACCTCTGTTTTGCTTTTTATTGCTTATTTTTGCTACCCGCACTATTTTGAGCATTTTTTATTAACTTTGCAACTAATTTGAACTGTTTTTTTAATTCTGTTACTGTTTGCACTTTAACTGATCATTTTTAAGTGTTTTTCAATTGTTTAACTGTTGTGTGCTACACATTCAAGTGTGATAGCCATTTTTCTGCCTTGAAAGTGTTTCTATAACTGTATCTGTTTTAATTTTCAAAAACAAAATTCCTATCTCTATACTCGTTTCCTGCTTTCTATAACTAGTAAAGTCCGTATTTCAGATTTTGCTGAATTCTTGGCTGTTTTGTAGTTTCTGTGTTGCCCAGACTTTACTGAGATAGAAGGAAACTTCTCTGTTCATCAGCGAGAGTGGTGAGGTTAGAGCAGCCTATCTGTTGCTGGATGAATGGTTTCAGCTCAGAACTTGTAGTTTTATTGACCATTTTGGGCTATTTCTATCCCTTTCATCTTTCTGTTTAAAAACTGGTGTTTGTGTGGGTTTGCGCATTGCTCAGCACCGTTTAACTATGGTTAAACTATTACCGGCACCAGGAAGTCTGCTCTTCAAATTTTCCCCTAGAACTAGCCAGTTCAGTTTTAAGCACTCAAACCTGTTCCTTGTAGCTCAGCACTTGCTTAGAACCCATTGTAAGCACTAGATAGATCATAAATTGCTACAGCACTCAACTCTCCTTACCAAGTAAGAAAACACAGTTAGTACTTAAATAACTAAGCACCTATCCAGGCATGTCCAAGGGTCAGCTCCTGGTGTTTTTTCCTGTCCACCTGGTAAATCTGGGCAACCTGAGGCAATGTAGCAATTGCCTCATGTACACAGACAACCTTCTCCTCCTACCACCTAATACTACAACCTGTGAGAGATGCACATATATAGCCAAATTTAAAGCCAACCTCTCTCCAGCCAAGACTGGACTAGCCAGTCAAGAGGAGAAGGTAAACACTCGCACCACACCATACACAACACATAATCCTTCAAAACCTACACCCACACATAGTAACATGCAACACACACATATATTCATGGAGGTTCTTAAAATAAATCTTTTCTGCCTTGAAAGTGTTTCTATAACTGTATCTGTTTTAATTTTCAAAAAAAAAAATCCTATCTCTATACTCGTTTCCTGCTTTCTATAACTAGTAAAGTCCGTATTTCAGATTTTGCTGAATTCTTGGCTGTTTTGTAGTTTCTGTGTTGCCCAGACTTTACTGAGATAGAAGGAAACTTCTCTGTTCATCAGTGAGAGTGGTGAGGTTAGAGCAGCCTATCTGTTGCTGGATGAATGGTTTCAGCTCAGAACTTGTAGTTTTATTGACCATTTTGGGCTATTTCTATCCCTTTCATCTTTCTGTTTAAAAACTGGTGTTTGTGTGGGTTTGCGCATTGCTCAGCACCATTTAACTATGGTTAAACTATTACCGGCACCAGGAAGTCTGCTCTTCAAATTTTCCCCTAGAACTAGCCAGTTCAGTTTTAAGCACTCAAACCTGTTCCTTGTAGCTCAGCACTTGCTTAGAACCCATTGTAAGCACTAGATAGATCATAAATTGCTACAGCACTCAACTCTCCTTACCAAGTAAGAAAACACAGTTAGTACTTAAATAACTAAGCACCTATCCAGGCATGTCCAAGGGTCATCTCCTGGTGTTTTTTCCTGTCCACCTGGTAAATCTGGGCAACCTGAGGCAATGTAGCAATTGCCTCATGTACACAGACAACCTTCTCCTCCTACCACCTAATACTACAACCTGTAAGAGATGCACATATATAGCCAAATTTAAAGCCAACCTCTCTCCAGCCAAGACTGGACTAGCCAGTCAAGAGGAGAAGGTAAACACTCGCACCACACCATACACAACACATAATCCTTCAAAACCTACACCCACAAATAGTAACATGCAACACACACCTATATTCATGGAGGTTCTTAAAATAAATCTGCCCAAACAACAAAGACCTCCAAAGCTGAAACGCAAGCAACCAACACCACACAATACAACCCAAGTGACACATAAATCACAAAACCAGTGTGCCACTCAAAACCTCAACCCCTAAGGCAAAACAACATACCCGACACACTAGTCATAGGTGGCTATGTCATCAGGCACACTGATGTCCCACTCATCAGGCTAAACAAGGAGAAGATTACAGTTAGCTGCCTGTCGGGTGCCAGGATCCGCCACATAATGCACGCACTCAGGTCACTCCACAACAAGTACAAATACATCTCTGTCATTGTTCATGTTGGAGGGACCGACCTGAGACATACCTCCCTGGACTACATGAAAAGAGACATTGAGGAGCTGTTGGATCTTGTAGCCCAGGCAAGTATAACCTTAGCCCTGAGAAGCATCCTTCCATCACCCAGAATGATACCTCAGTACAAGGACAAAATGATTGACTTTAACAATTGGCTAAACTTCTGGTGTCATTCTAAGGGGATTCAGTACTGCCTACCCTATATCCATTCTTTTCAACAGAACCATAAGTGAAGGAAATATCCCATCCATCTGGAAAATTTCTTACATTATTCCACTACACAAAGGTGGGAACTCTAATGATTTCTCTAACTTTCATCCTATAGCTTTGCTATCTCCTCTGGCAAAAATTATGGAAAAGTGTATCCAGAAGCAACTTCTTAACCTCCTTCTCCAAAATAACATACTTGCCAACTGTCAACATGGTTTCAGACCTTACCATAGTACCACCACTGCCCTGCTATCATTTACAGATTGTATTAACAAGAATCATAACAAAGGCATTCTATCCTCTGCAGTATTCATTGATTTATCCAAAGCTTTCGACATGGTTAATCACCAACTGCTCTTACATATAATGATATGTCTATCACTTGACCCCTTAACCATTAACTGGTTCAAATCCTACCTTGAAAACAGAAAAAACAAGCGGTACTCTGGCACAATAATCTTTCTAATCTCCTACCTATCTCCCTTGGTGTCCCTCAAGGCTCCATACTAGGTCCACTCCTATTTTCCATCTATATTAATGACCTTCAGTCAGCAATTCCATATACTACCTGCATTCAGTATGCAGATGACTCCACTATTATCTGCTCAGCCACTTCTCAAACTGAACTGCAGACCCTTACCCAGAATGCATTTAATACTGTTGAACAATGGTTTACAAACCGCTGCCTCCTCCTAAACCCAAAGAAAACTAAACTGCTACTCTTCTCACCAACCCATAAGTCCACCCCAGCATATTTTACACTTACATCTAACAATGGTACTGTTATCTTTCCAGACCTAACTACCAAACTCCTAGGAATAACTATAGATAATAATCTCAACTATGATATGCATATTAACAGTACAATAAAAACAGTCAACAAGAAACTTGGATCCCTCTATAGAATTAAACCCTTTCTTACACCAGTAGCCAGGACTGCTATAGCCAGAACTCATCTCATCTCTACTCTACTCTATGCTTCACCCATTTATACAAATCTTTCTAAAACCAACATTAAAAAACTGACAGTATCCTATAACAATATTGCCAGATTTGCTACTGCCTCTCCTTTCAGAACTCATCACTGTCTTAATCTTAAACAACTTGATTGGTTAGAGTTTCTACACCATCTACACTTTTCACAGCTTACTATTGCCCACAAAACTCTGTATCAACCCACCAATACTCCCATACTCTCAAGCCTACTTACCCCCTACCATAATCCTAAAAACGTACGCTCTAATAACAAACTACTGTTTAACATTTGCAGATCCAACAATTTAGCAGGTGACTCCCTTTTCTCTAATACCATTCGTAAGCTATGGAATCTATTACCCACTGAACTCACAACTCTCTGCTCTCATATACTTTTTAAAAAGAAACTCAAGCTTCATCTCAAGTAACACTGGTTATGTTCCTGTACTATCCCTGACTAACTGTTGATACTTCTCACTTATAACTACCTGCACCATCCTAAGCCTTCCCTATAAAATCTGCTTATCATGAAACTTTTGAGTGAATTCTTTATATATACTTGCATATTACATCCTCTCATGAATATTCCCTTATTGTTTACCGCTCCAGTCGTGCTCAGTGGTAGTATGGCAGTTAATATTTCATATCTTTAAAAATATAAAAAAAAAAAAAAAAAACTTTTTTCTTATTTATACATCTGTTCTACTCAATACTATTTTCTATATTGTTTCTGGTATATAACTTTATTGGTACTTCTTCCTTGATTGAATTTTGCATGTGTTCTTCTGTAAACTTTTTCAAGATTGTACTTTATATATGTTTTTTATTGTTTATTGTTTTTTTGTTTGTTATTCTTGGAGCTTTTCTCCCCGGGCCTCTACTGAAAATGGACATGTATCCAGCTAGACTAGCCCGGTCAACAAATGTAAAATAAATAACAAATAAAATATGTTAGCCTAGGATGACATGATCGACAGGCCACGATGCTTTTCCAGAGATGGCCTGCACCTGTTGCCCCTGGGTTTCCAGATACTGGCTAAGGCCCTTGCCACACCTATAGTGCCTTTTTAGGCAAGGTTCAAATGACATAATTGCCACCATAACAGGAACAAGCAAGCAAAATCTGAGGGTAATGTACTCAATGCTAGAAGTCTAAACCTCAAAATCCACTCACTTGAGGCACTCCTTAAAATAGAGAACATCATTATCTGTGCAGTGACAGAGACCTGGTTCAAGGCTCCAGAGAGCACCCCTGCAATACCAGCCTACAATTCATACCACACCTTTCGATAATGCATCCGAAATTCTCCAAGTGCAACTAACAATGGGCAAGACTGCAATCCAAATTGTACCTTGCTACAGATCCTCCACCATGCCCCAAGACTCCCACTGCACTTTTCTTATACTGAAAATATTAAGATACAGCCCAACACACTCATACTGGGAGACTTCAACTACCCCACCATTAACTGGGAAAACCACTCATGTACCAACACATTTGCACAGTGCTTTTTGGAATTCATAAATTCCAATGCCTTGGATTAACTAATCCAGACCCCCACCAGGGGCAGCAATATCCTAGACCTGGTCATTATCAACATGGGTGACCGGTGCCCCACTCCAGAGGTCAGCCCCTCATTAGTCAGATCTGACCATAAGCTAATCACTCTAGACATCCACATCCCTCCCAGCCCCTAATAAGGAAACCACCGTAAAAAAAAACTTCTCCAAAGCCAACTTGATGCTTCTTAAGACAGAAGTGGCTAACTTCACCACACCCATGCAGATGGAAAGTAGTAGTATGACTGCTGAATCCTACATCAATGCACTGTATGAACACATACATGAGTGCATAGACCATGCCATCTCAAATAGAACCAAGATGCTATCCTCCAAAAAAAAAGAAGCCAATCTGGTGGCCCCCTGCCATTAACAAACTCTACAACAGAAGGAAGAAACTGTTGCAAAAAAGAGTAAAATCCCAAGATTGGAAAAACTCCCTTGTCAGCTTCAGTAAGAAGCTGAGATCCCTCATAAAATCTTCCAAAGCTAGTTATGAGAACAAAATTGCCATGGATTCTAAAGACAAATACAAGGCATTCTATAGCTATGTCAAGAATCTCAATGGCAATACTCAGATCTGCTCACAGCTATAGCACAATGGCACTAAACATACAGAGCCAGCTGATATTGCCAACATCCTGGCAGATAGGTTCAGTGCAAACTTCATCCCCCTTCAACCCCAAAAGGGCCCATCTCTATATCAGATGAATGCCAAGTCCCTGTAATCATGGCCACAGAGGTGAAAAACACACTCACCAAAGTCAAGAATACAGCATCCATGGGACCTGACAACTTCCCAGGCTGTGTTCTGCACGAACTACAAAATGAACTGGCACCCCACCTAAGTACCATGTTCAATCATAGCCTCACTACAGGCTTTGTGCCTACTGAGTGGCACACAGCTACAGTAATCCCACTCCACAAGGGGGGATCCACCACAAACCCCAGGAACTACCGACTCATCAGTCTGACAAGTCTGATCTGCAAGGTCATGGAACGTATCATCATGGAACTTTAAAGAAAGAAATAGGTAATCTGCAAACTCTGGCCCCACCCAGTTTGGCTTTGTAAAAGATAGACCATGTCTCCTAAACCTGATTGACTTCTTTGAAGCAGTCATCAAAGCTGTGGACGAGGGTAAGGGAGTTCACACGGCCTACCTAGACCTCGCCAAGGCCTTCAACACTATCCCCCACTCAGGTATCATTGATAAATTCCTGAAACTGGGCATAACCCCCTATGTCACATTATGGGTGGCCAACTGGCTCACTGACAGAACCCACACCGTGAAAGTAGCCAATTCCAAATCTGTCTCCAGACCAGTGACAAGTGGAGTACCACAGGGTTCAGTCCTGGGTCCCCTCCTGTTCGGCATATACTTTTCTGTAGTCCAGGCCAACACAGAGGGCTTATGGCTGACAAAGTTTGCAGATGACTGCAAACTGGGAGCCATTATCGAATCCCCTAAGGATGCGGACATTCTACAAAAGGGCCTCACTGAGACAGATGCCTGGTGTCAAAGCCACGGCCTCAAGCTCAACTCCAAAAAATGCATAGTCACCCACTTTTGGAAAATCCCTGTGCCAATGAACTACCACATAGGTGGTAGTCCACTCAACACTGAAAGTGTCATATGAGACCTAGGGACATAGGTAGACAGTCATCTCTTCTTTGATAACCACATTGCCACAGTGGTCAGGAAGTCCTTCTATGTGGCACACCTCATCACAAAAGGTTTCTCATCCAGAAGAAAAGAGGTCATTGTCCCCCTCTACTCAGCCCTCATTAGACTTATTATAGAGTACAACACCAATTTAGGATGTACCTCACAAGACAGCAACTGGAAAGACTGCAGAAATACCTCACAAAGGATCACTGGCCTCAAACAGTTGCCTTATGCAGACCGTCTTAAGAAACTCCAGCTCTGTTCCATCACATATCGCCTACTCAGAGGTGACATCTGCCTAACAAACAAAGCCATGTCAAACCCAGAGCTGTTGAACATGCTACACTTAGAAAAATCCCAATCCCTTCAGGCCACAAGCTCCAGGGACCTTAACCTTGTCACCACAATAAACAGAACTTGCTAGAGGGATAGGTTCCTGTCCCAGAGACTTCCCATACTTTGGAAAGCTGCCCATTCATGTCAAACAGAGCATCTCATTGGCCCTTTTTAAGAAAAATTTGGACAACTAGATGGGAAATAGGAAATTCATCTCGGGGATCACTTCTGTGGCTCTGCTTAACAGGGGCACAGGAAAATAAATTTTTTGGATGGCTGAAGCCAGGGAATCTTTATGGCTAGGCTTATATAGGCCCTGGGGCCTATAGCCTAGTAACTACCTATGAACCTATGAACATAGGAACCTATTTTGATGAGTCAGTAAATGATGGATGTATAATTACAGCTCTCCAGTCACGAGGGTTGCAGGATGATTTACTTAAAGAGCTTGTGGTGCAGCATGAGCCAAAAAATGAAGGAGATGTTTCGGGGGGGGGGGAGCACTAAAGAGAAAATACAAAAGAAGGATGCAGAGACAATCCTGAAGAACAGTGGTGAGATGGAAAAGAAAACATATGCAGAGAAAGTAAATGAAGGCAAAAGTGGAGTAACAGAAAAGAAGGCAGAAGAAAATGAAAAATAGAAGTACATGGTAAGGATTCAAAGTAAACAAGACAAGAAAATGAACAGATATGAAGTGTAGGACAGTCAGACCTCCCAACTGTCCCGAATTACTCGGTTTTTCCCGAGATTTGGGGTCCCAATAATGGGGTGCCACGATTCCCGAGTGGCACCCCTTCATTTCCAATTTTTTTCATCTGTTTTTGAAACTTTTAAATTTTCGGGCTTTTGGAGCTGACGTCATTACGTGTGCGATGACGTCAGCTCCATCAGCCTGTCAGAATTAAGGGACGTGCGCGGGAGTGCATCTGTTTGAATACTGGTGTGCCATTATGGATGAATTTAAGCTACTGGTGCGCCATTATGGATGGATGGATTTAAGCAATTTAATGGGTCCACGCAGAACACAGCTACTGGGACTGCCGTTTCATTTTGCTGCAGAGTGAGCTAGATGGGTCTGGGCAGAACAGAACTGCTTTCCTTTAAGGTACCTAATGTGTGTGTGCGTGTGTGTGTGCACGTGTGTGTGTGTGTGTGTGTGTGTGTGTGTGTGTGTGTGTGTGTGTGTGTGTGTGTGTGTGTGTGATAAAAGGGATTTAGGTCTTCAAAACGGATTCTTGTCAGGGAAAGACCAACTGTGCATTGGTATCGTGAAATGTGGGCAACAGTAGAACATGCAGAGGAAGAGACCATGCTGTAAAAGACACAACTGGTATGCATGTGTGTGTGTGAGACAGGTCAGCAGGAGAAATAAACAAGTGAGGTGTTGGGCATGCAAGAATGATAAAAGCAGCGATCCAAAGTAATTTTGTGTACTTTAAATTTTAAATACAATATTGCAAACTGTTGGCTTATGGAATGTAGATGCATCATTTTCTTGCATATAAGGAAAGCTGTAGGATTTTGGAAAGTGTGCACGGGAAGCTCTGAAGATTGTGGAATAACCTTGCACAACAGTCACTGTCTTCTGCATTAACACTAGTTCTAACAAATTTGCACAGAGGGTAGTTGTGTGTGTGTTTTCTTTTGCTGTTAATGTTGTGTCTCACATGGAGTTGAGTAAGTGGCAACATAGTAAGTAGTACAGAGACATGTTTGATTATGCAGTGTTATATCCATAACACACAGAATATCTGTTTAGAAGGGCTGAATGATGCATCATCAGACAAGCTTAAACTACTTGCTGATTTTTTTCCTTGTTGGTTTTAATAAAACACAACCTAAATCATTTTCATCAGAACTCTTGATTTTTTAACCATTTCTTATGTATAATATTTGGATGTTAAGTACATTGGCTAGCCATTTATTCATGCGCTGTTGGGTTCTGGGTTATAGGTAGCATGGTTTATAAAATATCGGATAATTTAGCAATTAGGATAATTAGTTGTATACCACTACTCCTGCTTGACTTTGGACTGAGAATAATGCAGTCTGTAAGAGTTTTTTTTTCCAGGTGCTGTACCACACTGTCAGAGTAGCCCTCCATTGTCTCTTGAATGATACTGCTGTAATAAATGGGCTTTGCACCTTTAAAATTGAAATAATTGAGTCTTATATCATTAATACAAGGAATATAATTTAATAAAGTCAGGAAGGTGTATCAAAGAATGCATGTATGTTTCTTGTTTTGTGTGCAAGGGGCCTATGATTTGAAAACAGACCAAAGGTAATCTTTAGCCACCACCGGCCAGATGCGTTTTCTTTGGAAGTGGTGTGGGTTTCAGTGCTGTTTCAATGAATGTGAGTTTCAAGGGGAGAGAAGTTTTAATGCCAAGTCTATTTTCATTTTGAGACAGTATTGCTTTGTTTAGCAGCTATATTAGTGTTTGTGCATTGTGCTATAAAATGTAAAAATAAAATTCAAATAATCATTGTAGAAGTAAAGCACCAGTATGCATGCACCCATTAGTGTTTATGGTAAATAGGGCGAAATAGCCAGGTAATATGGGACATTGGAATGGCTGCAGGGGGACTCTGGTGCCATATTTTGGTTGTTTGTTCTTCAGTTTGTGTTTGAAAGTTGGTATTCCACAATTCCATTGGATTGGGTGGGGTTACATAATAGTGTATGCAAATTTTATGTTAATCAGCATACAGATTTGTACCTATTTTTCATGGGCCTTGTCCAGATTTTTGATGTTTCCAGATTGAGAGGTATGGGGGCAATGTATTAGCTCCTTTGGGTGTAAAAGCATCTGAGCTAAGAGCATTTATTTTATTAACAAAGACATTATATTTGAGACTGTTTTTTCAATGGTAAATTTTCTTGTAGTATGAAAAAAGAAATACTCTAACTCATGGGATCTCTACGTCATAAAAGCATGTAACAGGGAAACAAAAAAGAAGATGCATGTACAATTTCAAAAAGAGGTAGAAGTACTGGACATTGAAAAGGTTTTTGACAAAAGGGGTTTATGGACTGGTAGCTGGGACGGTAATACTGTGTTAAAAATAAATAAAAAAAAAAATAATAATATATATATATATATATATATATATATATATATATATATATATATATATATATATATGTGGAGGGGAATAGGGGTGTTGTAAAATACTGGGGACAACCCAAAACTTTTTTTTTTATATGGAAAAGAATGACATTTGATAAGTAACTGTGACAAAAGAAAATGTTATGTTTGTGGAGGAATGGGACATGATGCAAAAAATGTGAATTAAAATGTTAAAATGTAACAAAACTGGATATTTATGGATGGATTGCAAAAATGAAAATAAGAGTAAGGAAAAAAGAAAGAAGAAAATTAACAAAGAAGTAGTAGAAATAGAAGAAAATTATGATGAGAAAAAAATAATAAAGACAGAAGGTTCTGAAATAAGTTATGAAGAAGACATAAAATGGGAGGTAGTAAGGAAAAGAAAAGAAAATAATTATTTTGGTAAAAGGGTAGAAGACAGAAAAAGAAAATTTAAAGATATAAGTACAAAAGAAAAAAAGGAAATTGTTTGCTTTTGCTTTCTTGTATTTTGTATTACTTTATTGCCTTCTTCTATTTTGTATATTGTGATTTGTTTTCTTTACAGTCTGTTTTACTTGTATTCTGCTTTTAACTGCATATTTAACCTAGGATAGAGACCACAATTGTGTCTCTTCTGAGTGGCACAGAAATTAAAACAGGTCAGTTAAGGTTAATAATCTGTGAAATGAGGGTGGAGCTAGGAATTAAACCTTCTTTTTAAGGGATAAAATAAAATATTTCAAGGCTTTACTGGGAAAGCCCACCCAGACTCCATCACAACTTGCTGTGAGTGAAACGTTAGTCTGATTTTGCTTTCTTGTATTCTGTATTACTTTTTTGCCTTCTTCTATTTTGTATAATGTGATTTGTTTTCCTTATACTATGTTTTACCTATATTCTGCTTTTAATTGCATATTTAAACTAGGAGAGAGACCACAGCTGTGTCTCTTGTGAGCATACCTCTCAACCGTGCCGAATTGCTCAGTTTTTACCGAGTTTTGGGATTCAAATGAAGGGGTGCCACGATTCCCAAGTGGCACCCCTTAATTTCCGATTTTTTCTATTTGTTTTTTAATTTTTGCAGCTTGTGCAGCTGACGTCATCACGTACGTGATGACGTCAGCTCCCTCGGGGATTCCAGCCTGCGCGATGACGTCAGCACCCTCTACCAGCCTGTTGGAATTGAGCTAAAAGAGCTCACGCATTTCCAGCTGGCTGGCTGTTTCAAATGTGAGTGGGAACAGTTTGGGACTAGCCGCTGGCCTGCAGCAGCATGGAGAGCTTGTTTGGGACTGTTTTTCAAGTGCGAGCGAGCGACCGCGGAATGAAAGAACTTGCTTGGGATGGATTTTTCGGCAGACATGGTAAGTTTTTGTGTGTTAGAGACATATTATTTATTCATAAATATAGTGTCATCTTACACACTGTTGGTTGTCTGTCAGGAAAGTGAATCTCAGTGAGATTATAGGATTTAAGATTTTCAATTGTAAAGACTTCCCTGTTTTTCTGGTAACAACACAGCTTCTCATATACAGTACAAGTGAGATGATATAAGGCTACTAGTACAACTCTGCCTGAACCGCAGTGATCCGTGTCCTTGGTAGAACATACCAAAGTCGGGTATATTAACCTTTTTTACTTTTGGTACTATCCGTATTTCAAAGAACAACAAATGCTTGTAGTTCCGGAACTTTGCTGGAGGCACTACGGACAATAATGCAGATACGTTTTAATTCTTTTGTTTCTGCCTATGGGGTGTCATTTGGGGAAGAAAGCATACTGTTTGGACATGTGGTATTACCTGATTTTGGTAAATTCTTTTTTCAGGATAAAGGTGGGTCCCATACAAGGGCTTGGAGTTTGGTATTTGTCACCTGCTAAACTTAATGCATGTGTAAGTGATATTTGATACAAGTCTTTATCTTGTCTATATATACATAGATCTCTCTCTATATAGATAGACAGATAGACTGATATAGATAAAGACATAGATATAGACATGTAGGTTTATCCATGTTTGGCCCTGCTTGACTTGAGAGATTTATGCTTTTAAGTGCTTTTAAGGGCTGCAAGAAATTTTTAGTGTGCCTGATATGAATCCATGTCTGAGAAAAATAGCGGCAAGACTGGTAAGAAATATATACCTTGTGTGGCACACAAAAATTGTGGCTTAACACTGTAAGGTAGACCATTTGTAATACACCACACAAGATGGATTGCATGATGGCATCATGCTGTAACAGAATGGGCTTACACCATGATTATGCCATGTCTCAAGCAGACTGCCCTCTAAAACTATTGTGGCATGTAAACAGAAAGGCACTTTGGCTTATCACACTGCCTATCCATCTAAGACATTATTTTTTAGAGCTTCATTTACAAATTGCTTATTTGTCTGGCTAGTAACAGCAGTCTCAGTTCTTATATTTAATTACTGGCTAAACAGAAATGGAAGTGCACAGCAAACAAGCTAGCATATGGAGGCTAGATATATACAATAGTGAGTACATAATGTAGAGTATTTAAGTATGTGAATGTGAGACTGGAACACCTGATTGATTTATATTAACCTTTTGTGGAATTAGTTATTTTGGAAAAATTAATTTTGTTTCAAGAGTAGCTGTGTGCGTGTGTGTGTGTGTGTGTGTGTGTGTGTGTGTGTGTGTGTGTGTGTGTGTGTGTGTTTCTTACTTTACAGTAGGCACTTATATTTTGTGTTAGAACTATCTGCATATGCTTTTCATTTATTTGGTCTAAGCATTGCTGCTTATACCAAATTGGTTTGTGACTTTGTGTTGTTTGTAGCACAACAAGTAGAATGCTTGATTTTGATGCAGAAGGCTGTGGGTTCTACTGATTTTCATTTATGACAGCCAGGGTGTGTGTGTGTGTGTGTGTGTGTGTGTGTGTGTGTGTGTGTGTGTGTGTGTGTGTGTGTGTGTGTGTGTGTGTGTGTGTGTGTGTGTGTGTGTGTGTAAGTAAACTTTTATGATGGAAATGTTCTGACTTGGGCAGTTTTGTCATTATTGCTTCATGCATTTTGTTTCATTGCATACTGGAAAAATAATTTAAAATGCGCTCAAAGTCTTAAGTGTGCTGTATTATAAAAGGAATATAATTTAATAAAGTCAGGAAGGTGTATCAAAGAACACATGTACGTTTCTTGTTTTGTGTGCAAGGGGCCTATGATTCGAAAACAGCCCAAAGGTAATCTTTATCCACCACCGGCCAGATGCATTTTCTTTGGATGTGGTGTGGGTTTCAATGAATGTGAAGTTTTAATGCCAAGTCTATTTTCATTGTGAGACAGTATTGCTTTGTTTAGCAGATATCTTAGTGTTTTGTGCATTGTGCTACAAAATTTAAGAATAAATCCAAATAATCATTGTATAAGTAAAGCAATATGCACACATTAGTGTTCATGGTAAATGTGGAGAAATCGCCAGGTAATGGGACATTGGAATGGCTGCAGGGGGTCAGTGGTGCCATATTTTGGTTGTCTGTTCTTCAGTTTGCATTTGAAAGTTGATACCCCACAATTCCATTGGAGTGGGTGGGGCTATGCAGTTATGCATGCAAATTAGATGTTAATCAGTGTACAGATTTGTACCTATTTTTCATGGGCTTTGTCCAGATTTTTGATGTTTCCGGGTTGAGAGGTATGCTTGTGAGTCTTCCACACTGGTGCTGTTTTTTTTAAACTCAGTTGTCTTTCTAGTTGCATGCCTGTTATGGTAATTTGACTACATATCTCCTCCCCCCTTTCATTGGCTGTTGTGAGTAAGCTCAAAATTATCATTTTGTGAAATCACTTCCTTTCAACTATTTAAATTTATTGGCCATCAAACTGTATTCCATAGAACCAGAATACAAAGAGCCCACCCCCTTACAATCTACCTTGCTCTTTTAAAATTAGTGGCCCTCCACTTAAATAGCTAAAGCTTACGTTATCCCCTTTGACATCTTACTGCTTAGTACACACTGTAGCTCTTAGGATATTAACCCCTTTTCCATCTTACCTTTAAAATCTGTGATATCTACTTCAAGATCACCAATTATTGGAGAGCCCACATTCTGCCTCTCAGTAGTCATCAAGGGATTAGTGCTTCTGTTTTACTCCTGGTGAGGGAAGAAGCATAGGGGGCATTCTTTCTTGGAGACTGCTGATTACCAGCAAGCCTAATAATAGCTTCGTAGGTGACAGCTTGGAATTTGTGCTTATATTTTGCTCCTGCTGAATGAAGTAGCAGAGTGCATTGAGTCATGTTTCTGCTTGAGCAGTAAGTGTCTGTGCCTGACGTTCCTAATAGGTCTAGTTGCAATTCAAGGCATCTACCAGGAAAAGGCTACAGCAATCCTACAGACCCTTGCATCATCTGGGCCAAGAATGTGGGTAACCAAAAAAAAAAAAGCTAGTAAAACAAAAAAGCAAAGCAGTGTGTAGATTCCCAGGACGCAAACTTTAATGAAAATAAATGCTTTTGTCAGGTACAAGAACCAAACTTCTTCAGATCGAGAAAAAAATGATCTATCCTACTTATACTACATTTGAAATACATGATAATTCAACAGTCAATGACTCTAAAACAATGATAGAAAATGCAAATTGCAACCTGCAGCCCTAATAGTAATCCTTTGTTTACCAAAGTCTAATTATCTAAGTCAGATATATTTTTTTTCTTTATCTGAAGAAGTTTGGTTCTTGTTCCTGACAAAAATGCTTATTTTTCATTAAAGTTTGTGTCCTGGGATTCTGCACACTGCTGTGAGACCAACACTAGTAGTAACCAGGCAGTAACTATTCATGTGACTCCCCTATTTTCATCATTCTTGACACACTAACTCTTTGTTTTCAGTAAGTACTGCTTGATTTGTTTCTAACTTCAGAATCGGTGCCTAAATTACTTTATTCATAAATCATCAGGGTCTACTTATTAGTTTCTTCTCAAATGTTTGGCAGTGTCCTGTATAGACACAGCCACCTTGACTGGAAATTTTCTTGCAAAAACATGATTGAAATTTCACCAATACTAGTTTGCAGTGAAAATCATTGCCCCCCAGAGCTGCAAACCGGATACTCCTGTGTGGCATTGCTTTACATTCTCACTCCAACTGTCTAATCAATAAAAAGGGTCTGTTGCCATGGATACGAACTTTTGCAAGATCTCTCTTACCATCTTGGTGGATATTGTCATCCTGAGGCAATGCAGAAATTGCCTCATGCTTACTAGCAGCCAGTTAATTCTGAAACAAAGTGATATGGTATGTGAGAGCTGTATTTACACAGTGTCACTGGAGGCAAAGCTCCCACATAAATGTAATCCTAATGTCAATAAGGTTGAAAGTAATACACACACTGCACCCATCATACACAATTCAAAGCAGACATATAGATCAACAGATGCTGAGGTGCTTAAATGTAACTTTCCTAAACCCCAAAGACCTCTTATATGAAGTACACATAACAAATACCCTTAGCACCCCAGAATGCATTCCTTCAAACCAGTACCCACATCAACACATACAGTCACATCTCATGAAGCCTCTACTTCAAACCTATAAGGCAAGCCACCATTCAATCTGACATTGTAGTCATTAGAAACTCCATTATGAGACACACTGATGTCCATCTCACCAGCTGAGTAAGGAGAAAGTCATGGTCAGTTGCTTATCAGGGGCTAGGATCCACCACATTATGCACATACTCAGGGCATTGGACTGCAAGTACCAGTATGACTCAATCATAGTCCATGTAGAGTAAATGACCTGAGATGTATCTCCCTAAACTATATGAAGAGAGACATTATGAAGCTCTCGGAATATGTGTCCCAGGCTGGTATGAGATTAGTATTGAGCAGCAATTTACCTTCTCCAAAGATGATGCCACAATACGAGCAGAAGATGACTGACTTTAATAATTGGCTTAGTTTCTGGAGTCATTGTATGGCAGTGCAGTATTTGTCAGCATGGAAGGAGATGATCAACAGACTATGCTGCTTTGTCAGGGATGGTCTGCATCTCACCCCTCTAAGCTTTTGAATATTAGCTAAAACATTGTCTTCCCCCTTAGTGCCTTTTTAGACAAAGCCAAACTGAAAGTATTTCCAACATAGCAAATCAAAACCAAGAAAATCTAAAGGTATTACTGCTCAATGCTAGTAGTCTAAGCAAAAACTCCACTCCCCAGAAGCTGTCTTTATCCTAGAGAATGCTGAAGTCTTAGCAGTCATTGAGGCATGGTTTAAAGCCACCGAGAGCACACTAACAATGCAAGGTTATAATGTCTTCCATACAGTTACACCAGCTACTGCACAGACAGGGACTAAAGGTGGAGGTGTCTTGATTTACATCAAAAATAAATATACCTCGGGGCTGGTCAAACATCTCCATGTTCACATCACCATAGGCAAAATCCAATAACATTTCCTTGCAAAATAATAGGTCCCCTTCTATGATCCAGGAAACCTATACCATGTATTTAAACTTATTGTAAACACTCACCATTTCACCCCATACCATATTCATAGACGACTTTAATTATCCCACTATTAACTGAGAATCCTATGCGACCCCCAAACATACAGCTACAGAGATTCCTGGATTTTGTAAACACAAACTCCCTGGACCAGATTGTCAATACCCAAACCAGGGGTGCAACCATAGTGGATCTGGTCCTAGCTAATAGGAAAAAGTGCTATACATCCCTTAGTGTAATGTCTTCCCTAGTAAGGTCAGGCCACAAAATAGTTTCCATTGAAGTAAAAATAAAACTTCAACCCCCGGCTAATCCCGGAATATTCAGAAACTAGTCTAAGTGTAACTTCCTGCTATTAAGTGATAACTTGACAAAAGTTCAAGCCTCCATAAATCTTGAGAACACCGCTGTCTATGCAGAATTGTTCACAGAAACCCCGTACAAGCATGTTAATAGCTGCATAAAAGCAGCTGTACCCATCAGGAAGAACTACCTTAAAAAACAAGCCACCCTGGTGGAATCACAACATCAATAGGCTGTATAACAGAAGGAAGAAAATCATGGCAAAAATTAGGAGGTGCAGCACCCAGCAGGATAAAACCACGCTCATCAATTAATCAATCAATTAATTAATTAAAAATTAATTACTTAATTAATTAAACAATTAACTAATAATTACCACATCCAATTTAACCCAATTTAAAACACTACTAAAGAACCACTTAGCTGATTTATCACTCTGTTCATGTCATAGTCCAGGCTAATTTCCAAACAGCTATTTCCCCTTATGCATCTTTATACCAACTTTATGACTCTAGGATTGCCACTCACTATTGTTATTGTTCAACTGTACTACTGTAACTGGAGGCTTATTTAACTTATAATTAATCGATATCCCTAAGCTTGTAAAGTTCTGAACAAATATTTTTTACTATGTAACACAACATTTTATTAATATGTATCTTATTATGTTTTTGTAACTGCTTCAACTTTGTTTCTTACTTTATTTATGTAATTTTAAGTATGTGGAGCTTTTCTCCCTGGGCATCCACTGAAAATGGGCTCTGCCCAGGCGGAATTTCCCAGTAAACAAATGTAAAATAAATAAAATAATAAATAAGTTGAACTAAACAAACAACTCAAAGGACAAATACAGTCTACCAAAGCCAAAGTTTAGGTAAATTTGACCTCCCAGGCCAAGAACAATAGTAAGGCATTCTTTAGCTATGTTTGCAACCTCAAAGGCAATACACAATTGTGTGCAGAGCTCATTGTTAATGGAGCCATTTATACTGAGCCACAAAACCTACTGGCCAACAAATTCAACTCCGTTACCCCTCTCTCCCCCTCAACCTTCCCTTAGGAAATACCACCAAATATAACTCCCCCTGCAACTACTAGGGAGCAGGTCCTTAGTGCTCTCTCTAAGGACAGGAACACTGTATCAATTGGCCCAAATAATATCCCAGGATCCCTTCTAAATAGCATGACATATGACCTATCATGACCTCTGGAATTGCTATTTAATTGTAGCCTCCAAACAGACTTCATGCCTCATGAATGGAGAACAGCAACAGTCATCCTTCTGCACAAAGGTGATTGATCTACAGACCCTGGAAACTACAGACCCATAAGTCTCACCAGTCTCATAATCAAAGCCATGGAGTGAATTATCATGAAAATGATCAATAATAATAATAATAATAATAGTAAACCTCCAGACACTTGAAACAACCCAATTTGGTTCCATCAAGGCAGGTCATGGCTTTTCAACCTGGTGGACTTCTTTGAGAAAGTCACTAAAGTGATGGATGAGGTAAAAATGGTTCAGACTGCCTACCTTGACCTGGCCATGGCATTTGACACAATACCCCACTTGGGAGTTGTTGACAAACTCAAGAGGTTAGGTACAAAACTTTATGCCATCCAGTGAATAGCAAATTGCTTCACAGACAGGAACTAGGAAGTTAGAATTGGGGATTTCATCTCTACATAGAGGCCATTCGCAAGTGGAGTCTCTCAGGGATTGGTCCTGGGACATCTCCATTTTGGCATTTATTTCTCTGAAGTCAAGGCCAGTGTCAATGGCCTCTGGCTGACTAAACTTGCAGATGACTGCAAATTCAGAGCTGTCATTGAATCCCACACTGACACAAATGTTCTCTTGGAAGAGCTGACATTCATACTACTTGTGTCAGAGCCATGGAATAAAACTAATTGCCAATAAATACATCATAGTATTCTTCAGGAAGTCATCCACCCCTGGTAACTATCACATTGACAACACACCCCTTGGAGTTGGCCCAGTAGTCAGGAATTTAGGGACACACATAGACAGTAATCTAGCCTTTGACCATCACGTACATCTACAGTAGTGAGGAAATCATTCTATGTTGAGCAACTTATAAATAAAGGTATGGCATCTAGGTCCAAGGAAGCCGCTGTTCCACTGTATCCAGCATTCATCAGACCTATCATTGAGTACAATGTCCCCTTTGGTATGTACCTAAACCTTCATATCCAGCAACTGGAACTTCAACAGAGGTTCCTCACTAAAAGAATATAGGGAATAAGTAACATATCCTTTGTAGGCTGCATCAAGGCCCTATCCCTGCATTCTGTCTCCTACAGGCTGCTGAGGGGAGATCTATGCCTGGCATACAGGGCATCATTAGATCCCACTCTGATGGACCTCCTGCATATCCACAAAATAAACAGCACCAGAATTAAACATTCTAAAGACTTAAACCATGCCTGTGATATAAATAGGATCTGCTGGAGAGACAGGTTTGTATCCAAGAGACAACCCCATCTCTGGAACAGGCTCCCCATCCAGTAGAGTGCCTCTCTAACCCAATTCAATTGTAACTTGGACAACTGAATGATGGAGAAAAGGAAATCCATCCCTGGTTTGACACCTATGTGTCTAATGGACACAGGCAGCCTGTAAATGGGTCATCTCCCAGGCCCTTGCTTGTAAAATTTTATCTCCCAAGCCCCTTCTTACACTTATCAAGGGTAACAGAACTTGGCAGAGGTTTAGCATGTGTGGCTAGGCTTCAAAAGGCCTGTGTGGTTGTTAGACTAGTAAACACCTTTGAGCCTTTGAAAAAGAACATACACAGCTAAAGATTGGGGCTTGGTGTAATGGTTAAGGTTTTGACACACAGTTACAAGGTACAGAGTTTGATTCTCACCTTCAGGAAGGAAACTGAATAGGCTTAGAATGGTCTATTAGGTAAGCTAGCCTAGTAATTAGCTATTAATTTTTGAAACTATAAATCTAAGGAATAAATGAACATTTTAAAGTGTTTTATGTAAATGTGAATAGTATTAAGAATAAAGTAAGAAGAATATTAATTTGGAGTGATATAATACATGTGATGTAGATGTAATCATATTAGGAGACAATATTTTTAACAAATGAAGAAAAATTACAAATAGAAAAACTATAGGGAGGAAAGATGATCTGGAATCTGAGAAATGAAAGATGTTCTAGAATAGCTGTATTTTATTGAAATACAGTAAAAATATTAGATGTAACTTTAGCAAAAATGGGAAGGTTAAACATTGTAGATTTAAAATGGAAAGAACAAGTATATAGAATTATAATATTGTATACTTATACTAACTGTAAAGAAAAAGAAAGCTTATTTAATCAAATGTTAGACTATATAAGTGGTAAATAAGAATATTATAATAACAGGAGATTTTAATTGTGATTTAAGAGGCAAGTATAAAAGGAAGGAAATTATATAAGAAAAATGATAGAAGTTATAAGATGTGGTAAGTTAAAGTTTGGGACAAAAATTCATGGACTTACAAAAAGGGTATATATAGAACTGAAAAAGGCTATGTCATAGTATCAGAATGTTTAGCTATAGGAGAAGGGGAGGTAGATGAAACAGGATGTTCTGGTCATCTTTCAATATGAATAGAGATAAAGGAAAACATGTAATATATAAAAAAAGGCAAAGGAATAAAAATGGTAAATAAGAAAGAATGGAATGAAGAAGGAAATAGAATAGTAATACAGGTATGGAAAGATCATATTACTATGAATTTTTTTTTTTTATAAAAATTGAAAAAAATATAGGCAATGTTATTATAGTAGCAATATGATGTGAGAAAAGTAGAATAAGAAAAATATAAAATAACATATAGCAATGCATTGGAGGATTTAGATCATGATACAAAGTACTTTGACAAAGAAAAAGAATTATATAAAATAAATCAAGAAAAAACTAAAAGAATTGTTATATAAGTAAATATAATTTTGCAAGGAAAACAGAAGTATTGCATTACTTATGCAGATTATTAAAGGAAGATGGTAGTGTAATGAAAGAAATAAAAAATGCAAAAGGAGAAATAGAAAGAACTTAGGAAAAGATTATGAATAGTGTAGTTTAATATGTATGATAAATGTTTAAAGAAAAAAGAAGGCAGTGAAAAATACAAAGTAAAAAAGTTAACAGAAAATGAGAATAAAAAGTTGGAAAAGGAAAATTATTTAAATGAGCTAGATAAGAATTAGGACAAGTCAATGTTGATTCTGCTGCAGATCTATATGGAATAGAGTATGAAATGCATAAAGGGATTGGCAAAATCTATATTTGTTAAAGATCTTGAATGAATAGTTAAATGACGGTTTTATGTAAAAAGAATTATGTAGTGGAATACTTAAATTTATATGGAAGAAAGAAGACAGAAGACAATTAAAAAACTGGAGACTGATAGTACTGAACAATAATGATTATAAGATCTTTATAAAAATAACTCAAAAGAAATTTGAAACTAAAATGGAAAATATTATGCAAGATAGTATATATAGTATAAAATGGAAGGTTGTCAAAATTATTAATGATAGAGAAATTGTGGATAATATTATGAACCGAAAAGAAGAAGTGAAAATCATGATAGGAGATGCTAATAAGTCATTTGACAAAATTGGACATGAAATCATATGGGCAATAATGAAAGAATATAAAATAAGTGTGAAAGTTAGGTAAGTATGTATGTCAGTGCACAGTTATAATAAAGTAAAAATAATTGTAAATAGCTGGATAAGCCAAGAGGTACCTATCAAGAGTGGTGTAAGACAGGGATGTCCAATGAGCTGTACACTCTTTGCATTAGTTATGAATGTGATAGTATATGAAATAAATTACAAAATGAAGGAGGTGTGGTATATAACACTTGAAGGGCTAAGAATTCCAGTTTTGTTATCATATGCTGATGACATTATAGCTGCGGTGGTGGTGCTGCGGTTGCGTTGTCGCCTCATAGCAAGACGTTGCCCCATTCGATTCTCAGCTAGAGCATCTTCTGTGTGGAGGCATACGTGAATGGGGTGTGCCTTCGTTGAAGGTTGTGCGTCAGGGCTGGTAACCCGGTACGTAAAAATCCACTAACAATCATTAGCGGACCGGAGTTCCGCTGTGGCGACCCCTAAACGGAAAAAGCCGAAAGACACAAACATGCTGATGACATTATAATAATTGCAAAAAGCAAAATTTGGATAAAAGAAGTAATAATTTGCACAACAACTGAGTGTCTGGAAATGATAGGGATGACTTTAAATAAAGAGAACAGTAATGGCTGGGTGATGTAGTAAAGATTAAGGGTATACGTTTTACAATGAATACAATTCCTGTGTTAGGTATAACATTTGGGAATAAAAACATAAGTATAATTCAGTGGGAAAAACAATAGAAGAAATAAAACAAACCTCCCTTTTCTGGAGAACACATAAATTATCATTAAGAGAAAAGGCTTATTTGATAAATTCAGTACTGATAGGAAAAATAGCATACTTAGCAAGCGTGTTTATGTTGACAACAGTATTTGAAAAATAATTATTGCAGATTTTTTTTTCATTCATATGGGGTTCTAGATTAAATCCAGTAAAAACAGTTTTGTACGTAAATGAAGAAGGAGGTTTACGGTTAATTAACTCTGTGGTATATGCTGCTTCATTAAATTTGTACAAAGTGTTAAAGTGGAAACATGAAAATGATGAGAGATTAGTAGTAACACTGTATAAATATAAGTATGATAAATTTTGTGGTATGGTAAAAAGAGTAAAAGAGAACAAAAATGTATAAATGAAATACAATGTTACCAAAAATATTTTTGAGGAATAGAAATTGATGATAACAAAAATATAGAAAACTATGGTATAAGAATATAATAATAAACATTACTATGTAAAACCATGGAAAAATCTAACAGATGAAAAAAATTAAAGCTATAAAAATGAGAAACAAATGTTGCAATCAGAAAGTAGAATATCACGATTTTTATGGAGATTGGTAATAGATAAATTGCCACTAGAAGGAAATATGCCATATAAAATGAAAAGTGATTGAATATGTTTACATTGTCAAGAAGAAGTAACTCTGAAATGTGTTTCTGAAATGTAAAAGAGTAAAACAGTTATGGGGAAAACTATGTAAATTAGATTTTTTGAAGATATAAAAAGTGGATAAAATTAACATGAATATGATAAAAAATGGATATTATAGCTAAGGACCCATTTGAGTTGGGGACTGTTGGAAAAAGGCTCAGTTTTGGGCTTTCCTGTTGGTTAATTTGTGTTAAAACTGTTTAACTTTGCTTGTGTTTATGTCCCACATTTCTGTGTAGCTGATCAACAACTTTGTGGGGTTAGCACTACAATGTATAGAAGCAAACACTTAGAAACACAATTTCCCCTTGATATCTGCTAGAGAGCCCTCCTTAGCTCCACCAACTCTCAGTGTGCAGTGGAGTTGTACATTGCTACCTAGTGAGCAACTCAGTTGCGCATTCTGAGGCACTGACGCAGTCTACCACCCTTAGCTCACCACAGAATAGCCACCTTTGTTAGTTTCACAAGCAAACCCTGGTCCGTCTAGCTCAACTCAACTAGTTACTACAATATCTACCTGCAATAATGGACAGGCAGTTTCTCACCATTTCTCCAGCCAACCTGATTGAGATGGGCATCCTGAGACAATGTAGTAATTGCCTCATGTGCACTAACAACCACTTCCTCCTAAAGCAGATAAATACAGCATGTGAGAGACGTAACTATATCATGATATTAGAATCAGTCCTCTCACATAACAATATACAAGACATACAACAGGTTGTCAGCACACACAGCTCCCCTCTCACACATGATAAGGTCAAGACACATAAATCCACATACGCGGAGGTATTCACTAAGAGCCTACCAAAAAAACAGAGACCTCCCAAGTACACAAACAGAATCCACCACTACGCATGATAAAACACATATCAGTGTCTCAACAATTAGGTCCCTAAGGCAAAACACCACAAAACCTAATGCTCTGGTCATGGCGACTCAATAGTGAGACACACAGATGTCTCCCTCACTAGGTTGAACAAGGAGATGGTCATAGTCAGCTGACTGTCAGGTGCCAGGATCCATCAAATCACGCACACGCTCAAGTCACTCAGCAACAAGTACCATTATGGCTCTGTCATAGTACATGTTGGTGCGAATGACTTGAGACATACTTCTCTGGACTATATGAAGACAGACATGACCAAACTTTCAGATTATGTGTCCCAGGCAGGTATGTCTCTAGCCTTAAGCAGCATTCTACCTTCATTTTGGATGATGCCACAATACAGACAAAAAATGATTGATTTCAGTAATTGGCTTAGCTTCTGCTGCCACTTCAGGGGGATCCAGTATCTGTCTGCCTGTGATAATATGGTCAACAGTCCACGCTGCTTTGCCATAAATGGCTTTCACCTGTCTACTCAATGCTTTCAGATACTGAAAAAGATGCTTGTCACCCCCATGCCTCTTTTTAGGCAATGTCCAAACAATAAAACTTCCAGTGTAAAGAAATTTACTAAAGACAAACTCAAGGCCATGCTGCTTAATGCTAGGAGCTTAAACAGTAAACTGCACAACCTGGAAACACTTCTCACCTTGGAAGATGCTGATGTTTATGCAGTCACTGAGACTTGGTTCAAGTCCACTGAGAGCACCACGGCCGTACAAGTCTACAATGCCCTCCACATGTCCAGACCCCAAAATGAGTGAGAAAGAACCAGAGATAAAAGTGTATCCATCTTCATTAAATCCAAATACATCTTAAGATTGGTGAAACAGTATGACTCTCGTGAGCTCCTCCAAGTCCAATTAACTATAGGTAAAATACCCCTCTATATTACCTCTAGCTGCAGGTCTTCTACCATGAACCAGAAGAAGAACACCGCCTTCCTGAACTTGCTAGAGTTGCTCAGTATACAAACAAACACCTTGGTCATGGGAGATTTCAACTATTCTTCCATTGAATGGGTGACTTACATGAGCAAAACATGATCGCTATGAGGTTCCTGGACTTTGTTAATTCAAATGCCCTGGAACAGTCGGCCCGCACCTGCACAAAGGCTGAAATGTCCTGGGCCTAGTACTCACCAACATGGGGGGGTCACTGTACTACCCCCTGTGTGTTGCCATCTCTGTTAAGGTCAGATCATAAATCTGTCTCATTTGAAGTAAAGGTCAAGCCTGCCACCCCCCGGAGAAACAAAATTAAAACGTTCTCCAAAGCAAACTATTGCCTACTAAGCAACGATATGAAATTTTTCAAACCCCTGCGAACACAGCCAACAATGACTCCTATGCAGTGGAATACACAGATGCCCTATATAGCTACTTAAGCAAATGCATTGATTTGGCTGTACTCAACAGGAACAAAACCAGATCTTCCTGACAAAACAAGCCACCCTGGTGGACTGTAAGTATAAATAAGCTATACAGAAAAAGAAAGAATCTGATATCTAAGAACAGGAGGCAACTTACTCAAAAGAGGAAGAATACCATCCACAGCTTGAAAAAGCAAATCAGATATCTTGCTAAGTCCTCTAAGGCTAGCTGTGAGTCTAAATTAGCATCCCTAGCTAAAGACACTCATAAGGCATTCTTTAGCTACATCCAAAACTTAAAAGGGAAGACCCAACTGTGTGTTGAACTTGTACAGGATGGTGCCATTCACAATGAACCTGAGGAAATTGACAACCTGCTGGCCGACAGATTTGGCAATAACTTCACCCCCCTGTCCCCACCAAACATACACCAAAACACTCTCCAAGGCCATAAACATGGCCTCTGTGGGACCAGATAATATCCCAGGCTGCTTGCTAAACATTCTAAACCAAAATCTAGTGGAATTACTCAGCACTTTCTTTAACCATAGCCTGAGAACTGGCTTTGTCATGGCAGAGTGAAGAACAGCAACAGTAATACCCTTGCACAGAGGGGGTCCATCAACTGACCCTGGGCACTATCGACCGATAAGCCTAAACAACTTTATCTGCAAGGCATGGAAAGAATCATCATGGGCCTTATGACAAAGGCAACCTTCAAACGCTTCACCCGACCCAATTTGGTTTCAGCAAGGGTAGATCTTGCTTATTAAACCCAGTGGACTTCTTAGAGAATCTCAGCAAAGCCCTGGATGAGGGCAAAACAGTACATACTGCCTATCTTTATTTAACCAAGGCCTTTGAAACAGTCCCCTATTCAGATATCACAGAGAAACTATCCCATCTGGGGAATTAACCCATACATTTCTAGATGGGTAACAAACAGGTTCACTGACAGAATGCACACTGTCAAAGTTGAGTAGTCCACCTCCACCAGTACCCTAGTTACCAATTGGGTACCACAAGGATCTGTGCTGGGCCCTTTACTGTTTTGAATCTATTTCTCTGAAGGCCAGGTGAAGGTAGATGGCCTGTGGCTTACCAAGCTTGCAGATGATTGTAAACTGGGCCCAATCACAGAGTCCCCCAATGACCCAACAAAGTTAACATATTACAGAAAGGGCTGACATAGACAAATGATTGGTGCCAAACTCACAAACTAAAACTTAATGCAAAAAAATGCCTCATTAACCTCTTTGGCAAAGAGGTAGCCCCTACTAATTATGATATAGATATAGATATAGATATAGATATAAACAGCACCCCCCCTAAGCTCAATCTCAATGGTGTGAGACTTGGGAACACAGGTTACTAGCAATCTAAACTTCGATCACCATGTGCCTGGTAAGAAAAGCATTTTACATTGCACATCTAGCAGTGAGGTTATAGCTCCACTGTGCTTGACCTTTATCAGACCACTAAATGAGTACAATGCCTCCTTCTGTATGTACCTCACCAGACACTTGTAGCAACTGGAGAGACCACAGATGTTTCTAACCAAGAGAATCCAGGGCCTCCAAAACATGACATACATGGAAAGACTGAAAGCCTTATCACTGTACTCTGTATCATATAGGCTGCTGAGAGGCAACCTGTGCCTGGCCTACAGAGCAGTCTCGGACTAAGCCCTAATGGAAAGGCTGCACATCTGCAAATCAAATGTGACAAAAATAACTCACTCCAGGAATCTCAACCTAGCCTGTCGTGTTAACAGAATATGCTGGAGAGACAGATATATTTCCCAGCAATTATCACTCCTCTGGAATAAGTTCCCACTCCATGAGAAGCAGAGTTCCTCAATGACCCTATTCAAGAGCAACCTTGACAACTGGATGGGTGACTGTAAATTCACCTCATGGACAGAGGCAGTCAGTGCTGATCACAGAATCGCTCTGCTAACAACAATTATCTAACTATGGTCAATAAGGGTACTCGGGTCATTACACAGCTAGGATTGTAAAGGCCCTAGGGCCATTAGACTCTTAACATCCTATGAACCTTTGAACATATAAGAATAGAAATAAAGAGTATGTTAAAAGAATACATAAAAATGTATTTTATGTTATATGGAATGAAAGAATAAATCAAATTCTGTTTAATGGTAAATGGACAATATTAAGTAAAAACAGATGGTGGTTATGGAAAAAGGAGTGGGGGTCTAATAGAAATGAAAATTTAATATGATTGTGAATGAAATTTTGAATATGTGTAAATGGATTTGTATATTTATATATTTTTACATATATAGATATGTAAATATTTTGTAAATACGAGTTTTGTTTGTATATATAAAAAGGATCCTAATCTTTTCGATAGGTGCCCTGGAATCATCTACATCCATCTGAGCTACCATCAACTAAAAAAGATGTCTCCTCCAAAGGATGACTCTGAGGAGTAGTGTACCCCCCTTATGCTGTACTATAATGCCAGCAGTCAATCTACTGGGTGTGAGAGTAGATCCCACATCCTTCTGCACCAAAGGATAAGTGTGCTACTTGTACCACTGACACTACAAAATCCCTACATGTCTGACTTAATGCAACAACTCTTTCTGGTCTATTTTTGCAGGTCTGTTCTGAGCTGCTTAATATAGTATTAGTGTTGCATATCTGATTAACAGTAACTTTTTCAGTATGGTATCTCCTTCTAAGGGTAATCAAGTTAAAATGACACCACTTCAGGGGATTTACTGTTTTGCATTCTAACCTTAGGTTTTCATATATATCCCATTCTCACACTGTAGTTTATCTTTTTTTATTATGTCTCTTATTTTGTTATTCATTAAGATGAGTCTGTAAAACTTTAATGAAGAATATTAAGAAAAAAAAATCAGCCACAGCAGCCAAACTGTGTGGGAGGGCAGCCTAATAGTTAAGGTGTTTGCCTTACAAACACAAGGTGCAGGGTTTGAATCTCACAAGGGATAATTGGCTAGGCTTAAAATGGCTCGCAAGGGCAGTTAGCTTAGTACTAATCTATGAACCTATGAACCTATGAAAAATGTTATGCATTCCACAAATTTGCCTTTTGTTCTACCCTAGACATAGACAATCGACTTTTAAACTTTCTATCATCATTATAAGCACACTAAATACCCATAATCTTCCTAAAATGAAAAACAAGTTTCACACCAGAAATATGTAATTCTTCACACTTATGAAAAGCACCCACATTATTCCTCTCATTCTTTTTAAAACTTAAACCAAAGTTGGCAAAGGGTCACAAACAGAACTGAGAGAAGAAGTTAAAACTACTGTGTACTTTTAATGTTTTTGTCCCCCATTTATTAGGACTATAGAAGATTCACTACATTAAGTGATGCTTGGTTTACTCATTTGTTAACATTCTATAACATTTACTATATGTACAATTATGCAGCTGACATATATGATGGTACGAGGTGGTATTTAGAAGCAGAGTAGGAAATGTTTTATGAACAGCATCCATTGTCTCCTTATACTAATATACCACCATTCCCATTAAATAAAATTTACCATGCATTATTCTCTCTTCACATATTGCTGAAAAATACTGAAATATAATAATGAGGGCTGTGATTCTGCCAGCCCAGCTATTTGGAAGTTTGTAAATAACTCTATGTCATTTGTGAATTTTAATATGATTCATATACTTGTCTTACAAATGTAAGAGAACTATATGTTATGTGTATATTAAACTACTGGTACAGACGTGTCTGTTGAACAAGATTTGTACAGTACTGAGCTTCAAGGATTTGTCCACAGTGTACCCTACTGGAAAAGAACAGAAATGTATATAAACTATATACCTGTGGAAATGTATGTTTTAATAGTAGAAGCAGAACATACAGAGTTAAATTACAAAACTTCAAGAAAATAAGTTGAAAGTGTTTTACGATTGTGTTATCTCTCAGTTTTGGTGAAGCAGACATAATGTCTAGAGCTAGAGGTTTTTCTATTGTCTTGAAACAGAAATAATTACTAAGTTTCAAATGCAAAAGCATTTTATTGTTTTACAACTTCCAAGTTCTGAAAACTTCTGAGAGATATGTACTTCTCACGCAGAGATGTTAAAATTGTGTTAGTTTCTGTTACCCTGGGAACTGAAGGCAGGTGACAAAGAGTGATGTCATCCAAGCTGACCCAGCAGTAATGTTTGATAGTAATTTAAGAACTCTCTCAGAGAGAGATTGTCTGCATTTTGTATCTTGTCTTGGACCTAGCAAGAACATCCTCTCATCTGCATCTGCCTTCCTCTGTAAGTAAATTATTTAGGGCATAGTATCTTTTAGATATAGATAGGAATATATTAAAGATTAGATTAAATGTTTTCTATATTTGTTTGAGACTGTCCTACAATGTTGTTTTAAAATATTTCCTTTGATTCTGAACTCTGTAGTTACTGTGTTGTTTGAGTATTGTCTTGTTCTTTTATTATTTATTATTAAATATATTTAAACCTATATTTGTGGCTGATATTTGTGAGACATATTTAAGCTCTTAGAGTACTTAAATATGTATTTGGTGACACTGTACAGGCAACTCCTAAATAGCTGCACTCTTGGTCACACTTATCATTTGGATAATAGTAACATTACACAGTAGAATTGGTCACCCTTTTGGAAGGTCCTTAAAGTAGCTGATAAGGGGTTCTGGTGGCAGTTATAACTACCTTATGGTCTGGGAAGAAGGGGGCATAGCTAGCAAACCTGTGACAGCCTTTCCAAAGTGTGTGTTTGGGTAGACATCAAATGTCAAACTGTGTGTGTGTGTGTGTGTGTGTGTGTGTGTGTGTGTGTGTGTGTGTGTGTGTGTGTATGTGTGTGTGTGTGTGTGTGTGTGTGTGTGTGTGTGTGTGTGTGTGTGTGTGTGTATGTGTGTGTGTGTGTCATCTACTTGGGCAGGGACATGAAGCACTGGCTTGCTAGAGAGAATGTTGGGAGGACCTGGCTTGGAGCCCTGGCTCAGGATTTAACTCTATAGATGTCTCAGTGGGGTGTATTATTGGGGATCTTGAGAAAGGAGAAACCAGCCCCAGACTGACTGTGATCTCTGTGTGCTCTTAAGGGAAATTGTACTTTACTGTGTGTGTGCTTGTCATCCTCCCATTCTGTATGTCCCTCACCATTGCCAGTGGTGAGGATTAAGGCTCCTT